>NC_061101.1:44927535-44945035 GCF_015104395.2 Macrobrachium nipponense
CCTTGCATTCGATTGACAAGAATAGAATACTAATATTTGCGACGGAAGATGGCTTAAAAGATTAGGTAAGTTTTCCTAACTGGGCAGCAGATGGTACCTTTAAAGTAAGTCCATCGATATACTATCAGCTATATTGTATCCATATTCAAGAAGGTACATTTAGTATTCCCAGAATTTTTGCCCTGCTTCCGGGTAAGACAAAGGAAACATATTCGTCTATTCACATATTTGTTGCAACTCAAACCGCAACTTAATCCAAGATCTTTGTTGACAGACTTTAAAATCCAAGATCTTTGTTGACAGACTTTAAAACAGAAAGCTTTTGTAGAAGAGTTTCCAGAAGTATCAATAAGTTCATGTCTCTTTCATTTATCCCAGTCCATTTTTAAGAAAATCTGTGACCTAGGACGGTATAGGGAAGATGAGGTATTCAATTTGAAGATTAGATGTTTTTCTGCATTAGCGTTTCTTCCTTTAATTGACGTTGTCGAATGTTTTATTGAATTGTCCGATGACTGATTTGCCCCCAAAATATACCGCTTAATTTGAAATGACATACATTGGCCAAGCAAGAGACCGAAGAGGGATAAGGATGGAACCAACTTTTTCTATCAAGTCTTGGAATGTTCGAGAGTTATAAATCAGTTGTCTAGATCTAATAACTGCTAAGAAGGATTTCACTGTGCCTTACAATATTCTTTATCGTGTCAACATCCCTCTATTTGGAAACTGATCGATACATTGAAAAAGGAGGCAGCTATTGCCCTAAAGAAAAAGGTGACTTTCAAAGAGAAGTTTTCTAGTAAGTCAATTAAATAAAACAGCAACCATGAGAGTCATGTCGTTAATAGATAAGTATACTCCGGAAAACAAGATAGATTTCTTGAAGGGAATCGCCCACAATATTCGTAGCTTTTTAGATATTTTTGAATTACTATGATTTTCATTAAAAACTTGAAATATTTTTCATACTTTTAATCTGAGTTCGTTTCAACATTATACCTTTTGATGTATTTTTGAACCTGCAATGATTTTTAAATCTTGAAAAAGTAAACTTGTAAATTTTAAACTCTTTTCTTGTATTCCTTTTCTAAAGATGTATTGTTAAATATATATATATATATATATATATATATATATATATATATATTATATATATATATATATATATATATATATATTTGCATTTGTAAAGCCACAGCACCCTTAAAACTATATTTTTCACATTCTTTGGAAAAGCTTGTGACCAGAAAAACTAAGATCCAAATGAAGACCCAAAATGTAAAACAATTTGACGCTAGTAGGATTAATTGTTGCCTCGTGTGTCAAAATTTCCTCATCACACTCTTCATCTGGACCTAGGCTTTGTAGTGACAAGCATATTCAGAGAGTGCGAAGAAGCTGAGAAATTTCAAGGATGCTGTGGTTCATATGAAGCCTTATATATGTATATATCTACATACATATATATATATATATATATAAATCAATATAATATATATATATACATACTATATTATCATTATATATGTATATATATATTATATAATATATATATATATATATATATATATATATATATATATATATATAATGATTATTAAAAATGTTGTTACAACAGAATTCCATCTAACAAAAGGAGACCATAAAATGCTAAAATATTGAAAGTAAGTACTATATTTCAGAGACTGCTGTCTCTCTCTTCAGGTAGGTAATGAATGAGAAAAGTTACAGTAAAGGCAGTATTTATACCAGAAGATCCATCCATAGGTAGCCGTTTTTATCAGTCACGCCGACTGATAATTCCTCTTTAATCTTCTTAGCATTGGTTGAAGGAAGATTTTATCAATGATATCTGAATACCAGGCGCCCTTTGAGATGTTCATTACCTGTATTTGTTTAATCAATGCTGGCTCTATCATCTGGCTTTTGCACCGACATTTGCTGCTATAAATTTCATGTGACAAATTCAAGTTTATTCTGTGGTTATTGTTATTTATATGGTTAAAAATAGCTGAGCTCTGTTGTCCATACCTAACTGACTGTTTATGTTGCATTAATCTCTGAGGAAGTGATTTTCATGCAAAAACTGATGTAAGATTGGTCACGGTCCATGCATGGGATTCCGAATACTCCTGAGTCTTCACTGCTTGTCTATTGTTGGATGTTAATCAGGGATTTGTCTAAGGTATTTGGGTAGGTGAAGACAAAAGGGTTAGATTTTCTGAGGGTTTGGGTCATGGTCTTAATCCTTTCTATATGTGGGATTTTTATTTTATTGTTGGGTGTCTCTCTGGTCTTCTGTTGAAGGGGTCGGTAGAAAATTATGTTTGCTTTATGAACCGCTCTCTCATTTATATGGTCAGGATACTTTAAAGACGAAAGCTGCTTACGAATTAGTTCAAATTCCTTTTCCAGGAAATCTGGGAAACAAATTCGTAAGGCTCTTAAGAATAAGTTGCTGGCTATGCCTATCTTGACAGAACTGTCATGATAACTAATGTATGAAAGTAAGAATGTTGGTTTATGATAGATTTGTATTCTGTCGAGTCTCTAATTATCAAAACATGACGAAAAGGAATTTTGTTGTTTGCTTCTCGTTCAACTTTAAATTTGATGCTGGGCACTAATGCGTTTAATTTTGAAAGGAATTCGTTGAAATTGCCCCAACTATTATCCTAAAAAATAGGCGAAATAATAGTTGGGGTAATTTCAAGCTTTTCTGAGTGTACGAAATCCGAGGAAATATACAAAACCCGAGACAAAATTTCCTCGAAAAAAGTTTACGAAAAGCGAATCATACGAAAACCAAGGCATACGAAATCCCAGGTTCCTCCCCATATATATATATATATATATATATATATATATATATATATATATATATATATATATATATATATATATATATATCTATACATATATATATATATATATATATACTATATATATATATATATATATATATATATATATTAAACTGACCATAGCAACCTCTTAAATTCTCTAATTCTTCACGCTTTCTAAATATGCTTGTCACTACAAAGTCTAAGATCCCAATGAATAATAACCTGATGTAGAAACTTTGATGACCATAGCGTCAGAATTTCATTTTGGGTATTTATACTTTACTTGGAACTTGGCCTTTCCTGTCAAAAGCTTAAGTAAAGGGTGTGAAGAGAAAGTATATCTTAGTTTTACCAGACCACTGAGCTGATTAACAGCTCTCATAGGGCTGGCCCGAAGGATTAGACATTTTTACGTGGCTAGGAACCAATTGGTCACCTAGCAACGGGACCTACAGCTTATTGTGGGATCCGAACCACACTATATCGAGAAATGAATTTCTATCACTAGAAATAAATTCCTCTTATTCCGCTTTGGCCGAGCCGGGATTCGAACTTCGGACCACCTTATTAGCAGCCGAGCGCGAAAACCATTCGTCCAGTGAGGAACTAGGGTGTGAAGAAATGATGAATCTTATCATTATTGAAAGGTGAGAGAACTAAAAGTAATGAGAATTACTGTTGAACCCCTAGGGAGCGTGAATAGTCTACAACGAAGAAAATGAAAGAATTATTAAATATAAATTACGTGCTATTAACTACACTCGAATTATAATTACAAAGGATATTCAACATATTTGTAGTGAATTATACTTATATACTACTTGGATTTCCAACATTTGAGCAATTGATAAGAAGCCTATACAGGAAACAAGGTAAGATAATCGAAGCTAAACGAACCCTAATTATTGAGAGAACAAATCACAGCCATGGCGACGTATCTCTCTCCCCGTCGGTGAAGCTAACCTTTGGTCTAACTGCCTCGTCAGGAACCTCACCGGGTGAAAGGTGGTTATGTGACCTACCTACTTACTGGGATTCGAATTTGTCTTTTGAGTTTTGGAGTAGGGTGAAAGTGACTATAACCACTCAGGCACCAAGAAATATTTATATATAAGTTAATTTTAACACTGATGTACAAATAACTCTTAACTCTTCAATTGCTTTACACTCTTTGGATGCATTTGTCACCACAAAGCCTCAGACTATCCAACGACCGCAGTAAGATTCGAATCCTCACCTAGAAGGAACGGTTACTTTTGTCCTAGCACTGATATCATTGTATGCTTTTATTATTCATTATATTAAACACAAAAGGGCAACTATCCTTTTTCTCTAAAATAAAATCCGAAAGAAAACATAAAGATTACGTTAAAAAAGGATAATTAAAAACTTATAGTGATGGTAGTAACTCTTCTACACATTTGATAAAAGTCCTCTGATATGCTATTTATGAAAGGGGTAATACATGTACCTCATTGATGAGACCATGGATGAAAGCCCCTAGAGAAAGGAGGAAAACTCTACGGGATCTTCTCTCCATGTGTCATGTGTCGCCAACCAATCTCTTGTACTAGAGAAAAGGAGTCAAGATAATACTATAATTGGAGGGGATGACAGTGAAATACAAGGGCAAAAGCAGTGACAAGTTAATTCGATTAGATTACAGTAAGCCAGTAATAGGCGTGGGATGCTTTTCCAAGACTTTAAAGGACTTTAAATTCATTGGGTTATGATTTTGCAATTTTTCAGTGAAACTAAAATTAAAAATTGATGAAGTCAGTGAAATTACAATAAAGCAAATATTGTTATAACATATGAAAGAAACATTCTTGCAAACATTGTATTCTAAACTGGATCTCAGTATATGAGCTTTGTCCAGGAGCCATCCCCAGGATGTAAACAACAGTATTTGATTAACGATTAAGGGCAAATATTGGTATAAAAGCGTAGTCAACCAGATGCATACATACAAAAATATACACACCTTTACGCATAAATGCACAACCGCACATAGACACAAGTAGTATATGTATGTATACAGCTATATATTATATATGTAAGTGTAAGATATATATATATATATATATAGTATATATATATATATATATATATTATATATAATATATACATATGTATGTATGTATAGATGTGTGTGTGTGCGTGCGTATCAATCTCTACACTTTGCCGTTCTTCTGATTATCCATCTCCCATCTTGCCATTTCTTGAAAGGTTATAAATTCCTCAAGTCAAAGTTTGAGGACGAGAAGAAAAAGAGGATTTGGACGAAGTCTGAACAAGAATTTCTTGCAGAAGGAAACTTGGGGATTCCGCCAGTTTCAAATGTCAGTAAGTTGTCTCCCTAGCTCAGGGAAATGAGTTACGATTTATTATTATTATTATTATTATTATTATTATTATTATTATTATTATTATTATTATTATTATTATTATTATTATTAATTTTTCAGTGTCTCAAATTTTATATTGTAATAATAATAATAATAATAATAATAATAATAATAATAATAATAATAATAATAATAATAATAATAATAATAATAATAATAATAATAGTATAGGTTGGAAGAAGACCTTCATTAATACAGGTTTTAATGAAAATAATGACTATTTCAGCAGCGTTTATTTTGTATAGAGGTTAATATCTTCTTCTTATTACTGACTTTTCTTCTGTACTCAAGTTGGATATTAAGAATCCCCCCTTTTGGCGTTTCATAACCAACTTGAGTACACAAGAAAAGTCAGTAATAAGAAGAATAGAGAAACTTCTATACAAAATATACGCGGCTGAAATAGCCATTATTTTCAATAATAATAGTAATAATAATATATTTAGGTAGAAGACCCCCTTTCAAACATGTTCTATTGAAGGAGATAGGCGCGTTACTCGCCAACCTAAACAGTACTGAAAGAGCCGTAATAAGAAGAATAGAAAAGAACCTCTTTAAAATAAATAGAGCTGAAGCAGCAAATAATAATAATAATAATAATAATAATAATAATAATAATAATAATAATAATAATAATAATAATAATAATAATAATAATAATAATAATAATCTGAAGGGATAAAGCTACCAGATGGGAACAACATCAAACACATGATGAGACAGGATACAAATACCTGGGAATAATGGAAGGAGAGGATATAAAACACCAAGAGATGAAGGACACGATAAGGAAAGAATATATACTGAGACTTAAAGCGATACTCATGTCAACACTCAACGCCGGAAATATGATAAAGACGTATATACATGACCAGTACCAGTAATTAGATACAGCCGAGGAGTAGAGGAATTGACTAAGACAGAACTCCGCAGCATAGACTAGAAAACTAGGAAACATGACAATACACAAAGCACTACACCCAAGAACAAATGGCAGACTATACATAACACGAAAGGAAGGAGGGAGGGGGCTACTAAGGAGAGAGGACTGCGACAACATCGAGAACAAAGCACTGGGGCAATATCTGAAAACCAGTGAAGACAAGTGGCTCAAGAGTGCATGGCAAGAAGGGCTGATAAAAGTAGACGAAGACCCAGAAATATACAGAGACAGGAGAATGACAAACAGAACATAAGAATGGCACAACAAACCAATGCATGAGGCAGACTAAAGAACTGGCCAGCGATGACATATGGCAATGGCTACAGACCTTACAGATCTTACAGACCTTACATCTTGTTCGGGTTGCCCCAGGTCCCTCAGTGTGAGGCACCTCTAATGTCTACTAGAGAGTTGCTAGTACATCTTCCGGTATATTTTGCATCTTCCAATCTTGGATGGTCTGGGATGCAGCTTAGATATTTGTCGAGCTTATTCTTAAACACATCTACGCTCACTCCTGATATATTCCTCAGATGAGCTGGCAACGCATTGAATAGACGCTGCATTATCTATGCTGGTGCGTAGTGGATTAATGTTCTGTGTGCTTTCCTTATTTTTCCTGGTATAGTTTTGGGCACTATTAATCTACCTCTGCTTGCTCTTTCTGATATTTTTAGCTCCATGATGTTTTCGGCTATTCCTTCTATCTGTTTCCATGCCTGAATTATCATGTAGCGTTCTCTTCTCCTTTCTAGACTATATAATTTTAAGGATTGTAGTCTTTCCCAATAGCAAGGTCCTTAACTTCTTCTATTCTAGCTGTAAAGGACCTTTGCACATTCTCTATTTGTGCAATATCCTTTTGATAGTGTGGGTACCATATCATATTGCAATATTCAAGTGGACTACGAACATATGTTTTATAAAGCATAATCATGTGTTCAGCTTTTCTTGTTTTGAAGTGCCGTAACAACATTCCCATTTTTGCTTTGCATTTTGCCACTAGAATTGCTATTTGATCATTTCATAACATATTCCTATTCATCATCACACCAAGGTCTTTAACTGCTCCCTTATTTGTGATTGTCTCATTATTAGGTCCCCTATATGCATATAGCTTTCCTTCTCTGTCTCCATAATTTATTGATTCAAATTTATCAGAGTTAAATACCATCCTATTTACCTCTGCCCAATCATATACTTTGTTAAGGTCTCTTTGTAGCGCGTTCCTATCTTCATCACAAGTAATTTCTCTACTTATTCTTGTGTCATCGGCAAAACTACTCACTACCGAGTCCTTAACATTACTGTCTATGTCTTCAATCATAATAACAAACAGTAATGCAGCTAACACCGTACCTTGTGGCACACCGGATATTACCTTAGCTTCATCCTATTTCTCATCGTTTGCAATAACTATCTGTTTTCTGCTGTGTAAAAATTCTTTTAACCATCTTCCTACTTTATCCACTATATGATGTTTTCTAATTTTCTTCGCTAACATATTATGGTCTACCTTGTCAAAAGCTTTTGCAAAGTCTAGATAAACCACATCTGTTTCATTTCCGCTTTTCATATTTTTGTATATGTTCTCACGGTGGACTAACAGTTGGGTTTGTGTACTTTTTCCGGGTACGAAACCATGTTGTCCTATATTAAACAAATTATTTCTTATTAAATTTTTCATAATATTTTTCTTCATTACCCTTTCATACACTTTCATAGTATGTGATGTTAGACTCACAGGCCTGTAATTACTTGCCTCTAGTCTTGATCCACTTTTGAAGGTAGGGGTATTATATGCTAATTTGTGCTCATCATAAATCTTGCCTGTATCTACACTTTGCCCTAATAATATTGCAAGTGGCTTTGCGATAGAATGAACTACTTTCTTTAACAAAATAGCAGGGACACCATCAGGACCTGTAGCAGCTCCATTTTTAATTTCATTAATAGCCTGCACAATATCAGCTTCATTAATATCTATGTCAGCTAAATATTCACTATTTTCGTCCCTTACTTCTATATCATTATCTTCATTATCAATTCTAGGGGTGAATTCTCTCTTATATCGTTCTGCCAATATGTTGCATATTTCCTTTTTTCCATTCGTTAATCTCCCTTCAATTCTTAGAGGGCCTATTTCTATTCTTCTTTTATTCATCTTTTTCGCATACGAGTATAATAGTTTGGGGTTTTGCTTGATATTTACTAGGGTCTTTTCTTCCAAGTCCCGTTTTTCATTTCCCTTTGTTTGTATAATCTTTTGTTCTGCATTTTCTATCTTACTTTTTAGTTCTATAACTTTCCATGCATTTTTTTCTTTTGCAAGACCTTTCTTCCACTTTCTGATTTTCTGGAACAAGATCCTTCTGTCTCTTGGTATGCATGACTGATGTTTACTTTTCTTCTTCGGTATATATACCACTATTTTCTCTAATATTTTATATAATATCTCCGTATTTACCCTTATGTCATCACTTACGAAATATCCCAATCTTTGTTCAATTCTTCATTTATTTTTGACCATTTTATATTTTTACTGTAGAAGTTGTATTTTCCATATCCTTCCCACATTTTCATTTCTTGTTTATCTCTGTTTTCACTTGCTTTGGAATGGACTGTTAATTCTATGACATTATGGTCTGAAATACTCGCATTATAAACTATTATTTCTTTAACATAATTCATCTCGTTCACAAATACTAGGTCTAAAGTATTTTTCTTTCTTGTTGGCAGGTGATTTATTTGTTGAATGTTGTATTCTAGTAGCATATCTAATAGCTTTTCGAATTGCCTCTTATCTTCTGCACTACTATTACTCTCTTTTTTATATGTATAAATACAACCACAATCTCAAGAAGGAAACATAGGGAATGATAACAGCGACACAAGATCAGGCTCTAAGTACCAAATATGTTCAAAGAACGTTAGACGGAAATAACATCTTACCCATATGCAGGAAGTGCAATATGAAAAACGAGACCATAAACAACATTGCAAGCGAATTTCCGGCACTTGCATAGAACCAGTACAAAAAGAGGCATGATTCAGTGGCATAAGCCCTCCACTGGAGCATGTATAAGAAACACCAGCTACTTTGCAGTAATAGGTGGTACGAGCAGCAACCTGAAGGAGTGATAGAAAACGAGCAGGCAAAGATACTTTGGGACTCTGATATCAGAACAGATAGGGCGACATGTGCAAATAAACCAGGCGTGACTTTGATTGATAAAATCAAGAAGAAAGTAGCGCTCATTGATGTCGCAATACCATGGGACACCAGCGTTGAAGAGAAAGAAAGGGAAAAAAGGATATGTGTCAAGATATGAAAATAGAAATAAGAAGGATATGGGATATGCCAGTGGAAATTGTACCCATAACAATAGGTACACTAGGCACCATCCCAAGATCGCTGAAAAGGAATCTGATAAAACTAGAGGCTGAAGTCGCTCCAGGACTCATGCAGAAGAGTGTGTTCCTAGAAACACCCGACATAGTAAGAAAAGTGGTGGACTCCTAAGGAGGCAGAATGCAACCCGGAACCCCCACACTATAAATACCATGAAATCGAATTAGAGGATTGTGATACACCCCCCTCCCAAAGAAGATAATTATAATAATGGCACCGTGGCAGAGCGATTTAGCCCTTCAATGGACTGGTTAAGCAATAATGGGGCTGGTCATTTGCTGGATGGGTGACCACTCTCCTCGGCGTTGATTCCTTGGTAAAGGATCTTTACCACAAATTCCTTAGTCTACTCAATTGTAAATGAGTACCTATCCCCGATGGGGTAAGGTCCAGCTAATGGTTAAATAGCAAAACTCACCAATGATTGAAATAAATTAAAGATTAAACAACAACGACGTAAATGGAACCTCTGGCAACAGAGAAGCTACGTTCGGCAACCAGGTATACAGCCCAATTGAAGGGGAAGACCACTACAACGACAATAACCAGCCAAAGACTGGGGCTACAGAGGCAAACCAAAAGAAGAAATGGTCAACAAGGGAAGAAAATAAGGTAATATTAAGATGATACATCAGAAGCAAGCTGACGGAAAGGGGATACAAAAGAAGTTTGGTCAACATCTGGAATGTAGGAAATAACAACCACCGCCCGTCCCCCCCCCCCCCCCCCCCCACCCCACCCCTCACCACAGAACAGAGACTGACAGACCAAGCAAGGTACATAAAGAAAAAGAACTGGCTCGCCACAACAGAAAGAGAGGAATGGAAAGAGAAATAAACACCTAACAATGAAGGACAAGAATGTGTCGTTGTTTGGTAGCTCATCATTCGTGTTGTCTTCTGTGGTATCATCTCTCCGTTCGTATTCTTGTCCTTCATTGCTGGGTGTTATTTCTCTTTCCATTTCCTCTCTTTCTGTTGTGGCGAGCCAGTTCTTTTTCTTTATGTACCTTGCTTGGAATGCCAGCCTCTGTTCTGTGGTGGTTGGTTGGGGGGTTTGGGGGGGGGGGTTGGGGGGGGGGGGGGGGGGGTTGTTATTTCGTACATTCCAGATGTTGACCAAACTTCTTTTGTATCCCCTTTCCGTCAGCTTGCATCTGATGTATCATCTTAATATTGCCTTATTTTCTGCCCTTGTTGTTGTTGACCAGTTCTTCTTTTAGTTTGCCTCTGTAGCCCCAGTCTCTGGCTGGTTATTGCCGTTGAGGTGGTCTTCCCCTTCAATTGGGCTATATACCTGGTTGCCGAACGAAGCTCCTCTGTTGCCAGAGGTTCCATTTATGTCGTTGTCGTTTAATCTTTAATTGAAAAGATCAGACAACCGATGAAGCCAGATACAGAAAGAACAAGGGTCCCCTCCATGAAAGCCTACAGCACAAAGAAACTGAGGGAGAAAACAAGTGAAGTTAATGAAATAATGATTAATACACACCACTAGTATCACAGGAACAAATAACCTGGCATATGCAGGAGCAAGACTAGTAGCAGAACAAATGGGGACAAACACCAACACCGTCATCACAACCAACCAAACAGAAACCAAAACAGCAACCGCCTTGGAAAACGTTCTTAGAAAAACAAATCATAGTGATGAGATCTGACTCGAGGCTAAGAAGCAAGAAAACTAGGGAGGAACTGAACGAGAAATACAAAGTACAGGCAAAGGAACTAAACAACACTATAGTAGATATAAAACAGAGGCTTAAAGCCAAAGCACATAAGATCCAACAGTACATGAACAGGAATAAAGGATACCAACAGAACAAACTATTTGGAACCAACCAGATAAGACTCTACAGCCAACTAAGTGGGGAAGACAACGGCCAGGAAATTCTCGAAGTCGAACCAAGTAAGAGACTGAAAAAATATATGAAGAACAAATATGCAACATGGCTCCAGAAAGTCAAAGCAGAAGAAATGGGAAGGATAAAACAAAGATTCGCTGAGATCACGACAGACACAATCAGACCCAATAATGTGGAAGTTTCTAAGAGGTATCATCAGTGAAAGGCTATACAACTACCTAGAAATTGCAAACATCATCTCCCATCAACAGAAATGCCGCTGTAGGAAGTTTAGGGACACAAAAGACCAGCTCCTAACAGACAAAATGGTAATGAAGAACAGTAAGAGAAGGAAAACCAACCTAAGCATGGCATGGATTGACTACAAAAATGCCTTCGGCATGATATCACACACATGGCTAATAGTATGCCTGAAAATATATAGGCAGAGGAAAACACTATCAGCTCCCTAAAAAATACAATGTGCAACTGGAATACAATACTTACAAGTTCTGGAAAAAGACTAGCAGAAGTTAACATCAGGAGAGGGATCTTCCAACGAGACTCACTGTTCCCACTACTCTTCATAGTAGCCATGATTCCCATGAGAAAAGTACTGCAAAAGATGAATATTGAGTACAAACTCAAGAAAAGAGGCAACAGAATTTACCATCTGAAGTTCATTGGCGACATGAAGCTGTATGGTAAGAGCATCAAGGAAATAGATACCCTAATCCAGACTATTAGGATTGCATCTGGGGACAGTAGGATGGAGTTTGGAATAGAAAAATGTGCCTTGCTTAACATACAAAAAGACAAAGTAACAAGGACTGAATGAATAAAGCTACCAGATGGGAATAGCATCAGACACATAGATGAGGCAGGATGCAAATACCTGGGAATAATAGGAGAGGGTATAAAACACCAAAAGGTGAAGGACACGATCAGGAAAGAATATATGCAAAGACTTAAGGCGATACTCAAGTCAAAATTCAACACGGGAAATGTGATGAAAGCCATAAACACAGGGGCAGTACCAGTAATCAGATACAGTGCAGTAGTGGAGTGGACGAAGGCTGAAGTCCGCAGCATAGACCAGAAAACTACGAAACACATGACAGTATACAAAAATCTACACTCAAGAGCAAATACGGACAGACTATATAAATAACACGATAGGAAGGAGGAAGAGGACGACTAAGCATAGATGATTGCATCAACATCGAGAGCAGGGCATTGGGGCAATATCTGAAAACCAGTGAAAACGAGTAGCTCAGCTCAAGAGTGCATAGGATAGATAAGATTAGACGGAGACCCAGAAATATACAGAGACAGGAGAATGACAAATGGAACGGAAGAATGGCACAACAAACCAATGTATGGAGAGTACAAGAGACAGCATTGGCCAGCGACTAAACATGACCATGGACTCCTGAGGAGGCAGGATGCAACACGGAACCCCACACTATTAAACCACCCTGTCGAATAGGACGACTGTGATAGAAAAAAAAATTGTTAGTACTAGTAATTATTCTCATCTAGAAAAACGTCACTTTTGATTACAATGCTGTGATACTACTGTGTTGTCTATATGACCAAAAGCCATTACTTAACTTCCAAAGTAAAATACATTCGATATAAAGGAAACTTTGAATTTATAATAGTAATTGTAAATCATAACTATTCATAATAACATGCCAAATACTCCAAGACCTTAGATAAAACTCTGACAGAATTCTTCAGAGTAACTTTTAGTTATACTCTCTCAAAAACACTTGAAGATTTTGTTTTTTTGATTGAAGCATGAATGAAATGTTTAGAAACTTTACGAGGGATTTTTAATAAAACTTTGCCAGAAACTTTTAATGAAACTTTATGAGGGGCTTTAAATAAAACATTATTAGGATTTTTAATGAAGCTTTATCAGAAATTTTTAATGAAAATTTGCCATAAGCCTTCAATAAAACTATTGGAGGGATTTTTCATGAGACTTTGAGAAACTTTTAATGACGCTTTTTGAAGGGTTCTAAATAAAACCTTATGAGGATTTTTAATGACACTATGAGAAATTTTTAAAGAAACTTGAATGAACTTTTCAAGGGGTTTTACATGACGCTTTGTATTCAACTTTGCATGAAAGTTTGTGAGATTAGGATGATTTTTGGTAAAAACCTTGAGAGGAATTTTCTTAAGAAACTTTGCCTGAACCTTTTGATTAATGAAACTTTATGAAGGATTTTTCGTGAAACTTTGCTGGGTATATCTATAGAAAGTTTACAAGGAACCTTTAATGAAACTTCGTCAACAACATTCAATGAAACTTTATGATGAATTTTTATCTAAACTTTGCCCGTACCTTTTAGAAATCTACGATTTTTTTTGTTTTTTTTTTTTTTTTTTTTTTCACGAAACCAACTCAAATAATGATGAAATTTTGCACGAATTTCAAAGTTAAAGTTCATGAGCACCTTGAAATAAAACACTGTAGGAAACGCTTAATGAGGCTTATGAAACTTTCTAGAACACCCATGATGAAACTTTTATAAAATACTCTTGATGAGACCTTTGAAACTTTACAAAACTATTGATGAAATTTATGAAACTTTAAGAAACACTCTTATGAAACGCATGAAACTTTATAAAACCCTTGCTGAAAACATGAAAATTCATAAAACACTTTCATTTTAACTGGTGAAACTTTCTAAAACACTCTGAATCCAAATTATGAAACCTCACATTCTCCTTGACGAAACTTTATAAACCTCACTCGATGAAGCCTACGAATCCTTATAAAACTCTCTTATGAAACTTGATGATACGAGAAAAAAAAAAAAAGATATGCACAAACATCTTTTGTTTTTGTCAGTAGAACCTTAAAATATTATTTCCAGTATCGTTACCCGAGTCATAATATCAAGTGAATATCTTGCAAAGTATGTCACTGACAGCAGACGAAAGTGACGAGAGCCAAAATACAAATTTCGTTATTTCAACGAGTAATTCATAGGTATTCCTTATAAGGTCAGCCTGTAAACAATAGGTATTTCAGTCATTTAAATTTTGATTGATTTTGATGAATGAAATTTTGGTCACCTCATGAAAAATCAGACAATAAAGTGATTAAAAATTACTCATTGTAGCATGAGTCGTAAAATGGAGGAACGGGTCCACAGTTTTGAAACTGCACAAACATATTTCAAAATAAAAGTCTACAAAAGTTTTATTTTTAAATACATTTGTACAATTACATAACTGAGGGTTTGTTTCTCCAATAATGATCAGTTGACTTAGTATTCTTAGACATATTATGCTTTCAAACGAGGTATTTACTCCCTCGTAGTAGTAGTCATCTCAATCCCATATGTATTTACATAATACTTTATTTCTAAGTCACCCGACCTAATTCAAAGGATTATTCATGTCTTACTAAACGAGAATAAAAAACTGAAAAGAATAGAGAAAGCATAATAAAAACCAAACCAGCAAAAGGAAAAGCACAACAGACCATAAAAAAGGAGAAACCTTGTAATTAGAAACAAAGACAGAAAAAAAAAACAAAAAACGCTAAAGATAAATAATTCGAAACTTCAAAAAAATTAAGAAACCACAGTAACAAAATAAAACAGAGAAGAACAGAGGCAGGGAGAAATAATAGGTAAAGAAAGCCCATAGTATGAATAAAATATAAATAAAACCGAGATAAAGTTATACACAAACAATAAAAAGCAGAAAAACGAAAGGAGCCGGAATAAAACACCAAGACTAAAACCTGAAAAACCGACAATGAAAATAAAAAAAAAAAAAAAAAAAAACAATGAAACCAGAAGGCAAAATAGAAGCATAACGCCCACTCAAAAAAAAAAAAAAAAAAATAGTCGAGAAACCTAGCGAAATAAAATGAGAATAAGATAAATCAAAATAAAAAAAGAAAAAAGAAAAAAAAAAGAACCGACATGGAGAGAGAAAGCAATAAAGGAGAAGCCCAAGGAAGGTCAGCAACCAACAATAATAAATCAGGGTAAGGTGGTTGTCGCTGCAAAGGCAAAGTGACCCTTTGTCGCTTTTCTCGAAATTAAAGCGAGATTTCGCTGAAGGTGAAGCATCGCATCAACGTTTACAAACAGCAACAACAATTTCCTGGTGAGTAAACGGGAGGGGACGCCCAAGATAACGCTGTCTCTCTCTCTCTCTTCTCTCTCTCTCTCTCTCTCTCTCTTGATTTACTTTGCTCTCAGTAATGCATCTCTCACGAGATATATATATATATATATATATATATATATATAATATATATAATAGATATAATATATATATATATATATACTATATATATATATATATATATGCTGCTACTTTCGTAACGCATATTTCCTTTCTATAACAATGAAATGTTATGAAAAGTGTTTGCAACATTTTCAGATTCCTTATTTAGCTTAGAGTTATAGGATGTTCTAAAAATGTATGTTCAGATTTCGCATAACATAATTTAAAAGTTAAGAATATAACTAAGATGTAAAAAGAGAGAGAGAATAACTTTGTCCATTCCAAGCTAGAAATTGTTGTCATCGCTCGAGATAAGGAGAACTCGAAGCCTCCGTTTTGTTTTCATAACATGTCAATCTTACTTTCTCGCGTCTGTTTCAGGCGTGTATGTCTTTGTTGAGAAACCACGTGAAGATTTCACGATTTTTCTGTAAAGTTATGTCATATTAGAAGCTTCTAGAAGGATTGCACCATCTTTTGCAAGCCTACAACGTTTCACATACGTCTGATGCCTTTCATTTCATATAAGTACTAGTAAATTAACTCTTATATCTCTCGATTTGTTAAAAGAGAATTTGTTGACTCGTAAGTAATTTAATTTTGAAATGGGAAGTTTGTGATGTCGCTCACAAGATCTTTATGCCTCGCCCATACGAGAGTGTCTTGGTCATTACTGACTTTGAATTCCTGGTGTACAGAGATCATCTCTCTCTCTCTCTCTCTCTCTCTCTCTCTCTCTCTCTCTCTCTCTCTCCCCCTTCATATTTGATTTTACAATTAACGCAAAGATTTTATAATACATAGTTGTTGGTCACTCATATAGATTTCAGATTTTATATTTCTTAGAGTTATTTGGTATTATTTAGTGCTTATTGTGGAATCTGAACAAACATTGTACAAGTGTGTAACAGTGCCTTTCCTTTTTTGAAATATTGTGAATTGTGTGGTGAAATTTTGGAACTAGCTGTAGTAGAAACAATTGATACCAAGGTAATATGTTATTGCAAGGTTTATTAGTTGCAACTAACAGTTACAGTGGTTTGGAGAACGATTTTAATTTTTACACAATGCAAATATTTATGTTTTGTGTTTGTTTCATTTGAAGTGAAAATTTTGTGCATTTATCCATTTTTCTTATTGAAGTGATTTTTTGTGCATTTGTCCATATTTTCTTATTGAAGTGTGTTTTTTTATATTTTCTGTGATTACTGCTTTTTGCAATTTTAGTATTTTCCACCTTTTTCTGTGTTTTAATTTGCATTCACAATTTGATTGACTTAATTGTTTTCATTAATTAATCAGTGCATATTTAATTGAATTTAACACTTGTGAATTAATTTGCATTTACTTAGAATTCTTTTCAAGCTTCATTGTTGTTTAGCGCTTGTGAATTCCAAACTTTAATTATTGGCTAACACTTTTCAACTTTAATTAATTAATCAATTTTCTTGATTTTTGTGATAAATTAACTTTGATTTAATTTTACATAATTAATTCAAGAATTAATTAAACATTGCTTTGTTTTCAAGTAACAGTAAATTTCCCTGATATTGTGAATTTTACTTATAAATTTTGAGTTTGATAATAAATTTTTGTATTTAAAATTTTTATAAGTGTTTTCTTTTTAACTAGTGTTTGTTTAGGCAGAAACATAGAGTGGTAACTGAGCTGTTTTCCTTCAATTTAGTTGAAGTGAATTAGAACCAGGGAAGTACTTAGACTTTTGAAATCAGGGAAATACATAAACTTTTAAAGTTGTTGATGGAGTGATGCCCTTTAATT
>NC_061101.1:44952535-44955035 GCF_015104395.2 Macrobrachium nipponense
TTTAAGAATAAATTGCAGGACTTCATGAGGTCTAACGTTGTTTATAAATATGAATGCCCAAGATGTCTTAGAAGATACGTTGGTTCCTCGCGAAGGTTACTGCAGGTCCGCTATTACAGCCACTTGCGATTAAGCTATAGGACAGGATATAGGATTTCGAACTCTGAACCTTCTAATATCAGAATACACTTATCAGAATGAAAAATTCCCATCGAAAAGAGCCAATTTTCCATTATTGGCACTGCCAGCCAAACTACATACTTGACTACTCTTGAGTCGTTATATATAAAGCGCCTCTCTCCCACTTTGAATGCAAATACCTCTGCCGCTCCTCTCTCTTTGGCCGAGTTTCCCTGGGCGTATATGGCCGGTTTTTATGCTGTCATTCCTTATTTTTCTCTGCTCTCGGAAGGTTATTATTAATTTTTTATATATACGTGAGTTTTTTATCTTTGCCCTTTATTACTTTAGATTTTGATGTAGTTTTAATTTTTTATATGTATTTTTTTATTTTTTATATGTAATTCAATGAATGATGTATTTTGCTTATAGTATTATTATTTGCAGACTGAGGATGTGCTGACGTCAGCATGAAACGTCTCTTTTTATAATTAACTATGACCCTTGTCCTGTTGGTCTGTGTTGGGGGCTTCCTGTGATGCTTTATATATATATATATATATATATATATATATATATATATATATATATATATTATATATATATATGTGTGCTTTATATACATACATATATATATATATATATATATATATATATATATATATATATATATATATATATATATATATATATATATATATATTCAAAAGCCAGGCAGAGATACGAACCGATTTCATATTATTCAGAAATTTTCAAAAGACAGGTATGTACATAGCAACAGCAGTTTGCATTATATATGCCAGGATGAAAGCAAACTGCACACGAACATGCAGTTAATTAAAAAGTAATGGCAACATGAAAGAGTTATTCGCTTGGCTGACAAAAAGTGAGTTTACATATTGACAATTATTCTCTTGTGGAAGGAAACATGATTTTACATTATTTTTAACTGAAACTGACATGAGTAATGTTTTGTTGTCATGGTGACTAGGCTAAAAATTCTCCATTTATTCTGTGAATTGTGTATGTATTTGTCTATATATATATATATATATATATATATATATATATATATATATATATATATATATATATATATAATACATATATATATATATATGAAACTTTCTTTAGTAAAATTGTTAAACTCTTTTTCTCATTTTTTCCAACAGTTAGTAAAAAAAAAACATTCCCTGTGTAATTAATAGCATGATTTTATTCCGCATCGAGAAAGAAAATTGTATTTATATTGTACAAGTCACAAACATATTTTATGTTGTTCAAACCTTCCAGTTTAAACCAATATGAAAATCACATGAATCACGCGAGCTGTGACACATTCATCAGTAAATATTATAAGTTAGTACTTAAATTTTTAAACAAATGTGAAATATTCAAAATTATTACTACATGGCAGTACACGTTAATTTTTTTAAAGCTATATATACTGTATTTTCTGGCATATAGCCTTTTTTTTTTTCTCAAATTCTAAATTACATATATTTCATCATCTTTATATTCACTGCGTAAAGGTATTAAAAACACAATGAAAATGAAAAGGATTCATACTTTCTGTGCCATTTATTCCCTGTGGCATATTGCACGACAATATATGTATATGTATGTATATATATATATATATATATATATATATATATATATATATATATATATATATTAATATATATATATATATATACAGACAGACAGACAGACAGACAGACAGACAGCAGACAGACGACAGACAGACAGAAGACAGATAGAACAGGACAGACAGGGACAGACAGAACAGGACAGGACAGGACAGGACAGGGAAAGGACAGGACAGGACAGACCCGGATAACAGAGACATAAAATAAACGGTTTACTGTGATATTTTGGAGAGTAAACCTTCTTCATAATAATCCAAGACTTTATTAGTATAAGTCAAATATACAGTAGAGCCATGAACGTAAGCTAATGCTACAAAACTCCGAAGGAATACTGCTCGTTAGGTTTAACCAGTAAGGTTTTAACTTTATGTAAGATAATTATCATAACAGCTATTTACATAAATAAATAGTTAGGTAGTAAAGGATGCTAAACTGTTTAACGAGCAACAACTAGTTACAGTTACTACCCCGTAGGTTATGTCTGAAATATCTTTTAATGTTCTCTCAAAATTTTATTTTCCTCGATCGCTAAAGCCCTTACATTGTTCACTACAATTTGTAAATAAAGGTAGATATAGGTCTGTGAACGTATGAGAGAGAGAGAGAGAGAGAGAGAGAGAGAGAGAGAGAGAGAGAGAGAGAGAGCCGTTGTTTTCATAATGAAGGTCGTCTCTTGACATTTTAAGAAAGATACTCAATTAATTTGTTTCCTTCCGCGAAAGGGCCTT
>NC_061101.1:44960035-44962535 GCF_015104395.2 Macrobrachium nipponense
CGGACACACACACACACACACAAACATATATATATATAATATATATATATATATATATATAGTATATATATATATACATATATATATATATATATATATATATATATATATATATATATATATATATATATATATATATATATATTTGTAATATATAGATAGATTATAAATATATATATATATATATATATATATATATATATATATATATATATATATATCTATATATATATATATATATATATATATATATATATATATATATATATATATAGATTAGTGTGTGTGTGCGTGTGTGTTAAAATCATTTAAGGTCAATCTTGTTTTTTCTATAAGAACATATTAATTAAAAGGAATGCTAAAAAATAAAAAGGCCCTAATGAAAGCAATAACATAATATATAAAATTCCATGTTTCAAATGACCCTCTTTTTATATCGGCCAATCTAGACCAACCCAGCCCCCCTGCCAGGAAAACTGAATGACAACCGATAAACTATCTTTCTCTCTCTCGCTCTCCCTCTCTCCCCACCCTAACACGCCCTCTACTCTCTTTCTCTCTCTCTCTTTCTCCCCCCCAACAAAACCTGTACTCTCTCTTTCTCTCTCTCACTCTTCCCCTTTCACGTTAACAATGTTGTTTCGATTACATTGCTCGGCATTTTGAAATTCTATATTTCACCCTTTTCACCTCCCTATTTCTATATGGACTGAGCTTGGACTTAAAAGGCATTGGGAGTATCACCATTCATCTTAGCACCATCGAAAACTATACGTTAGACACTAATATCTGTTGTTTTCGGGTTTTTTTACATATCACCTCCTTCCCCTCCACTATACTTTTCCAGAAACTATGTCATATGAGGTACGATAAATTCGTCGAGTTTATTTAGTTAATAAGTATATGAGCTCATCCAACCTTATTTCAGGGAAGTCTTTCCCACCCCCACCCAATTTAGAATGGTGCTAGTGATGTCTTACTCCCACAGTACTCTTTTCTAGATAGTAAGTCATATGTTTACCAGATTATTTTGAAACTTGCTCAATGCATTTTAGAATAATGCTGGAACATCCATACATCTATATAGATATATATTTATCGAGCTACAAATGTCCTTTAATATCCAATTCGCTCTACCTCTGAATTAATATATTTTCATATTAACCAAAGGGGAATTTTTTAGTTCATAATAATTTCGTCCTCTCGTGGGTTCGAACCAGCACCCAGAGAGCTGAGGAGAAATTAAAAGCTCGATGAATGTATATGAATCACGGTGAGTGATAAAGATTTATATATATATAAATATATATATATATATATATATATATATCTATATATATATATATATATATAAATATATACATAGATTATAAAAATGCTTATATCAGAAGACTGTTGTCTCTCTCTTCAGGTATATGAATGAGAAAAGTTACAGAAAAACAGGTGGTATTTATACCAAAGAGATTCGTCCACAAGTAAGCCAATTTCAGGTCACCCCCGATGATTAATCTTCTTTAATCTTCTTGAAAGCGTTGGTTGAATGAACACTGCATCGACGATATCTGATATCCAATTCCCTTTTGAGATGTTCATTACCTGCTTCTCTTTTTTATTAAGGCCGATCCATCATTTGACTCTTGTACCGGCAGTTGCTGCTATAAATTACACGTGACATATTTCCAGTTTATTCTATGGTTATGTTTCATTTATATTGGTTGAAAATAGCCGAGTTCTGTTGTCCATACCTAACTGACCGTTTGTGTTGTTATTAATCTCTGGGGAAGTGATTTACCTGTAAATCCGATGTAAGATTGGTCACAGTCCTGGCATGGGATCTCATATACCCCAGAGTCTTTGGGAGATGTCTTTTGTTGGACGTTAATCAGGGATTTGGCTAAGGTATTTGGGTAGGAAAATGCAAAAGGTTGGATTTCCCAATTTCCAAGGGTGTGACTCTTTTAATCGTCTCCATGGTGGGGAATTTTTATTTTATTGTTGGGTGTGTCTCTGGTCTTGTCTTTAGGGGGTCGGTAGAAAATTACGTTTGCTTTTTGAATTGCTTTCTCAATTATATGGTCAGGATACTTTAAAGATGAAATTTGCTTGCGAATTAGTTCAAATTCTTTTTCCAGGAAATCTGGGGAACAAATTCGTAAGGCTCTTAAGAATAGGTTGCTAGCTACACCTATCTTGATAGTATTGTCATGATAGCTAAAGTAGTGAATATATGAAAGTGAGAAACGTTGGTTTTCTGTATATGGTAAATTTGTATTCTGGTCGTGTCTCTGATTATTAAAACATCAAGAAAAGGAATTTTGTTGTCTGTTTCCCATTCAACTTTAAATTGATGCTGGGCACTAATGCGTTTAATTTTTGAGAGGAATTCATTAAAATTACCCCACTTATTATCCCAAAATGTTAGTATGTCATCCACGTATCTCATCCACAGCATGTTTTTGGGTTTTATTGCATTTATTACTGTAGTTTCAAAGTATTCCAT
>NC_061101.1:44967535-44987535 GCF_015104395.2 Macrobrachium nipponense
TAACAGCAAAAACCCCTTTACTGCTCAATAATTAATTACAATGAGACTTAATGTCAAACTCCCATTTACGTAAGTAGCAACCCCAGAAAAATCACATCTCCCAGTAAAATCAAATCTCCCATCCAAAAAAGAAATGCACTTAAGCTCAATCCCCAAATTATATCTCTCAAGAAAAAGGAAGAAAAATATAAAAAGATAATCACAAATAGATTTCCCCAATCACAAAATACATAATACATGTATAATATGCATAACTCCCCGCTTTTCCCCAAGAAATTCTCCATGTAAAGCCCCGGAATTTGCCAGAAAGCAAACTCTCACACATGTGCTTTCGTGAAATGCTATTGTCAACATTTCCAGATATTGCAAAAATTCTGATCTGTCACCATCAGAGGAAAAAAGTCAGCACACGGCTCATCACATCGCTTGTCAGCAGAAAAATCGCCTGCGGACGCATGCTCAAACAACAGCACAAAAATTGTCTAGTCAGACACATAAGTTTGGAAACTCATGATTCTCCAAGAAAAAGGTCCAACAGACACATTTCACAGAATTAACTCCAGGATATGACTAATGTGTTCAAAAATTTGTCTCAAGAAGACTTATTCTCTCAACATGACTTTCCCCACCCCCAAATATCTTTCTCCAAGAATAACACAACTTGTGAACATAAAAAATGCACACACATCTCCATAGGACTCGTAATGCAGTAATGCCATTCGCCTCTAAATAGTCACGAAATCAAAAAAGAGAACCACAGAAATCTTCTCTTGGCTCGAGAAAAAAAACTCCATAACCACAATAAAAAGGGTCACCCGCCCAAGATTAATTCCAACTCCATTATGAGACACCATATTAATAATAACACCACTCCGGTTATAAAAATCCTTTCCTCCTTTGGTTAATAACCAACCCCATATTATTCTCTCTTATTTCTCCAATAGCCACATGTCAGTAAAAAAAAACACCACTCCAGGAATAGAGAATAATCACCTCTATTTCGGCAAATACAAAATATTTACCTCTATTTCCCCAATACTCCATGTGGAACAAAACAAGGCTCCAAAAAATATATCTCCAAAAAATTGTGCACTCAAGGCAACTAACTCACTCACTCACAAATATTGCCCCATAATCTCTAAATATGTGTCTCCATTTGCAACAAGGATGGCTGCAAAATAATTGAACTAAACATAGCTCATATCACGTTGGCAAATATCAAAAAATGGCCAAAAAATATATCTCCATATGTTATATCTCAAATATAACTCCAAAATAAATATATAACCTCCGAATTATCCTTCAAATATATCTCAATTATAACTCCAATTCTCCAGAGAATAACTCAGTGTTATAGTCAAAAACTATAAAAACTCTCTCCATTTAGCATAACTGCTAAAAAAGGGCAAAAACGCGGCAAATAAAACTGTCTAGAAAATTCTAGAAAAAATCACTAATGTGCCACAAGTCATTATAACAGAAGTCTATCTCTCACAAAGTTGTCACAAATACAACAAGGGTATTGTGCAAGAAAACTCACAATTTCTGGAACACAAATATCCAGAGAAAAAATGTAGTGCCATTACGTATGCATTCAAAACGTGCAAAAAATTCTCCCATATATTTCTCTATAGCATCAAATAGCTGAAACACAAACACGTTCCCGAACAATGACTAAGTCATAAACTGAGATAATATTCACACTAACTGGAGAGAAAATATAAATTCATATTCACCCTTGGTAAAAAAACTTGTGTCAGCTATGGCTAACTTCCAAAAAAGGAGAAGAAAAATCAATGGCACCATTAACTAACTCCCGTTACTCACCAGATGTCAAGCAATTATCTGCTGAAACACATAAAAAAAAGAAAAAAAACTAAAACTAAAATAAAAAAATGTGTTGTTAGTTCTCCCAAAATCAAAAAAGATTTCACCTCCCTTGATAGCATTACGGCACCCACGTATTAGTATATAAAAAATCAGTACCCCAGAAATATCATTATCACAAAATCACCAAAAAAAATTGCTATCATCAAAATCATCAGTATCAGTACCAAAAAAATATCACCAATGTTAATGCTTGTCCATTCTCCAAAAATTCAGCAAAAGTTCAGCAAGATTCAACACAATTCACCAAGATTCAGTCAGATTCATCAAGATTCAGCAAAACTCATCCCCGTGAATCACTGAAATATTCTCCAAAGTTACAAAAACTCAACAAATAATTAACACAAGACTTCTCCCATTAATTCATTGTAATAATTCTCCTTGAATAATTATCTGTAATACTCTTATCAACTATTCTCCCAAATGAAATCTCAAATCTCTCGTAAAAACAATTCTCCCGTAATGATAATATACTTAAGCAAACCTCCTGTGATGACACAATCTCAAGTATTAATAATTATTAAATAATAATAAATAACTCTCCATAGCAATAATTCTCTTGCAAAAATCTCAAGTAAGGGTGAAAATTCAAAATAGCTTACACTAGTATTGCTGAATCCTATGATAACAATTTACATCCAGCATACACATGACATAACACCATTGCCACACAACACAGATACAACACCAATCATCGGCATTTCAAAGTAATTTCTCCAACACAATGAAAAAATAATCTGTGTATCCCCTTTATATTTGTGTCTTTCAAGGCACAAAGAAAACATATAATACATCCCGTGCATGTTAACTACTTTTCCCCGCATTCACGGAAAAGAAAAATCTCTTTTTATTTCCTTTTCTCTTCATCCAAGAGAGAGAAAAAAATCTCTTTTCTAAAAAAAAGACTCTACGGGCATTTCACTTCATCAACTAATCAATCAGCTGATATCTTAGCATTCAATGTCAAGGCCAGACCCATCCCCAACACACAAAAAAAAAAAAAAAAAAAGGAAAAGGGGGAGTTCACCCACACTGAGAAAAAAAAATTTCTCCCCCCCAGTGAGAACAACCCCTCAGTCAAGCGACAGAACAGCCCGAGGCATACACCAGTGGTACCCCCATCTCCCCTAACTTGAGTGTCTGAGGACCCCCTTCCCAAGGTATACACTAGTGCCACCCCTGCACTATCTCTCGAGGGAGGCCAGTGGTACCCTCCATACAACTATCCCCCCCGAGGGATGCCAATACCCTCGCAATGCAACGCGCCTCTCTGCAGAAATGTGCTGAGCCCGTAAAATTGTGGCCGCTTATCTAAGCACAGTTAACATGCAAAAAACACATCTCTATACACTCTCATGTGTTTAAAACAAAGACGAATACGTCTATTATAAACACGTGCAAATAAAGAAAACACGTCACTATGGGGCAAAGACAAGAAAAATTGTTGACCTCTTGAACCAATCCCATTTCACTGAAACATTTAAACAAAAACCCTCTCCCTTTGATAAACAATAGTTCTTTAACACTCACCACTCCATAATGGGAAAAAAAAGAACTCTAAATTCTCGTAAAACGCGGCAGTGATATATGCATTAAACACAACACCCGCACGGGTATCTCGGAATACACTCGTCATTACACAAGCAAAACGTCACACTGGGTGGCGCTCACTGCTTCTAGGCTGACTCCCTGGGAAAAATGCTGAGTCCAATAAAATCCTCCTCCCCCCCTTTAGCACAGTTAAACAGACAGATATTTATCATTTTCTCACTAAGTAACTGAAAACTAACAGTTTAACGATTTTCCACAATCCCACCAAGGCTTTGTTGTTCGAAAACTATCGCTAAGCCATAACCCCTTTTATTTTCTAACTGGCCACCCATCTCTACATTGGCGTTCCTAGGCATAGAAAAGAAAGGAAACTTTTATACCCCCTCTTAACCGCTCGCCACCACTGTAACTGGGGGGATTCTTCCCCCATTATTCATAAGGTAAGCGTGGACACGAAACGGAAGGCAGACCCACACCCCCCCCCCATTACTCATAACCTTTCTCTCTCTCTCTCTCTCCCGGCAATCCCTCTCTCTCTCTCTCTCCACCTCTTTCTCTCCATTCTAACAGGTAATGAAAATGAGAGAGTTGCATCATAACATTAACGTTTATTAACAAGAATAAATAAACCAATCAATCAAGTAATCCAGTCTTACAGACTAACTCAAAAAACAGTACAATGTCTAGTCACCAAAACAAGTCTACACCCCTCTGGGAATTCTTTGTCCCCCGGTATTCCAGATCCGTCTGTTTCAAAGATACAGAACACATCCCGGTAAGTACACACACAAGTTTAAAGACAAAGTTAATAAAATGGAACATCTTACAAGATATCAAACAAGCCATCCCTTTGGCTAAAGCACTCCAACACTTACCCAGACAGCCGGACACTAAACACTTAATAAAAAACTCCCCCCGGCGGAAATGCGAATGGCCACGGCATCTTGCCTGTGACTTGAAGCCCTCTATCAAAATCCCTCCATAGGCTTGGGTATGAAACCATATTAACAGAAAGAGGCGCACACACACATACGAACACACAGTTCGATAGCGCCTCATGGTTCTAGCTCATCCAGTTTCGCAAAGGCACTTGAGAAGAGTTCATAAAACTGGTCGTTGCATTTGGACTTGTTCGAACTAATCATTTTTATCTCACGCCATCCCCAGAAACTCATTGTTCAGCTACTCTCAGGTCGTCACTCCTGCACTGTTCTCCACATTCCATAGGTCACAGGGAACGCTTGGATAATATATTATTAATCAAAAACCCTATGCCTTACATATATATATATATATATATATATATATATATATATATATATATATATATATATATATATATATATATATATATATATAGATATATATGTGTGTGTGTGTGTGTGTGTGTGTGTGTGTGTGTGTGTGTGTGTGTAAGTATATATTAGAAACACCATTTTCTTTTTAAAACAAAGGCCAATGAGACAGAAAAACTAACGCCTTTGTAATGAAATAAAGAGAGAGAGACAGCAAGCACAATCTTACTTGCTTTTTGATAGAAAATAGAGTGTACATAAGAGAGAAAACAGCAGCAAGGGGAGAATTTCAAAGCTTAATTGTCGAAGGCAAGAAACATTCATTATATAGAGCAGCTTCATACCTAAGAAAAAGGTTCTGCTTTGTTGCTCACGTACGCCTAGCTTCTTAGATCTTTCGAGTAGGATAAAAAAAAACGTATTTATGTTAAGGTACACTTTATTCAATTTTATATCGAATTTCTCAAAATGTTTTACCTTTTATTTAATATTCCATTAATTTTTTACCTTATTATTTTATCTATTTAATGGGTTATTCGTATCTTATTTTTATTACCCCCTTTCTTTAATTGCATTTCATTGCATAGAATTTTCCTTTCAAATAATCTTTTGGCCTACCCCGAATGAAAATGTGTAAATTAAGAAAAATGATGAAAGCAATACAGAAATTCTTCACGATACCAGAAATTATTAAATCAACAACAACAACAATAACAATAACAACAACAACAACAACAACAACAACAAAAACAATAATAATAATAATAATAATAATAATAAATAATAATAATAATAATAATAATAATAATAATAATTAATAATAATAATAATAATAATAATAATAATAATAATAATAATAATAATAATAATAATAATAATACTAATAATAATAATAATAATAAATATTATTCAAAAGAATGGCTGCGTGGACGCCTTCCAGTCTATATTTCAATTTCTCAATTGACAAATTGCAATATATACTCGACGGCACCCAGACGGCCATTCAATTTAATGAAGTTTATTTCAACGTGGGTGTTGTTTCGAAATAATAATAATAATAATAATATTAATAAAAATAATAATAATAATAATATTAATAATAATAATAATAAAAATGATAATAATCAATAATAATAATAATAATAATAATAAAATAATAATAATAATAATAATTAATAATAATAATAATAATATAATAATAATAATAATAATAAACGTTATTAAAAAGTGGCGGTCTAGATATCGTTTAATTTATATTGGAATTATTTAATTGAGAAATTGCAATATGGATTGAGCATCATCCAGACCCCATTATTTTTAATGATGTCTGTTTCATGGTGGATCTTGTTTTGAAATAATAATAATAATAATAATAATAATAATAATAATAATAATAATAATAATAATAATAATAATAATAATAATAATAATAACAATAATAATAATAATAAGAAGGGGCATGATTCAGTGGCAAAAGCCCTCCACTGGAGCCTGTGCAAGGTAATACCAGCTACCTTGCAGTAATAAGTGGTACGAACACCAACCTGAAGGAATAATAGAAAACGATCAGGCAAAGATCCTCTGGGACTATGGTATCAGAACAGATAGGGTGATACGTGCAAATAGACCAGACGTGACGTTGTGTGGCAAAATCAAGAAGTAAGTATCACTCATTGATGTCGCAGTACCATGGGACACCAGAGTTGAAGAGAAAGAAAGGGAAAAAATTGATAAATATCAAGACCTGAAAATAGAAATAAGAAGGATATTGTATATGCCAGTGGAAATTGTACCCATAACCATAGGAACACTAGGCACGATCCCAAGATCCCTGAAAAGGAATCTGGAAAAACTAGGGGCTGAAGTAGCTCCAGGACTCATGCAGAAGAGTATGATCCTAGAAACGGCGCACATAGTAAGAAAAGTCATGGACTTCTCAGGAGGCAGGATGCAACCCGGAATCCCACACTATAAATACCACCCAGTCGAACTGGAGGACTGTGATAGGCGGCAAAAAAAAAAAAAAAAAAGTAATAATAAAGTACATTTTTATTCATAGTAAAGTTACCCGGGGGCCATCATACGAGTCGGTGATGAACTCGGAGCCTGTTCAACCAACGAAGGTAAACCAATGGAAGACGTCTTTCTTCAGTTTGGGCTTTAAGCCCAGACTAACAGTTGTTTACGTAACGAGAAACTTTCGTGTTACATGTACAGTTACCTAATTAATTTAGTTTGATAACAATTAATATCATCAGTGATCTTCAAAATGGACGATATTCTGACGGATTAATAGAAAAGGTCTTCAAGGTTCTAATCAATAGAACGTATATATATATATATATATATATATATATATATATATATATATATATATATATATATACAATATTTTTTAATATTATATTATATTATATATATATATATATATATATATATATATACTGTATATATATACATATATATATATATATATATATATATATATTATATATCTATATATATATATATATATATATATAAAGATATGTATATATGTATATATATATACATATATATGCATATAATGATATTATAATATATATCTATATATCCTATATATATATATTATATATATATATATATATATATATATATATATATATATATATATGTATATATACTATATATATATATATATATATATCTATATATATATATATATTATGTATAATGTATATATATATAATAACGGATACACATGTATTCCATTATTCTTTTTGGTAGCGAAAGCCATAGCGACCGGCAAACTGGTTTTGGTAACACTTTCTCTCTCTCTCTCTTCTCTCTCTCTCCTCGATACCCCAACAGCTCTTTGTCCCTCTCTCTCTCTCTCTCGATATACCTCCCCTCCATTTCATTAGGTCATCAAATCAGAGTCGGAACTACAAAAATATGCAAATATTTAAAAGCAAAATAACTGGAATTACTCAGGTTCTCAACAGCATGAATAAATGGAATGATAACTCAAAGTTCAAATCACTCAGATAACCCTCTGTAATTAACAGTCTATACAGTAATTAGTCAACACCATTTCTCTAAAGAACAATCTCACTCTTCTCCAGAAAATAGTTCCCTCGACTAGAATAGTTCCCTGCACTAGAACCTCCTGTTAAAAGAACAGGAGAACAAGCTATAAGTATACACAATTGTAAATACACAGTCACAGATTAAATGAAATAGAACATCTTTACAAAATATAAAAAATACAGTCAAGCCACACCTTTGGCTAAAGCACAGTAATGCTTACCCATTTTCAGCCAGTTTCATTTCACTAAATGAAAGAAACGTTGGCAGAGCCATCCCGGCATCTGGCTTCTCTCCCCGTAATGGTCTCTATGGTTCTGGCTAATTACATGCTATTATGAACGGACATAGCTAGTACGAACGCACGAATTTGCACCCATCATTCATGCCCTGAAACCACTCGTATCCAGTTTCAAAGTCACCTCTGATGAACTCCCATAACGACAGACGAGCGTTGACCTGCCTAGGTAAGGATTTTAATGTCACACCACTTCAAGACCTATCAGCATTTCTAAGCTGAGATGTTCTCTGTCTCCATGGGAAGCTAAAAACGATGATTCCCATTTTCTGAAGAATCTCAAAGCACGTGACATACAACAATGTCTCATACATATCATATCATATTATAATTATCAGTCCCTTTATATGTTATATTCTATATATATCTAATATTATAATATAATATATAATTATATATAACATATATAATTAAATACTATATATATATATATATATAATATTACTTATACTATATATTATATATATATATTATATATATATATATTAATACTTGGTTGTTTCGAAATTAGAGGCCCCCCTCCACAGAACAAATGGAAAATTATGAAGTTATAATTATGGTTCTTTCTTTCAGATGGATTCGATAGTTTGCTGCACATAATGATTTCTCTAGACTTTTATATGACGGTAATTGATAAAAACTCATAGAGTCGTTTGACAATGAGGATATGGTTATGCATGGTAGGAATGGTGTCTTAATGTTTTTTTGGGATGCTTTAATTAATTTTATCCAGTACGATTACGTAGAAGAGTAATGGTGTTTTAATTATCTTTTTGGGATTTCTTTAATTCCCTTTATTTCATTTTTCGTGTTAGTTATTTTGGGAAATAAAGATTATATTTTCGTATAGCGAGAGTTTGAATTCGCCTAAGTTTTCATGATTGACTTTCAGTTAGCTAAAGGGAAGCCAGGCGATGGGAATCAACAGAGGAAAGTCTCGCTATCAGTTAGGAGTTCTCACCTTTTAGTGAAATGGGGTCATTTGACCCATAATATATATATATATATATATATATATATATATATATATATATATATATATATATATATATATATAATATATATATATATATGTGTGTGTGTGTGTGTCAATTTTATTTACATTTGTGGAAGTGGATGTGGATACAGATATCAATCTTTTAAATATGCGGATGTTGATATTTGATGACCATACCCTCGCGATGAGGGTACAGATGCAGATACTTTGTAAGTCTATATAATTTAGATATATTTAATCATTAAAGACGATTTTCAGCAAAGCCAATAATTCAAAATAATTTGTTACCACAATATTTGATGTACTAATTGAAAGTAGAAACATAAGTGACCCTCATGAATGTGTGTGTATACTTTCATATGAAAGTACAAACAGTAACAGAGATATGCGAAAGTTGTCATATATATATTATATATATATATATATATATATATATATATATTATATATATATATATATATATATATATATATATATATATATATATATATATATATATATATACATATATATATATACATATATATATATATATATATATATATACATATATATATATATATATATATATATATATATATATATATATCTATATATATATATATATATATATATATATATATATATATATATATATATATATATATATATACGTGCGTGCGTGTGCTGCGAGTGGATTTCACTGTTGTTGGTGAACAAAAAGGCATGGCTATTCATGTTCTATTTATACACAGTCGAATCGTTTCTTCTTAGAAAAGAGTTCAATCTCATTTTCTAAGAAGACAGGATTGCATGCAAATACCATTAGATTATTACCTATGAACTCTGAGAGCCAGGTCAACATCCTTAACATGAATGCTAAACCACGAAGTTTGGGAAATTTTTATAATAAATTTGCTCTGCTGCTTATATTTATTAGCTAAATTATACCTGTCATAATATGTACCGGAATTGGGTTACATTATCTATTATTTTTAGTATGCATAAGGGTTGAAAATAAAGCGTGTATTTTTTATTTTTTTTAGTCATGCCAAGTAGTGTCTTAAAACATTACTCATTATTTGTTAATAATTTTTTTCATCAGCTATACCAAAAGGGGAAACATACATAGTGATACACACGCACATTATTTATATTATATATATATATATATATATATATATATATATATATATATATATCTTTATATATATATATTATGTATATAATATATATATATCTATATATATATATATATATATATATATATTATATATATATATATATCTTATATACACACACACACACTCACACACACACACACACACACACACACACATATATATATATAATATATATATATATATATATATATATATATATATATATATATATATATATATATATTATTACGACCCTTGTGGGGCCGTGGTGCAAGTTCTTAAAGCACCAGGAAAGAGAGGGCAGTAATACAGTGTCCAATAAATAAAGGTCAATGGAGACGAAAACACGAGAGAAAACTTAACAATATTTATTACACAAAGCAATAGAAATTAACAACAGTCAGCCTTGTGACTACAGGACTAATATGCAGTCCTTAAAATAAATCCAGTAGGATTACCTAACCTCTAAAACTGCATCCCTAAAACAGTACAAAAATAATGTAAGGAGTAAATAAAGGGCCCACATAACCTACCTATAACTAAATAAGGTTAGGAAGGAAGGAGTAGACATACAGAAAGAAAACACTTAAATTCCTACCTAATATTATAAAGATAAACTTAACATTAACACCCTAGGATAGGGGCAAATAAAATGTTCTCTATATGAGAACTTCAAAAATAATGAAAACCACAGAAAAGCTCCTCACAGTTTATAGAGGGAACAAAGGGTTACACCACACTTGTTGGCGTCCAAAGGTGCTAGGCTGAGGGTCATAGTACTGGGGGAACTCTGACACTGTCTTACAGCAAGCCACCAGGTACGGCGTCACACATCAGGTCACCGCTATCGGAGGGAGTTCTGGAGCACAGGTAGCAACAGGGGTATACAACTAATAGTGCCACCCTGAAATAAATACCAAAAGGATATTACCTGTTCACAGACTCCCTACGTTCCTCCTCGGGCCACAATGCCCCCACAACTGCCGCACAGGCGAAGAAAACGTCCTGGAGGATGCAGAGGTGCCCTTCCTGCGTCCACTCGGCCGGGAATAATTCCTCTGCGTCGTCCTGAGTCCGCAGGAAGTCCACACCTCACTCAAACACTAGCCTAGGGTAGGCTACAATAGCTCAGAACGCCGTGGGTGGCACAGGAACTGAGACCACAGCACAAAAGGTAATCCAGGTAATCCAAGCAGCTTAAGTGTGGGAGGCATGTAAGTCAGGCCCATACTGACTAGAGGAGGAACCTTATCCTCCGAAGAAAACTTTTGTCTCCAAGGACGAACACAGTAAAATCAGGAGATGAAACTGCCAGTCAACACTCCAGAGTCCATGGCAGCTCTCACCAACACCAAAAAGAAACAATAGATGGATTTGTTAGGAGTGAATTTTTTACACATTCCAATGCCGGGGAGTAGGCCACTAAACTTCTTTAGCAACAACAGCCTTGTCACAAGAAAACCAAACAAACCTTAACCTTAAATAAATCAACAATTAAAAGAAAATCACAAGGCTGAGACTAAAATAAAATCAATGACAATTATGTTAATACCTGATACCTTCCTCCCCGAAGGAAAATTTTTTTTTTTGAATAATAAAGCAAAAACAAAATTTTTTTTTTAAATGGAAGACCTGTAAAAAGAGCACATTAATTAGACTCAAAGAGTACATAACAAAATGACAAAAACCTGAAACAGAATGACAGTTAATCTGAAACATAATATACAAAACAAATATATATATACATCTTACCATATGCAACCCAAACCAACATGGGCAAAAACACCTCAGCAAAGAAAACCTTAAAGACTGAGAAACAAACCTATCTAGCTAAAACTAAATAAAGTTCAGACACACACCTTAGCCTATCTCACACACACAGCACCCCTCCAGATGTCTTAGTATAACACCGTTATAAAAAAAAAACTACTAACAGGACAGAATCCATACGAGATCAAAAATACCAATCACATACAGAACTCACAAGCAACTGCGTAGTCGCCTACAAGACTAAGTTATGTTTCAAAAGGATAACTTATTCAAAACTTAACCTACATAGGAAATGCACAAGAACAAACAAAATTATACTACACCGAATAATTTTTTCATACCACCAAATTTGAGAAACGAGCAGGGCAGCGCATGAGGGGGGGTAGGCAAAACATACTTAAGTAGTCCTGGAAAGGGCATCAGGAATCTTATTTTCCGAGCCTTTCACGTGCTTAATAATCAAATTAAATTCTTGAAGAAAAAGTGCCCATCGCAAAATCCTTTGGTTGGCTCCTTTTATCCGTTCGATGAACACCAGCGGGTTGTGATCTGCCCAGATTTCCACGGGAAAAGAAAATGGTCCTCGAACTTTGTGCCCAAATACCAACTCGAAAGGAGCTATACACCTGTAGAAGAGTTAGGGTGATTTCTAATAGCAAAGAGGGCAAAAGGGAGGACTTAGTCCCATTCGCTATCAGAATCATAACAAAGTTTTTTAAGTACAGACTTGAGGGTTTGATGAAACCTTTCCACCACACCTTGACTCTCCGGATGATAAGGTACGCTGGTAATGTGCTGAATGGCCAGTTCAGCACATTTGCCCCTAAATACCTTACTCGTGAAATTCGTCCCACAGTCGGTCTGAATTACACGAGGGAGACCATATCTGGAAAAGAAATCAATTACCTTTTCAAAAACAAACTTTGAAGTAATACGCCTCATAGGTATAGCTTCAGGAAAACGAGAGGCTCTATCCATGATAGTTAGTAAATATACATAACCAGTTTTAGTCTTAGGTAAGGGACCTACAACATCAATTACTAACTCAGAAAATGGTTCACCTATGGCAGGTATGGGATGCAACGGGGCTTTAGGGATCCCCTGATTAGGTTTACCCATAACCTGACAAGTCTCACATTCTCTGATAAACTGCTTTACACTCATTTTCATTCCAGGCCACCAGAAATATCTAGCCAAACTGTGGAAAGTTTTCGACATGCCTAAATGACCTGAAAAGAAATTTGTGTGAGCTAATTCCAACACAGATTTTCTGAACTGAAACGGCACTATGATCTGTTCAACACGACCAATTTTATTTACATCATCAGCGGCAGGACGACTAAACCTGTATAAAAGACCTTTTACAATACCAAACCTAGGCTTAGTTAGATCCTCGACATCACCCAAATCAAAATTAAATTCATCTTTCTGAGCTTTAATAAAAGCAGCTCTGTCACAATCAAAGTTAAAAGGACTAACTACATCACTTCCACTACTCTCTACTGACCCGGGCCTTTCTACATCTAACTCTACACTACTTAACATTAAGTCACCATCATTATCTTCAAGTAAATTAGCAGCTCTTGCTGCGGAACGAGTAGTTACAGCCACGGGACTGGCATTAACGGACAATATAGGGAACAGCTCCCGACCTTCCCCATCCAGCATGTCATTCCCCAGGATACCATCAATTCCAGGGATAGGCAGACTATCCACCACAGCCAACTCAGTTATTTGATCATATCCTGGAAAAGACAAGTGGACGTTAACCAAAGGAGCAGACACAACTGAATCTGGGAAACCTCCCAACACTACAAAATTGCCAGTATATTTAGTACCACCATTTAAAGAAGTCTTCAAAATCAATGACCGGGCAGAACCGGTGTCCCTAAGAAACTTAACATGGACAACACAGTTATCATAAATCAACTTTTCCAGGCCATACATATTTATCAAAACTCGAGTCACAATTGCGCATTAGGAACATCTTTGACCTTGACCTACCTACCTACTACTACTACTGTCTACTACAGATCTGTCTACAGCGCTACTATTTACATTAGACCTATCAGGAATTACAGCCACAGGACTTTGACCATTACGTTCCAGGTAATATCGACGAGCATTGCATTGGCTTTGGAAATGCCCTGGTTTGTTGCACCAATAGCAAGTTCCTCGACGACCTGAACCTCTATTTTCATTATTTGACCTGATAGTACCTGCGTTAGGGTAACCCCTATTAACAAAAGCTCTAGGGGGAGGAGACCCTCCTTGGACTCTACTCATATCCCTACCACCTGAAACAGAATTAAGGTTAACATTATTTTTAGGGGTATGGGGAATCGACAAAGAGGCTTCTCCTCTCCTACCACCACTGTGGGTGCGAGGCGAAGGGTTATTCAACATTTCATACTTGAAATTTCCACTACCAGACCGATGATTCAATACATACTCATCCGCTAACTGAACGGCACTAGTCACTTTAGTAGCCTTCACCTCCTCTAGGTGTACCCTCAACTCCCTGCTACAGGCTTTCTTAAATTCTTCAAGGAGCAGAAGTTCGCGTAACGCAGCAAAAGTGACGACCTGCCGACTCTTTAACCAGTCGTCGAACTGTTCCTCCTTGATGCGGGCAAACTCGACAAAGGACTGTGCAGGGTGTTTAGTGTAATTACGAAACCTGAGGCGATAGGCCTCAGGGACCAGGTCATACGCTTTCAAAACCAAGCTCTTAACTTTTTGATAGTCCCGAGCTACTCCCTCCTCCAAGGCATTATATACCCGAATTGCCTTCCCAATCAACCTACACTGGATAAGAACTGTCCACATCTCTGTGGGCCAAGACAATCGGGTAGCCACACGCTCAAACGCCTTAAAGAACTCTGGGACAGCTCTCACCAACACCAAAAAGAAACAATAGATGGAGTTAGGAGCGAATTTTTTACACATTCCAATGCCGGGATTAGTAGGCCGCTAAACTTCTTTAGCAACACAGCCTTGTCACAAGAAAAACCAAACTTAACCTTAAATAAATCAACAATTAAAAGAAAATCACAAGGCTGAGACTAAAATAAAATCAATGACAATTACGTTAATACTGATATATATATATATATATATATATATATATATATATATATATATATATATATATATATATATATATATATATATATATATATATATGTATATATATATATATATATATATATATATATATATATATATATATATATATATATATATATGTGTGCATATATATATATTTATATATATATATATATATATATATAGTATATATATATATATATATATATATATATATATATATATATATATATATATATATATATATATAGTAGTATATATATATATATATATATATATATATATATATATATATATATATATATATATATATATATATATATATATATATATATATATATATATATAAAGGTTTTTTTGCCACGAAGGAAAAAATGGCTACTCGCTTTTTCATTTTTTCCTTCGTGGCAAAAAAAAACCTTTATTTATACATAGCATTATTATATATATATTATATATATATATATATATATATATATATATATATATATATATATAGAAACTACAGGTCACTTTTTTACCAGATACATGTGCAATTGTATTAGCCATAATGCCCTCCTAACTTCTTGAATTCTTTGCTTTTATTTTGGATACGCTTGTCACTACTTACAAAGCCTGAAGATCCAAGTTCAAAGAAATTTGAAGAAATTGCATTTGGATCTTCAGGGTTTGTTGGTGACAAGCGAATCCAAAAAAGATCAAAGAATCAAGAACTTAAGAGGGCATTGGGGCTATTACACACACACACACACACACACACACACACACACACACACACACACACACATATATATATATATATATATATTAATATATATATATATATATATATTATATATATATATATATTTATGTATATTTGTGTGTATGTGTGCATAAATGCACGAGTATATATGTAAGTATACACATTTAGAGAGAGAGAGAGAGAGAGATAGAGGTAGTAGTAGTAGTAGCTAACAACCATACGTGCATCATCCAAAGCCTTTGACTGAGCTCTGTTTCTCTAAACTATGCTCCTAAGCCCAGTTTATTACTGCAAGTCAGTCACTGAGACAATAATAATACTTCTTCTTCTTCCTTGAAGTCTTAATCAAGAACAGCAAACATCTCTCGCTCTTTGAAACGAAGCTTCAAACGAGTCGAGGACTTGGGTAAGCGAATGTTCGAGCTAAATCTCAATGTTTGAAGATGTTTGGAATAAACATCTTCGCAGGAAGTGATGATGTTCCGTTTCAAGCGGAGTTGACTAAACGTAAACAGCTGTGATGAAGTAATGTTTTCTTCGGATGCTTTCGCATAAAAGTGTTTGACTTCATATCGCGAAATCAGTTGCAATTGCTACACCAATCGTAAAGGAGAAATCCAATGAAGCTGAATTAAACGGAAAAAATCATTACTAGTAAAATATTCAAACACTGTTGAAGAACGTAAGAACATAACTAAATGATATCAGTCGCAAATTTCCTGAGTATCCATTTAATTTTTTTTCTTTATCTAATTGGAAGATTAGTACGGATAGTTATACGGTTGAGGTGTGTTGCCCTAGAGCAGATCTGGGCATGAGGCAAGTACTCCATCTTAACAAAAATATCTCTCTCTCTCTCTCTCTCTCTCTCTCTCTTTAAATATATATATATATATATATATATATATATATATATATATATATATATATATATATATATATATATATATATATATATATATCTTTCTCTCTCTCTCTCTCTCGTATGTTGTAGAATTTTGTTACATTTTCCCGGACTTTACCTTTTATGAAAGAAGAAAAAGAACCTGCTTTTCCATTTTCATGACTATCACGATTAATATCAATTTTACTATCCGTTATTTTTTCTTTCTTATTACTCTCATATCCATCCACTTACAAACGATAACAATCACAAAATGAAATAATTGTGTTGATACTACAAAGAAATGATAACCAGGGCTTTATGGTGCGAAAGTGACGGCTGAAAAATGTAAAGTGGTCCAAAGTGCCAAATACACTAGAACGACCCTAATGGAACGGGTCAAATACTTATCCATTATTCTGTACAAAAAGGCTCATCAATTACACCGATAAAAATGTGAGGAAGCCCCACCTAAGGGGAATTCGATGATTACAGGAATCACACCGTATAGACTGGGTTCGTTTTCCAAAACAAATTCAACAGTTTTCGTAGATATATAATGAAGAAAAATATTATTAGAACTCTGATATGATGGAAGTTTGTTCAACATGAGAAATTTGAGAGTATGGTTGCGCAATATTCATGTTACATTTATCAACCATTAGTTATGCAAAGATTGTGCCATGAGCTTCTCCAAAAATATATCTTGGAGATGATGGCAAGCTGGAGATGTATCTTTCTTGAGACCAACGAAAGCTGCTGAAGTAGATTCCACCCTACAGAGTTAGTGAGGATCCTGCGGAAGAATAAGAAGGAGACGCCTTTTAGCAAGGAAGCCCAATAACCTATGAGTGTTACCTCCTACCAGTTCATTTTACAGAAACCCGTAACCTCTTTACCCACCATTACATCCACTGCATCTTTCCCAAACTTCCTCCTGTTCCTTCCTTCACCACTTCTTTATTTTCTCGCCCTCGCCTTCGTCAGCCAGAGAGCAGCTTCCTCACAACCTACCCGGCCATGTGAAAAAGGAACGTTTTTGGTATGGATCCCTATTGGAACGATGTCTTTTCACTCAGATCTATAATTATGCTTTGACCTGTTTTTCTGATTTATTAATTTAGTTATCCCTGTCATAACACATACCTGTATTGCTTTTCTTTGATCTAGAATTTCACAGCAATTGGTGCTATGGCTCCATAAGGATACAGTATGACATTATTATGCAAAATTTACTGCCTATCATATTACAGGGAAAAATCGTCCAGATGTTGGTGGCGTGATGTAAAAAAAAAGGTCTAGTATACTCTGAAGACTACTAACGCGCCCCTCTTTTTCAGTAACTGCCAGTTTATGTGCAAATATGCGCCGTTTTTGGGATGACCGTAGGAAAATGTACAAAAGATGGTAAATGCAATAAATATAAATAAAAAAAAACATGAACAAAAACATTCCGTTCTGCGACGGGTGGGAGCCAAGACGCGGAAGTATTCATCAGCTTTATAGTAAAAATTGCTAGCATATTTCTCATAGGGGTCGTGGAGTAACATTCTTTCCACCCCGATCTTCTCAGCCGTCTTCATCCTCCCCATCCTAACGCTCTTCTCCTTTTCTTATTCCTCCCATTCACTGGGGTCCTCGTCAATCAACGCCTCCTCCCATCTTTATTCACTGTCATCATTTCGACACCCTCAATTGCATCTTTCGAATTCACCACATTACCTGTCAACACCTTGTAGTAGGCCTACAACAACAATAACAGATTATTACCACCGACCGTTCCTACTTCAGACTCCAAATTTCCCCCATCCCATACCCCTTCACTCGCCTCCAACCTAATCCTAATCTCTCTCCTTACTAACCCTAATATAAACCATCCTATGTTGCCCAATCTGCCTATTCCCTACTCACACGACACTAGACCAACCCTACATGCATACACACAATACTGTACAGCTACGGCTTCCTGGAACTACTAAGCCATCATCTGCATCATCGTAAGCCTACCTAGCAAGAGAAGGATCACTTTTAAAAACACATTCTAAATATATATATAATATATATATATATATATATATATATATATATATATATATATACATATATATATATATATATATATATATATATATATATATATATATATATATACATACACACACACACACACACACACACACACACACACACACACACATATATATGAATATATATATATGATATATATTATATAATTATATATATAATATATATATAGATAGTACATATAATATACATAATATATAGATATATATATATATATATAATATAAATATATACTTGTATATATATAATTATATATTTATATATTTTTGTATATGTTATATTACTAATATCTGATATATATAATTATATTATATATATATATCTTATAGTTATATATATATATATTTTATATATCTAATAAGTATATATATGTATGTTATGATATTATATATATATATATATATTATATTATATAAAATGCTTATATATATCTATGAATCATAATATATATAATATTATAATTATAATTATAATATATAATATATATTATATAATATATTATCGAAATGCTTATATATATCTATATATACTATTATATATAATTATATATGTATAATATAAATATATATAATATTCTATTATAGATATCATAATATATATAATTATAGCATATATAAAATGCTTAATATATATTATATATAATAATATATAATTATATTATATGATTAATATATATATATATATCTATATAGTATAATATATATCTAATAAAAGGAGCCCATAAAAACACCAAAATGTAGAGAGAAAAGTACTATATTTCAGAGACTGCTGTCTCTCTCTTCAGGTATATGAATGAGAAAAGTTTACAGAAAAGGTGGTATTTATACCAAGAGATCCGTCCACAAGTAAGCCAATTTAGGTCACCCCCGCTGAGTATCTTCCTTTAATCTTCTTAAGCGTTGGTTGAATGAAAACTTCGTCGACGACATCTGAAATCCACGCGCCTTTTGAGATGTTCATTACCTGCTTCTCTCTTATTAAGGCCGATTCCATCATTTGACTCTTGTACCGGCAGTTGCTGCTATAAATTACACGTGACAAATTCCAGTTTATTCTATGGTTATGTTCATTTATATGGTTGAAAATAGCTGAGTTCTGTTGTCCATACCTAACTGACCGTTTGTGTTGTATTAATCTCTGGGGAAGTGATTTACCTGTAAATCCGATGTAAGA
>NC_061101.1:44990035-44997101 GCF_015104395.2 Macrobrachium nipponense
TCCTTGAAGTAAAGTTCGACAGATTTCACTGTGTGCTTCATTCTGGCAGTACCTGAAAACATTATTTTGTATTTGATTGAGGGACTGATTAATGGTGATACTAATAGCGTCACATTGGAGAGTGGTTTTTACAAGTTGATCAGCTTCCTCATTTCCTTGGATTCCTATATGACAGGGGATCCAGTTAAGAGTGATTTGCCTTCCATTGCTATGGTGAGGAAGTATTGCGCAATTTGAATCCGTGTGAATTGTAGTGTCACTTACTTGATTTATGGAATCTTCAAGTGCTTTTTGCATAGCAATTAACTCAGTTTGTAGAGTGGACACATTGTTGGATAGTCTACAACCACTTTTAAAGGAACTGGAGACTACTGCTGCAGCTGCAGCTGGTACATCTCGGTCAACCGAGCCGTCTGTGTAGTAGATGTCTGGAGCATGTGTATTGTTTATGGCTATTTGAGCCATTCCTCTGAGTTGATTGGGTGTGCAGAGCACTTTGTACATTGAGTTGAATTTGATGGGGAGGGGGACCTTGGAGTTGTTCATTGTAGTTATTGTCGGAAGTTTCTTTCTTAGTTGATGATGGTTTCGGTGCTACCCTACTTTATAGCCGGGGGGTCAGTAGGGAGTATCCATGAACTTAATTGTCATTGGTCAGGGGGTGCGATGCTCCTTTCTTATTGGCGGCTGGAAGGAATCTTCAAGGTACTCTCTAGAGCTGAAGCTCTCGCTGTCATAACCTAGCAGACCATCGAAACTGGACTGTGTCTCTGCCGGGCGTGACGTCGCTGCGAGCCAAAGCCGAATTTTCATTGGCTGTTGGACGGTGCGTGAAGCGGATGTGAAACGGCGAATGCAGGACATCACACGTAAGCTAATTTCCCTCAAAAGCGGCAAACTCAGCATTCCGCAGCAATCTCAGGGCAACATCATCTTTACCAACTATGAACCAATCCCGGATCAAGATGCTTCATTAAGACTCGGACTAAACTGTCATTTCATCTCCAAACCTAAGCCCCATGAGAAAAGGTTTAGAGATCAAGCTATTGCTGGACTCCTTACAGCAGTAAGAAAACTGCAATATTGTTAGAACGACTGACTCCCTTCAATGGAACAGGATCCAAGAGTAGTGGTATCTTCTTTCACAAATCAAAGAAGACAGCGAAAGAGTTGAGGGCAAAAGAAGAAATCACAATTTGGTGGGCCGACAAGATGGCGGCCTTTTTTTTAATCAACACGGCAGAGAGCCACCAAAAACTGGATGCCATCCTGTCCGACAACACCAAGTTCGAACGCTTGATGAAGAACTCCACCGAAGACATTAAGAGAGAAGCCAACAGTACCATCAGTACTGTAAAAGCCGCAACAAATGCCGCATATCTCCATCCTATCATGGGAGACTACAATCTGGGATATCTGTAGGGCAATGTAAAAACTCACCAAAAAAAGAAAAAAAAAGGAAACCCTCTCCGGCCCATTATAAGCCAAATGCCAGCCCCTACATACGCCCTAGCCAAGTGTCTGAACCACATATTTTGATTCCCTATGTCCCGAGTAGCCATAACCTATGTTCATCAGAGGAGTTCCTTGAAGTAATGCGTGACTCCCGAGGAACAGGTATCATCACCTCGCTGGATGTGGAATCATTGTTTACAAACTTCCCTGTTGATGAAACAATAGATATGATTTTAGACCGTGTCCGTTGGGAACAATCAACCCCACTACTCAACATCCCTAAAGCTTCCTTGCGGGCCCTCCTCAAGATTTGCATGAAGAAAGCCCCCTTCTCCAACCACAGAGGCCAGATGTTCTCCCAGAAGGATGGTGTAGCAATGGGATTTCCTTTGGGTTCTATTTGTCAACTTTTACATTGGAACAGTAGAAGAAAGAGTCCTCGAGCAAAGATGCTTGTCAACAATGGGTATCCCAACAAACTCGTCAACAAAGAAGTGCGAGCAGCCCTTGACAGATGGTACAACGGAAGTGAGAGCCTGCAGCCCCATCCCCTGGACAGCATCAAGATCTTCTACAAGGCAACGATGTATTCACAGTACCCTGAGGATGTGAAGGCCATGAAGAAGATCATTATGGAAAACACTTCCCCTACGGAAGAAAATAAATCCATCGATTTCATCATTTGTTATAAGAACTGCCGAACAGGTGCCTGATGACGAGGAATAACCCAACTCAGCCAGTGCGAGACTATCATCAGTCTACTGAAAGCCGCAGCCTTGGGAATATCTGGTCGAATCCAGAAGAAATGTCGGCCTCAATTATTTTCCTTTCCTACATAAGGCATTCGCTTAGATTTGTATTAATCTACGGATATTGGACACCAGATTTAAATATATATAATCCCTAATCAAACTAAACAAGTGGCAACTCTTACCTTTCAGTAGTTGGCCGTCTCTCTCTGCAAGCAATATCAAACTATGCTAATGAATTCACGTAAATACAAAAATATGCTATTTATTTCCCAAACTAGGTGAACATAAAATGGAACAAAGTGACTAAAAAAGGTCATGTTAAGAACTAAGTCTGACCCATAAAAAGAACTGTAAATTATCATTCTATTCTCCTGAATTAGACTAAGTAATCACCCCAAACTCTCAAATTGTCAACCACTACATTTCAATAGTCAAGTCTTTAGAGAATCCCATCTCTAGAATAATGACATGGGACCCATCTGAAACAAAGAGACATATCCATTATATTTCCCACCACCCAATTAATTAATTAACCCTTAAACGCCGACTGGACGTATTTTACGTCGACATTTTTTGTCTCTCGGGTGCCGACTGGACGTATTTTACGTCGACATACAAAAGTTTTTTTAAAAATTCGCGGAAAAATACATATAGGCCTACCAGCCTAAAACTTTTGAATCACGCGCCTTGGGGGATGCTGGGAGTTCACGGATCAAGGTGTTGTTTTGTTTACAATCGTTACGCAGGCGCGCAAGCGCGAATTTCTTTCTTATCGCACTAAAAAGTATCTGTGACACATCTCGGAAATTATTTTGTCACTTTGACATAATTTTTGTACCATTGTAAATTAGCCGTTACATGAAGTATTATATATGAAAATGTGTGCATTTTTATGTAAAATACAACAATACAATACTCATGATTGTAGCTTTTATCAGTTTTGAGATATTTTCATATAAATAATAATAATTGCCAAAATTTCAACCTTCGGTCAACTTTTGACTCTACCGAAATGGTCAAAAAACGCAATTGTAAGCTAAAACTCTTATATTTTAGTAATATTCAATCATTTACCTTAATTTTGAAACTAATTGGAAGTCTCTAGCACAATATTCCGATTTATGGTGAATTTATGAAAAAACTTTTTCCTTACGTCCGCGCGGTAACTTCCGAAAAAAATCATACATGCGAATGTGGTAATGTTTGCACCATTTTAAAATTAGCCGTTATATAAAGTTTTATATATGGAAATGTGCGCAATTTCATGCACCAATACAACTAAAAACAACCCATTTCGGTTGTTAGTTCTTTTATCAGTTTTGCGATATTTTCATATAAATAACGATAATATGTATATATTTATTTAAATATATACATATATACACTTTTTATTTGGGATTCCTTCCTTTGGGTCGAGCTTGTTCACTCACTATGAGAGAGAGAGAGAGAGAGAGAGAGAGAGAGGGAGACTTATGAATATGTTAGGTACGGTTTCCTCTCCATGTTGTGAGGCTTACCTCGGCGAGGACCCTCCTTTTTTGATGGTGTAGTATACATTTTGACAGCGGAATGAACATTCACGTCTAGTGTCTTCTACTCTTTTGTCTTTTTCTCCCTCTCCCTCCACTCAAGCGGGCAGCAAAAATCATCTACAACTTGGTAGTTAATTCATTATTTATTTCATCAGATGCATGCGGATTTTAGGGTATTAGCCCTTCTGTTAACTTAAATTATAATCACCAAACGTGGGTCGGGTCACCTACGCTTTGAGGCCAGAGAGAGAGAGAGAGAGAGAGAATAGAGAGAGAGGAGAAGAGGAGCGAGAGAGAGAGAGAGGAAGAGAAGAGAGGAGAGAAGAGAGAGAGAGTTTTATACTTTAACTCAAAACATTCACGTCCCTTTAATACAATATTGACCATTTTCTCGAAGCCCGTCCATAAGCAGCGGTCCCAAGGACTCTTGGCTTTCATTATTATCGTCCACTTCGCTGAAGTTAAGCAGAGACTGCCCAGTGGAGAGAGAGAGAGAGAGAGAGAGAGAGAGAGAGAGAGAGAGGCACTGGGTCAAAAAAGGTCACAAGGCGTAGAAGAGAGAAAGAGTGAGCGGAGGTATATTTCATTTCACGTTGCCAAGGGAGTTTGCATGAATGCTGGGAGCTATATTCCCTTTTATTACAGTTGTCGACGTAGTGGACTGACGTATATTACACGAAGGGTAGACAACAGAATTGAGGTAATTGAGTTTCATCTCCAATATTTTCATTATTTCTGTCCTAACAGTAACCTATATTATTATTACCAACATGATATTTTTACTATCATGATTAACTATTCAAATTTCCTTTCCAATATTGTCGTTAGTTATACCATAAAAGTAACCCTTTGATATTTTCTACAAGGAGATATTTCCAAACTTTAAAATTAAGTTATTTAAATTTTCCTTTACCTATTTTAATTTATTCTGTCATGACACGAATAGATTATATATCCAACAAAATATCTTTAAAAATCGGAGTTCAGTTAATTCGATTTCCTTTTGAATATTTCAAGTAACTCTCTCCTAACACTAACAGACGTATAATTTCCAAAATGACATTTCTCGTATTCAATAGTCTGATTTTTAGTTTCTGAATTTCATTGGTCAGAACCTTTCCCTTGAATGTTCTATTTTTCAATTCTCGTCTTTACGCATTCTGCGTTCATTCCCTTCTCTCATTTTGTGTATTACTTTTGGAATTTTATTTTATCTTTTTCAGCTTCCCTTCATACCTTGTTTTCCTCCTCTCCTGCTGGCCAATCAAGGGTTTTTTTTCTCTCCTCTGGATTTTCCTCTCTGACAAATTCCAGTTCAAATGATTTCTACTGAATCTATAGATTTCCACCGAATTTTCTTTTTCCGTGTTCTGTTTTGGCGTTCTCTTTGATGAATAATTTCTTATATATATTCATATACACACAGACAGACACAGGCACACATACACACACACAAACACAGACACACACCCACACACACACACACACACACACACACACACACACACACATATATATATATATATATATATATATATATATATATTATATATATATATATATATATAATAAAAGGAGCCCATAAAAACAACAAAATATAGAGAGAAAAATACTATATTTCAGAGACTGCTGTCTTCCTCTGCAGGTAGATGAATGAGAAAGGTTTACAGAAAAAGGTTGTATTTATACTAAGAGATCCATCCTCAGGTAAACCAATTTAGGTCACTCCTGCTGATAATCTTCCTGTAATCTTCTTAAGCGTTGGATGAATGAAAATCTTGTCACTCACATCTGAACCCTTGCTCCTTTAATTAAGGCCGATTCCATCATTTGACTCTTGTACCGGCTGTTGCTGCTATAAATAATATGTGACAAATTCCAGTTTATTCTGTGGTTATGTTCATTTATATGGTTGAAAATAGCTGAGTTCTATTGTCCATACCTACCTTACCGTTTGTGTTGTATTAATCTCTGGGGAAGTGATATTCCTGTAAATCCGATGTAAGATTAGTCACAGTCCTGGCATGGGATTTCGTAAACGCCTGTTTCCTCGGGGGATGTCTTTTGTTGGACGTTAATCAGGGATTTAGCTAGGGTGTTAGGGTAAGTAAATGCAAAAGGGTTAGATTTTCTGAGGGTCTGAGTCACCATCTCAATCCTGTCTGGGTGTTGAATTTTTATTTTATTGTTGGGTGTATCTCTGTCTTGTCTTGAGGGGGTCAGTAGAAAATTAGGTTTGCTTTGTGAATTGCTTTCTCAATCATATGGTCAGGATACTATCTATATATATATATATATATATATATATATATATATATATATATATATATATATATATATATATATATATATATGTATATCTCCAATGCAGCACAAAGGGACACACACTTGGGAATATCCTTAAATCACCGGTAGAAAAGTGAGTGAAAAACTGGGGACTTGGAGTAACTATTTTCGTGGTTTATTCTAGGTTTTCAAGTTCACACATTACATAATAGAAGTTGACAGACCTTTATATACAAAAACAGAAAGTTAGGGGGAGGTTGATTTAAATCCCTTGTTGACGTGGCTTCTATAAAAATGGATTCCAGCAGATTTCTGATCTTTGACCCTGCAGATTACTAAGGAATTATCCCGGTTAATAGCATGGCCTGTCTTAAGCCAATGATCCGCAATGCCATTATTCGTTAAGCCTCTTGATATGGCATATTTGTGCTGAGAGCATCTCACCTTCAGATCTTTGGATGATTGCCCTATATAGATTTAATTACATTCTTTACAAGGAATACTGTATGCAATATTGTTTTCTGAAAATTTTATTGTTTACATAATAAGTGAATATCAATAGTTTTTAAAATGGGTACAGCTGGATTGAAATAAGGATGAAATGGTACACACAGAATATTCTTAAGTTTCTTGTTTTTTGCTTTATTTTTTCAAATTTTCAAAAAATAAAGCAAAATAGATATATTACAATCAAACCAGTGTTAACAAAGAACTTAAGAATATATTCAGTGTACCATTTCATCCTAGCTTCATTTCTGCTGTACCCATTTTTAAAACTATAGATATCAACTTAGTATTCAAATATAGTAATATTTTTTCAGAAATAGACTAATTAAGAATAGCCTGTCAAATTCAAACAATATTACATACAGAATTCCTTGTAAAGAATGTAATAAAATTTATATAGGGTAATCATCGAAAGATCTAAAGGTGAGATGTTCTCAGCACTAATATACCATATCAAGAGGCTTAACGAATAATGGCATTGTGGATCATTGGCTTAAGACAGGCCATGGGATAATTCCTCGGTAATCTGCAGAG
>NC_061101.1:44997601-45018058 GCF_015104395.2 Macrobrachium nipponense
AGACAGACTTTCACACTCCTTGCAGCGATCATCAAACATACACACATGACCTCTACAATTCTTGCATACCGTGTGTGGGTCTACCGATGCTTTCGGTAGCCTCACCTTACATTCATCCTTACAACAAACCCTGGCGCTAGCCGAACTAGACCCAGACATCTTAGTTTTAAGGAAAAATCAAGCCAAATTCTAAATCAGTCCACAAATAACGTGTGCCTAGCCACAGATCCAGAGTCAAAAAAACAAAAATCGATCAGGATACTTAAGTAGCCAAAAGTTTTGAAAATCCAAAGATGGAGGTACTGAAAACAGATGTTTACAGTACCGGTGACAGAGAAAATCTGAATGGAAAATGGGAATGATTCCTGATACCCGCCTCCCAGCGGCGGGAATGGGTACTAACCACCTGACTCCCACTACGTGTGTCGTATGTTTTGAAATTCTGTCGGACTTCGGAAAATACAGCTTATATATATCTGACAGGTAAGCTTCATGAACAAACTGTTAAATCAATATTAAAGCCAGACTGAAATATCTTTTTCAAGGCGGATTTAGTCGTAGTAATAGTACTAGCGGCTAGGCCTTTTTCGAACAGAGTACTAAAAAATGAAATTGCCAGATTCGTAGTCATTGTCTGAGCATCTGATTCTTTTAGAAAGATGGCTAATTTCCTCACTGCTGAATCATACTGACGGAGTGTCAATTTTCTTTTGTCTGATTCGACAAATAGTGTGTTTAGCGGGTCAATATTAGCATCTTTCAGTGCCGCAAACTTCATGAAGTCCATAAAGTTAGGGCATTCAGAACTCTTAAGGAAGCTGACAAAGTCTGAGTTTGTACCACCTGAGTCAGGTTTGGGTTGGGAATCCTTCTGGGCCGAAGTTTCAACTCTAGTAGAAGAGGAAACCAATTGCTCTTCGGCCAGTTGGGTGCTACCAACGCTATCTGCCCTTTGAAAGATCTGAGTTTGTGTAGAACTTTCATCAAAAAGTTTATTGGCGGAAACAGGTAAATCTTCTGCCAATTGTTCCAGTCTATGGACATCGCATCTGTGGCGTGAGCTAGAGGATCCAAATTGGGAGCCACATAACATGGAAGTTTGTGGTTGGACTCCGTGGCGAACAGGGCCACATGAAGGCCCGGAATCTGTAGGCAAATCCAATTGAATGATTTTGCGTCCAGGGACCATTCCGATTCCAGCGTTGTCGTCCTGGATAGGGAATCCGCAATGACATTTCGTACGCCTGCCAGGTGAGTAGCTGACAGGTGCCAATGATGTTTCATTGCCAGCGAGAAGATCGCCATCATCACGTGATTTATGTGGCTTGACTTGGAGCCTCCTCTGTTTAGGCAGTTAACTATCACTGCACTGTCCAAGACTAGTCTGATATGAATGTTCCTGGCCGGAGCTAGTCTTTTTAGGGTCAGGAAAACGGCCATTGCTTCCAGGATGTTGATAAGAAGCTGGCGGAATACCGTCGACCATGTTCCTTGAACCTTCTCAGATTAGATTATAAAATTTTTGGCTCGTAGCCAAGCGCCGGAGCCAGGGGGCCATTCAGCGCATATATATCTTAAGAATAAAAAAGTCAATGTCGCACAAACAAACATACATAGAACTGATCAAACATACAAATCATTCATTCATAAAAACCAAACAAGAAACCTAAAACAATTAAGAGAAAATTAAAATTCATAAAAAAGACCAATATTTTTTAAAAATGTAATAATTTGCTCTACCAGAGCACCTTCACCTAAAATATTGGCAAGAGTCTTATTTGCCAGCAAACAAGCTCTACGTTTGATTTCAAAATGTGGGCACTCCACCAAAATATGCATCACAGTCAAATCCACATGACAGGTGGAACAGCGAGGAACCTGCCTATCCGCTCCACTCATCATTAGATACCCGTGAGTATATTTAGTGTGGCCAATACGTAATCTAGCTAAAACTATCTCAGACCTTCTATCCATCCGGCTATGAGGCCAAGGATGAACAGAAGGCCTAATCAACTTTAATTTGAGATTATTATCTAAAGTAGACCAGTGGGCCTGCCATTGGTCTCTACAATAAAATCGAATGGTACTTTTAAAATCGGAAACAGGGACACCCATGTTAGAAATGTGCCTAAACCTAGTTGCAGCCTTAGCAGCAGCGTCGGCTCGCTCATTCCCAACAATTCCAACATGGGACGGAGCCCAACAAAACCTAACAGAAAATCCTCTTCTATTAATTAAAAGATAAAACCAATCTTGTACTTCTTGCACTAAAGGGTTGCAAGAAACTAGGCTTTTAAGAGCAGATAAAACACTTAAAGAGTCTGTAAAAATGGTAAAAACCTTGTTAGTACAAGCACTATAAAAAATATATTTAAGAGCAGTCAAAACTGCCAGCAGTTCAGCTGTAAAAACAGAGGAATTAGATGGAAGCTTCTTTTTAATAATATTATCACTAGTCACTACAGAGCAACCAACACCATCAGAACTCTTTGAACCATCAGTATATATATGATGAGAATCACCATGTTCAAAAGCATGGTCCAAAAAACTAGCCCTCAACTGATCACCAGAACTGATGCTCCTACTGTCCCTAATTGGGCAGATTTCTAAGTGTGGCCTATTCCAAGGAGGAAATTTTGAGGGCGAAATTTCAGCTACTGCAGGGGGTAGTAATCCCACCTCCCTGACAGAGCTTGCTAGTCGAACTTCAAGCGGCTTTGGCAGTCTATAGGTCTATTTGGGGCTCTATCAGTTGGTTCTCTAACATACTTATAATTAGGGTTTAGCCTTGATGTAAGTACTCTTGATATGACTCTCAAGCCTAATTCCTCCCTACGGATAAATAGTGGGGGAAAACCGGACTCAACATATAGGCTTTCTACTGGAGAAGTTCTATAGGCTCCCGTACAAATACGTAAAGCCAAATTATGGACAACATCTAATTTCTGCAGTGTTGTCTTGCATGCACAACCATAAACTTGACACCCATAATCAATTTTGCTTAGGCATAAAATCTGGTACATCCTCAAAAGGGTGATTCGATCTGCCCCCCAATTAAAATTAGACAACTTTAAGAATATTAAGACGAAGCTTCACGTTACATACAACTTCCTTAACATGATGAGTAAAAGTTAATTTCTTATCAAATGTAACACCTAGATACTTAATGATATCTTCATAAGGTAAAATCGAATCATTTAAAAACAGCGTAGGGATCTCTTCCACTCTTCTTAATCGGCAAAATCGTATAGCTTTGGTTTTTTCTGGTGAAAATTTGAAACCTTTAGCACTGGCCCATAATGTTGAAGCATTAATAGCAGTCTGGATCTTTCGACAAGCTTCGATAGCTGTAGACTTGCTACAGATTATTGCATAATCATCAGCAAAGGCCAGACCATGCACCCCGACAGGAACTTGATCTAGTAGGCCGTTGACAGCTACATTAAAGTGTGTTGGACTAAGGACGCTTCCCTGAGGTAACCCTTCTTCTTGAGGGTAAGCAGAAGAAATGTAAGAGCCCACTCTTACTTTCAGGTAACGTTCTGACAAAAAATCTTTCAGACAATAGAACAAATTACCCACAACACCCCACTCTACAAGTTGCATAAGGATACCCCCTCGCCAGGTAGTGTCGTGGGCTTTTTCTAGGTCAAAGAACACTGCAACTGTCTGGTTTTGCACAGCAAAAGCATTCTGTATCTCCCGAGTAAGGAACATCAAAGGCTCAGAAGTACTTCTATTTTTCCTAAAGCCAAACTGCCGATTAGATAAAAGATTCTTTGAATCCAAATATACCACACAAGTCGAGCATTCACCATCCTCTCATAAATCTTGCTAACACAACTAGTTAGAGCAATTGGCCTATAATTCTTAGGAAGGAAGGAATCTTTAAAAGGTTTTAAAGCAGGTACAATAATCAATATCTTCCAAGACTCTGGTGAAGTTCCTGAAAGCCAAAAACTGTTTAAAATGTCTAAAAGAAATTTTGTACTTCTAGGCAGATTAAAAATCATTGAGTACAGTATATCAGCTTCCCCAGGAGATGTTGGGGAAGACAACGAGATTGCATGATCCAATTCTTTCATGGTGAAAGGAAGATTATGACTCTAAATTTAAACTAACAGAAGGAACAACCGTGGTACCGTCCCTAATATTCCTGAATGCAGGAGAGTAATGTAGGGCACTAGATATACTGGAGAAATGCCTACCAAAGGTTTCTGCAACTTCTCCAGAATCAGATATGAGGAAGCCATCAATTTTCAAAATAGGCAAGGGAAGTGGAGAAAATTTCCCTTGCAGCTTCGATTCTTGTTCCAGACAAACGACATAGGGGAATCATATTTTAATTCACTTATATATCTGATAAACTATTCCCTCTTTGCCTGCTTAAATGTTTTCTTTTGCTTAGCAAGAGCTCTTTTATAGATAATTTTATTGACCAAGCAAGGAAATTTACGATATCTCTTGTAGCAAGGTCTAGTTATCTTTCGGCTCAAGGCGCATGAATCGCTCCACCAAGGTACTAGAGGACGCCGAGGCTTACCAGAAGTTCGAGGAATAGACAGCATGGCACCACACAGCAATATACTGATTAAATACTCATAAGCAGATGTTGGGTTCTGAAAATCTTTTATCTCTTGATCAACTTCAGTAGATTTTTTGAATAATCCCCAGTCAGCCTCCCCTACCTTCCATTTTGGTAAACATGGAGATGGAATATTTTTCATATACTTTAAGTGAATGGGCCAATGATCACTGCCATGATCATTCTGGTGGTCTACCTACCCACTGGTAATCTAACCTCAAAGACGAAGAGCAGATAGTGAGGTCAATGGCTGAGTCAGTATTATGAAAAACATCATGTCTTGTAGGGAAAGCATCATTCATTAAAGTGATGTCATTTAAGTCAAGCAGCTGTTCTATTATTAAACCCCACCGGTCGCAGTTTGGCTCTCCCCAGAGGGTGTGCTTGGCATTAAAATCCCCCATCAGAATGAAGGGTTTAGGAAGCTGGTCTTTTAACGTCTGTAGATCGGTTAATTCTAGCTGACGGGGATTACCCTGCGCATTCTGCTGCAATCTATTTTCCAATGATGGATCAAGGTAGAGAGAACAAATTGTGATCCATTTATGATTGAAAATTTGAACTGCACAAGCCTGCAACACAGTGTTCAATTGAACAACTCTGTGATTAACAGACGTACGGACTATGATGCCTGTGCCTCCCTGAGCACGTACACCTATCAGGGGTGGAGACCTATGAAATGAATAATTAAAACCCACGTTGGGAGTGTGCTCTCCCAACTTTGTCTCTTGTAGACACATCGCAGATAGATTATGTTCCTTAAACAGAACCCGAACTTGCTCTCTATTTGGTATAAAGCCATGGTTGTTCTATTGCATGAGAGCCATTATTTAGAAAATGGGATCTTAAAATTTTCTACCAATTTAGGAATCTGAGTCCTGGTTAGAGAGATCTTATCAGTTTTACCAGAACTACTTGATCTAGATCTGGGTGTTATAGATCTTTTAGATGATGGGCCTTCACTTGCCCTTCCAGTTTTGCTTTTATTTTTCCTATGATGGCCGAGTGACCGAGAATGAGGCGAAGAGGGAGAAAGGGCCTTCTTCTGACGAATAAAGAGGGCCTCTATCTCCTCACCGTCATCTCCACGGTGCACTGTAATGACAGGATCAGGTGAGGGCTCAATGTCAGGCAATGTCCCTGTCAGAGAGAAGAGTCGGTCAAACAAATTGAGATCTGGCTTGAACCCTTGAACCAACAGGGTCCCCTGGCTTGACCAGTCTCTCTACAACATGAGGAGCCCCGCCAGAGGGGCCATGAGAAGCCCCACTAGGGGGGCCGTGTGGAGCCCCGCCAGAGGGGCCATGAGAAGCCCCACCAAGGGGGGCATGGGGAGCCCCACCAGAGGGGGCATGGGAAACCCCATTAGGGGACCCCCGGGGAGCACCACCTAAAGGGGCACCAGAAGTAGCAATATCCAGCTGTTGTGCCTTCAACGCATCTGAATAAGTTTTCCTTCCCAACAGCTTCTTGGCCTGTCCCACACTGATGTGTTCAGCAATAGATTTAAGTAATGCCTCCTGTTCTTTTTTAAATTCACTGCATTTCTTATCTCGGGCTCGATGTTCACCCTTACAGTTCACACAAATTACCGGTTCAGAACATTCCTCGTGCTCAGGCTTGCCACATGATTCACAGAGTTTATTTCTGGTGCAAACATTTGAGGAGTGTCCAAAGCCAAAACATGATATTGTCATGTTACAATAAAGTTTTATACATACTTACCTGACAGATATATACTTAGCTATAGACTCCGTCGTCTCCGACAGAATTTCAAATTTCGCGGCACACGCTACCGGTAGGTCAGGTGATCTACCGCCCTGCCCTGGGTGGCAGGACTAGGAACCATTCCCGTTTTCTAATCAGAATTCTTCTCTTCCACCTGTCTCCTGCGGGGAGGCTGGGTGGGCCATTAATCGTATATATCTGTCAGGTAAGTATGTATAAAACTTTATTGTAACATGACAATATCATTTTTATACATTCAACTTCCCTGCCAGATATATACTTAGCTGATTAGCACCCATTGGTGGTGGGTAAGAGACAGCTAACTACTGAAATAGACAGGTAAACAACATATGTTGTAGGTATTAATAAACCTTGGTTCCTACCTTATTAGGCTGAAGACTTCGTGGCTACTGCCTTGGAGTCTTGCTTTAGCCTCAAGAGGCCTCAGCGAGATATTGATCTATGGCTAAGAGTTCTTGTGGGTCTAGCCAATGGGGTCTTATCCACTTACTCGGCAGAGCCTAAAGGCCTTTGTCATTGGGTGCTATTCCACTAACATGACAATACACCTTGTTCAAGGAGCACAACACCGATCCCGATCACCTGATCCTAACATCCATGTTAGTTCTAAGATTGCAAGGAGTTATCCCCGAACTCCTTACAAACAACCAAAAACTCGAAACATAATTACACGTTCATTTATACAAAATATACAAAAAAAAATTTTGTACTCCCCGACTAGCCATACATACCCTTGATCCCCTACCAGCAATGACACTATGCGCCCGTGCGACATCCGTGAGCTTGCTAATAGAAAACCAAGCACATATTCTGACAAGAGGGTTTATGTACGATAAAATCAAAATATTTTATTTTAAGGATCAGTCTTTGCTCCAAGACCCAGCACTGTATCTGCTGATACAAATGGACCTAGAGAGAAGCACTTCTCATAAGTCACTCTCACATCCTTCAGGTAATGAGATGCAAACACTGAATTGCACCTCCAATATGTAGTCTCAATGATATTTTTAAGAGACATATTCTTTTGGAACGCCAAGGACGTTGCTACTGCTCTCACCTCATGGGTCTTAACCTTTAGAAGACCGAAGGATTCCTCCGAGCAGTTCTTGTGTGCGTCCGTAATTACGCTTCTCACAAAGAAGGCCAAGGCGTTTTTGGACATGAGTCTTTTGGGGTTCTTCACAGCACACCAAAGACCTTGTGACAAGCTCCCATCTGTCTCTTCCTCTCTAAATAAAATTAAGAGCTCTCACTGGACAGAGAGACCTCTCTGTCTCTCTGCCTACGAGGTTAGATAGACCTTTTACTTCAAAGCTTCTGGGCCAAGGTTTTGACGGGTTTTCGTTCTTCGCCAGAAACATTGTCTGGAACGAGCAGATAGCAGCATTCTCCTTTGAACCCCACTGTGGAATCCAGAGCGTGCAATTCGCTCGTCCTCTTGGCTGTAGCGAGAGACAACAGGAATAAGCATTTCCTAGTGACGTCGCGGAAGGAAGCCAGATTGTAAAGGCTCGAATTTATCCGAGGAAAGGAATTAATTTCAGGACCACGTCCAGATTCCAACTAGGTGTTCTAGGAGTTGCTGCTTTTGAAGTTTCAAAAGATCTAATTAAATCGTGTAGATCTTTGTTGTCTGCAATTTCTAGCCCTCGATTTCTAAATACTGAAGACAGCATGCTTCTGTATCCCTTTATTGTTGAGACAGATAGGTGTGATTCCTCTCTCAGAAAGAGGAGGAAATCGGCAATATTAACTATAGAGGTACTGGAGGAGGACAGCTTCTGACTCTTACACCACCTCCTAAAGACTTCCCACTTCGATTGGTATACTCTTCTCGTCGAAGCTCTGCGGGCTCTATCGCTCGAGCCCGCAGCCTTGCGAGAAAAGCCCCTCGCTCTGACAAGTCTTTCGATAGTCGAAAGGCAGTCAGAGCGAGACCTGGGAGGTTGTGATGAAACCTCTCGAAGTGGGGTTGTCTGAGTAGATCTGGTCTGTTTGGAAGAGATCTGGGGAAGTCCACTATCCACTCCAGTACCTCCGTGAAAACCATTCTTGGGCTGGCCAAAATGGGGCTATTAGTGTCAACTTCGTGCTCTTTGAGCTACGAACTTCCTGAGCACTTCCCCCAGGATCTTGAACGGGGGAAAGGCGTAGGCGTCCACACCCGACCAATCCAGGAGAAACGCGTCTATTGCGAAGGCTCTCGGATCTTCTACTAGAGAGCAAAAGATCTCTACTCTTTTGGAGAGGAACGTCGCAAACAGGTCTATGTGAGGCCTCCCCCACAGGGACCAAAGACTTCGACACACTTCTTCGTGTAGAGTCCATTCTGTGGGAAGGACCTGATTCCTCCTGCTCAGTCTGTCCGCTCTCACATTCTTTATCCCTTGTACAAATCTTGTGAGGAGAGTTATGCCTCTTTCTTCTGTCCAGGTTAACAGGTGTTTTGTTAACTGAAAGAGGGAGAAAGAGTGCGTGCCTCCTTGCTTGCGTATGTAAGCCAGAGCCGTGGTGTTGTCCGAGTTTATCTGTATCACCCCGCCTCTGACTATCTCTTCGAAGAACTTTAAGGCTAGGTGTATGGCCACTAGTTCCTTGCAATTGATGTGCCAGGACACCTGTTCCTTTGTCCAGGTGCCTGACACCTCCCTTGCTCCTAGCGTCGCTCCCCATCCCGACTCCGAAGCGTCGGAATATAACACTTGGTCTGGGTTCTGCAGGGCAAGCGATACTCATTCGTTCTTTTGAAGAGGAAGGATCCACCACTTCAACTGATCTTTTATCTCTTGTGGAAGCGGGAAGATGTCCGAGAGTTGTCCCGTCTTCCAACTCCACACCCCTTTCAGGAAAAACTGAAGAGGGCGAAGGTGAAGCCTCCCCAGAGAGAACTTTTCTAGTGAGGACAGGGTCCCTAAAAGGCTCAAATAATCCCTCGCTGAACTGCTCTTTCTTCTAAGAAGCTCGAGATTTTCGAAAAACCTCGAGTGATTCTTTTTCTCGCGAAGGAAATACTCGAAAACCCCGAGAATTCATCTGAATCCCCAGATAGACCAAGCTCTGGCTGGGGCATCAGCTGCGACTTCTCGAGGTTCACGAGTAATCCCAGCGATTCTATCATGTTTCTTGTTACTGATAAGTCCTCCAAGCACTGAATCTCCGACTTGGCCCTGATCAGCCAGTCGTCTAAGTAGAGGGAGATGTTTATTCCCTCTAGGTGAAGCCATCTTGCCACATTCGCCATCAGGTTGGTGAATACCTGCGGAGCTGTAGACAGACCGAAGCACAGAGCCCATGAATTGAAAAATCTTGTCTCCTATTACAAACCGAAGATATTTCTTTGACAAATGGTGAATGGGAACGTGGAAATACGCATCTTGCAAGTCCAGAGAGACCATCCAATCTCCTGGACGAAGAGCCGACATTACTGAGGCGGACGTTTCCATACGGAACTTCTTTTTCTGAACAAAGCGATTCAGAGCGCTTACGTCCAGTACTGGTCTCCACCCCCCCGATGCCTTTGGTACCAGAAAAAGGCGATTGTTAAAATTCCCGGGGAGTGGGGATCCTGCACAAGTTCGATGGCCTCCTTTTCCCACATTTGTTCCACCATTTGAAGGAGAGTCTTTCCTCATTACAGGGTCTCTGTACCTCGCTGACAGTTCCCGAGGCGTAGATGTTAGGGGAGGACTGTCCTCGAAGGGGATTACGTATCCTTCTTTAGGACCGAGACTACCAAGGGTCGGCTCCCCTTTTTGACCATACTCCTGCAAAGTTCAGGAGTCTGGCGCCCACTGGTGCTTGAAGGAGCAACAAGTCATTTAGTTTTTCTTGAAGACCTTCCTCTCTTGTCAGAGCTCTTCTTTCTGGCAGGGGGCGAGCCGCTGCACTACACGAAAGGGCTGCTGAGGCCGGATTTGGACGAGAGTCCTTCTTAATCGTAACGACAACTACAGGGAGTCCTTTCTTGGACGTTTGTACCAGTAGGTCCTGTGTCGCCTTCTCAGTTAGCGAGCGAGATATATCCTTCAAACTAGAAGAAACAGATGATCCGACAGAGGGGCTGACAATAAAGCAGTCCTCTGGCTCGGAGAAACCCCTTGATAATAGGGATCCATATACTGATCTCTTTTTCAGAAGACCAGCACCAAAAAGGGAAGCCACTTCTCCAAAACCGTCCTGTACTGCCTTGTCCATGCAAGAACAGGACGCTATGGAGAATCTCTGGGTTTTAAAGAAAAACTCCGGATCTTTAGATTTGTTGGCCAGATCTCCGAGTGAAAACCCAATCCAGCAAAATTGAAAAAAAACACCTCTAAAGTGACAAAAAAGTCCCTTTAGAAAGTGGTCAACTTCCGAAATGCTCCACGTCGATCTTGACCGATCCTAAAGAGTGACGTCTAGAGGCCTCCACTAAATTGGAAAAGTCCGCATCTGCCGAGGCAGGAAGAGAAAGACCCATAGTCTCTCCTGTCCCATACCAAATACCTCTCTTCCATGGAGTTTGGAAGGAGGCGTGCAGAATACAGTCTTTTCCCAACTCTTTCTTCTTGTCCATCCAAGAACCTAAAGAATGGAGGGCCTTCTTCATAGAAATTGCAGGCTTCATTTTCAGAAAGGGAACCGAAGATTTTGCCGTAGCCGAGCTCGAAAAAAGATTGAGAACGAGGAGAAGGAGGAGCCGCGGACTAAGAGAGTCTCCAAACTCTTGTAGTAACAATGAGGCTAAGACTCTTATAATAATTCGAGAGTCCCTCATTTGCAGGAGGTTCGTCATCAGACAAATCGTCCAAACCTCGATCAGTACGAAGGAGAAAGCTCTCGTTTGGTAGGGAGAGTCCTGCCAAGACCTCCTACGATCTGAAGGAGAGGAGCTTCCTATTTGGAGAAGAGTCATAATTTCCAGGAATGAGTCTCCGACTCCTGCCTCTGGCTCTGACTCCATCTTGACTCTTGACTCTTGACTCTTGACTCTTGCCTCCTGACTGACTCGACTCTTGCCTCCGGACTCTTGCCTCCGGATCTGCCTCCGGACTCTTGCCTCCGGACTCTTGCCTCCGGATCCTGCCCTGCTCCTGACTCCAGACTCCTGACTCCTGACTCCTGACTCCTGACTCCTGACTCCTGATCCTGACTCCTGACTCCTGATCCTGCTCCGACTCCTGACTCCTGGCTCCTTGGCTCCTGCTCCACCACTCCTGGCTCTTGCTCCTGCCTCCTGGGTGACTCCTCACTCCTGGCTCTGGCTCCTGCCTCCGTGGACTCCTCCTCTGGCTCCTGGTCCTGCCTCCTGGGTGACTCCTCACTACTGGCCGGTGCCAGACGTCTGATCGGTTCATCCAAGTTCGTACAGGAAGCCTTCACCTCGAGTAGGAGTATCGATCCTGGCGGCAGATACCTCCATACGTCTGAAGGATCTTTTGATAGGAAGGGAAGAGTCTTTCTTCTAAGAGGCTCTACAAAAGACGAAATCTGTTCTTGCATAGCCATCATGAACCTCTTCGTACCTCTTTTTTATCCTCTTCGGGAGGGGAAGGGGAAGGAGGAGGAGGAGTCCATAGCCTCCACCTCCTGACTCCTTCTAACTCTGGTTGACGAATGGCTCTTCTTGCCTCTTAACTCCGAAGGAGACTCCTCAGGGAAGTTTTCTGGGCTCGAGTCAATCTGTCGGAGCCTTCCAACTCCTCTTGAGTGGTCGAGAGCGATCTGAATCCCTCCAATCACGTCTCGGAGATGAAGATCCCGACGAAGAAAACACTCACGGCAGGACGCTTTTGCAATAGCGATCCTTGGCAGTCTGGGGTGTCACAGAAACCGCCGAAGGGACACCTGATCGGTGGGGATTCTCCACAACCTCCTTTCGGTTTTCGACATTCCTTCTCCTCTGGGCATGTGAGCTTGGAAGAGGTTCTAGACCTAGGAGCGTTGAGGAGGCCAGGACCAGATGCCCCCTCCACTACACTGGGGACACTCATATCACTGTCCACTGAAAATCACTAGCCTTACCTTGCAGGGCAGCCATTTTGTTTTCCATCAACTGAAGGCTGCTTTTAGATCCGCAAGTTCTTTCGCTGAATTCTACAGGTTCGCAATAGGAAAGAAAGGGCTGCAATGGAAGGAGAAGTAGCAATACTTTACCCTTGGGGAAGATCCCAAGCTAGGAATTAGTTCATTAGATCTTCGAACTACTTAAACACTTCTATAAGAAGCCTTCCCTCCACTCTTTCTCTCTCTAACTTTTTCAAAATAATTAGTTAGATTCTTCCATTCATTCTCACTCAAATTCTCACATTTCCTTGCAAGTATTAGTGAAAGAAACATTCATACTCCCTGCAACCCTTGCATACAGTGTGAGGGTCTACCGAAGCTTTCGGCAACCTCACCTTACAGCCTACATTCACACAACGTCTCATAACCATTCCAGTGTCAGACATTTTTAAAGAAAAATCCAAAATCAAGTCCACAAAACAGTCCACAAAAGCGTATGCCAATCCAACAATCCAGATACGTCACCAAAAGTCGGTCAAGAAGATCAATTGCCGGTGAAAAAAGAAAAAACCAAAACCAATCGAGAGGAACCAACAAAAACAATGTTGATGGTCGGGCGACAGAAGAATTCTGATTAGCAAAACGGGAATGGTTCCTAGTCCTGCCACCCACCCCAGGGCAGGGCGGTAGATCACCTGACCTACCGGTAGCGTGTGCCGCGAAATTTGAAATTCTGTCGGAGACGACGGAGTCTATAGCTAAGTATATATCTGGCAGGGAAGTTGAATGTATAAAAATTTAAAGCACTGGAGCACTCTCGGTCTATAAGGACGAACTTTCATAATTTCATTGTCAAGAACAATTTCAGATGGCAAAAAAAGACTTACAAATGTTAAAATAATCATAGACGAGCGGGGCACCTTTGAAAACCTTCCAAACCACGTCTGGACACATCTCCAAAATTTCCTCTTCGTCCATTTCATGTAAATCTTCATTGAAGATGACACCCTTTGCATAACTAAAATTATAGTGAGGTTTTACCTCTTTTATCATACCTTCGGGATTAAGCTTTAAATTTAGGAGCATTACTGATTGAACATTGGTCTTGGCATGAACTAAAAAACTATTACACCCAAAGCGAGTACTTCTGGGCTCCCAACATTGCCGATCTTCTGGCTTACCAACCTTTTCACCTTGAAGAGGTTGCCTCTCTCACCATTTGTTGTAATAATCAACCACTTAGCTGGGTCTGGTGATCTGGATGTTTTACTTATTTTACTTGAATCTTTAGTTTCAGTTGGTGGTCTATATATCTCAAGATACCTAGGGACCTCTTCTGCCTCTACAAGTCCAACACTCATAGAGTCTGACCTAAACTCTCTGTAGGCTCTGTGAGCTTCCGATTCGTTGTTGAAAAATATCCAAAATTCAAAACAACCATAATTTTTGCCAAGTCTATTCCATATTCTTTTACGTTCCCAAATTTACAAAATTCATTAAATAAGGTATCATAATTCCAGTCTAAAGGGACTGGTTTTACATACAAAATGTTTGTAACAAGGAGCTCATTTGAAAAAGGCTCCAAAGTCACAATAAAGGAATTACCAAAATTTTCCTTGTCCTTATCCTTGCCCAAGTCGTCAACAGAAGGTTTTAGGGTCTCCATAAGACGTACAATTGATGATTCGTCCAGGTAGCCCCCCACCCACCATGGAGCCACATTTAGAGGACAGTGTTATCCCATACAGGGCTGCCCTAGGGGTACCACCCAGATATACACCTCACCCTCAGTGCTTAAGGTGTCATGATGTCCGTCGAGATCAGACCCAGCACTAAGAGAAGGGTTTGACATCTAAACTTTCCCCCCGCTCGACCACGTTAGGTACTCAAGTTCTACGGGTGAGGGGGCATGCCAACCATCCTCACCCTCCATCAAATCCAATGAACAAGTCCAAATCATGTCCAAAACCAATCCAAGTCATCAACATAAAATCCGTGCCTTATAGAAGGAGGAAGCAGAAGGAAGAAAAGTTTTAGTAAAAGGAAAAGGGCTGACTCATTTAGTTGGATCAACAGCTGGGCACCAAGGCCCAGCAAGAAAGTAGTTCCCACCAGGCATCAGGGCCCAGCTGCTGAACCCTAAGCCCCCCATCCTCGGCAAGGCTTCAGCATCTGGGGGGTTGAACCTTCTTGTGCTGAGAATAGCCCCCCCCCCCCCCATAGAGGCGTCCATGTGGACCACTAGAGAAGGTGGGGGAATTTGGAGTGGAACTGACTTAGAAAGACTCTTTGATTGTCGTCCATGGACATAGTCTTTTCCTTAGTATCAGCGGAATCAAGGAGATTTTGTCTCTGAGTCTGCTGTTGGCTCTTTTCCGCCATACCCGGTTGATGTCTTCAGCCTTGCTTTCAACAAGAGATCTGTTAGTGAAGCAAACTGAAGTGAACCTAATACTCTGTCTTGGGTAGGACGAGAAGCCCGTCTTTTTTAAAATTTGTCTCATAGCTTTCGCTATCTCTTTGCACTTGGTTGGCTGAAGAGATAGTTTGTGTGTGGTTAGATCCCACTGGATTCCTAACCCTTGAAAGCGAGACGCTGGAATGAGATGGGACTTTTCCTTGTTTATCTGGAATCCCAGATACTCTAAGAATTTTATTACTTTGGCTGTTGCCCTGCGACATTCCTTGTCGTTGGGTGCCCAAATAAGCCAGTCGTCTAGGTAAGCTACTAGCGTAACCCTCTGAGCTCTTAGTTCCTGAACTATTGTCTCTCCCAGTTTGGTGAATATTCTGGGCGCTATATTGAGCCCGAATGGCATTACTCTGAACGAGTAAGCCTGTTTTCCTAGTTTGAATCCTAGGTAGGAAGAAAAGTTTCTCGCTATCGGGACATGATAATAAGCGTCTGTAAGATCGATAGAGGTGGTGACGGCCTCACGGAGAAGTAAGGTCCGTACCTGCGAGACGGTTAGCATGCGGAACTTGTCGCATTGAATGTATGAGTTGAGACGGGACAAATCCAGAATCACTCTTCGTTTGTCCGTGTCCTTCTTTGGCACGGTGAACAAACGTCCTTGAAACTTCAGGTGTCTGACCTTCTTTATTGCCTTCTTCTGGAGAATGTCTTTGGCATAATTTAGAAGGTCTGTCGTTGGGAATTGGTGGAATCTGACTGGTGGAGGAGGCCCTTTTATCCATCTCCACCCCAGACCTTTTGATACTATACTTTGGGCCCATGGACTGAAGGTCCAATGGTCCCGGAAGAGGTACAGTCTCCCACCTACCTGGAAAGGATCATTGGTTGATTGAGGTCTTACTTCCTCTGGCTCCTCTGAAACCTTTGCCCCTGGAGGTAGCTCTGGAACCAGCTCTGTGCCGGTAAGCTCCTCTTGCTCTACTACCTCTTGCTTGCCTATTATACGTAGGTTTGAAAAGTTCCCTGCGTTTCAAACCAAGCATTGAAGGCAGGGGAGGTCACAAATGTAGCCGAACTTGAGGGCTATTGAGTTGGCTGACTTTGAACTAGGACAAATTGTTGTTGTGGTCGTGCCTTAGACGTCGAAGGTTGACCAAGCTGGGAGACAGGGACTGCTTGCACCACTGTCTGTGACTGAGAGGTCTGGAAGGGCTGATACTTCCTGACCCTCTTCTTATTTTTGGGTTGAGGTCCGGAGGCCTCAAACTTCCTCTTGAAGGGAAGGCCCCAGTGAACACGAAGGTTCTGATTAGCTCTAGCTGCCTCACTGATGACGCCATTAACTACGTCCTCAGGGAAGAGTTTGGGTCCCCAGATTGAAGCCTTAATGAGTTTGTTAGGCTCGTGCCAGATGGAAGCGTAGGCCAGGACATGCTTCCTGCAATTCCGCCTAGCAACCACAAAGTCATACAGGTCACACTGGAAAGTCTGCAGCAGCGACTTTGTTAGGACCCGGAATAAAGGTTCCTCAGAGTAGACAGAGGCCGTCAATTCTGCTGTAGTAACGGAATTGATCGACCTACTCGGTCTACATTTAGCTTCAAAACTGTGTGGAAGCACACTCTGGGTCAAGTCTGCCCACTGTGAAAGTTTCCGGAGTGCCTACCCAGCACTCCAAATCTCTGGGAAAGAGCAGAGAGGTAGGCTCTGTCTCTCTCTAAGTTGAGGCATTGGCTTCTCCTCTATTCCGGCCTGCAGAGTTATTCTGCAATCTTGGAAGTACAACGGGTCGGGATGTTATCCCCTACCACGAACATGGTGTAACAACCTTTATTTGGCGTCAACTTCGTGTTGATGCACTCCCATTCTGAAAGAGTGCGGACTCATGCCAACTGTGCCTGGTCCCTAGGATAGATCACCGTCTCCTTGGGGACTTTGTCTACCCCTAAAGGCTTCCTCGGCTAAACGAGCGTAGCCTGGGAAGAGAAATTGGAGGCCCGCCGGGAAGAATTCCTAATCTTCCACCGGACGGGTGCCACATCCCTCAATTGTCAGCATGCCCTCGGAGAAAGGAGCATGCAGAGCCAACCGCCATGGGTTGTTGTCCTCGAATGGCGGGAGCTTAGACGCATCCGGTACAACAAAGGATTGCTGTGTGCCTCCAGACTGAATAAGTCCGGCCAGCAAACTCTCCTAAGTTTGTAGTCTCTGAGCAAGAGACAGGATGGACTGTCCTGATGTTTCTAAGCCCAAAGCAAGCTGAGAAGACATCGATTGGAATCTTGAGTCTACCATGCTGCCCATCTTCTCCATGAGAAGATTTGCATAAGCATCAGGGTTAAAGCCGGATTCCAACGGTCTGGTTTTAGGACCTTTAGCTCTCGACCCCTTATGTGGGGGAGTAGCTTTTGCCGAGGCAGTCAAAGGCTTGGTAGCCAATGATGACCTGGCGGAGTACGCTGGAGAAGGCTTAGCTGGTCTGGCAGCCTTCTGCAGGGACTTCTTTGTTAGAGTTTTCACCTTGGGGATTACCGAACCAAACCTATCCCTAAGGATCCTGGACTTTGAGAAGCCCAGGAAGGAAGATGAAGAAGAGGATGGACTAAATACTGTAATTTTATAACTAAGACCTCCTGCCTCACTTACCTCCCTACCTTCTTCCTGAGAGTCGATGGCCATAGGTTCCCGATGCAGGCTGATGTCTGCTACCTCTCCGGTCACTTCCTCACATAAACCCTCTTCCAGGGGGATCTGGATATCCAGACGGATCCTCTCTACGATAGGAGCTGCAAGTTCCCTAGCTACTGCTGCCAAAGTCCTTACATTGGGATAAAGGAGAGAACACATCTCCCCCGACAGCATATAGGGGCATCCAGCGGTCACGTTCCTACCATAGCCGCCCACCCAGATCTTAAGGTTTGCTAGTGAGGAGGTCTAGAGTGCCAGAGGGGTCTGTAGAGAAGGACGAAATCAGATCCTCCAGAAATTGCCCATCTTATACGGAACTATGATTCAAAATACACATTACTAAAGTGCGGATGGTACCTACCGACTCATTAGCTACGTTTTGAACTAAGGCGTAACATACTTCGCAGCCATCTGGATGCCAGACTAGGATGTTGTCCATCTGCACCGAACAGCTGGCATGAGATCAGCAGACTACATACCCAAAAGGTTGTTGGAGAACGGCTGAACAGCCCAACTCCAGACAGTGTACCATCTGTAAGTTAGAATTGATACACAAGTTCACTAAAACTAGTTTTATGACAACTAGGTACAGGGAAAAAATCAACTCCCCAGTAAGAATTCTTACTAAATATCAAGCTGTGAAAGTCTCGGCTTGCTCCGGAATCCATAATCTCGTTATCGTGATCGCTAATACCGACGAAACTGGCCTAATACGAGCAGAACAGGGAGCCAGGTAAACCTGGTCTGAATCTGAACGCACCGGAAAAAGAGTAGCTACTCCAAGTTAATTAGAAAAGTATTCTAAACCTAGTTCCACCCCCACTGGAATGGGGGCAGTAGCGATAAAATGTTATTGTCATGATACAATAAAGTTTTATGCATACTTACCTGGCAGATATATACTTAGCTATAGACTCCGTCGTCCCCGATAGAAATTCGAATTTCGCGGCACACTCTACAGGTAGGTCAGGTGATCTACCGCCCCGCCGCTGGTGGCGGGAATAGGAATCATTCCCGTTTTCTAAGACAGATTTTCTCTTCCACCTGTCTCCTGAGGGGAGGTCGGGTGGGCCATACACCGTATATATCTGCCAGGTAAGTATGCATAAAACTTTATTGTATCATGACAATAACATTTTTATGCATTCAACTTACCTGTCAGATATATACTTAGCTGATTGGCACCTTTGGCGGAGGGTAAGAGACAGCTAATCTACTGAAATAGACAGGAAACAACATATGTTGTAGGTAATAAAATTAAAAACCTTGATTCCTACCTGTGTTAGCGAAAGACTTCATGGCTACTGCCTAGGAGCCCGTATCGCTTCAAGAGCCTCAGCGAGGTAGTGACCTCATGCTAAGAGTTCTTGATGGTCTGTTACAGGGGTCTTACCCACTTACGCTCAGAACCTTAGGATCTTTGTCAATGGGTGGGGGTCCTATCCACTTACATGACAAAACACCTTGCCTATTGGCATGATCATAGAGCACGACACTAATCCCGATCACCTGATCCTCATTGGGGTTAGTACTACGATTGAAAGGAGTCATCCCCGAACATCCTTTCAAGCAACCCACAACTCAACAACAATATCAAAACTAATTATTAAAATTATTAAAAACAAATTTAAGGATCACGTCTGCTCCATTTCCCAGCATAGTATCCGCTGATACATAAGGTCCAAGAGAAAGAAACATTTATCGTATGTTATTCTAACATCCTTTAAATAGTGGGATGCAAATACTGAATTGCACCTCCAATAAGTTGCTGCTAAAATGTTTTCTCATGGACATATTCTTCGTAAAAGAAAGGGAAGTTGCCACAGCCCGGACTTCGTGAGCTTTCACTCTCAGCAGCTTTAAAGAGTTCTCTTGGCAATTCCTATGAGCTTCGGTAATTCATTTCTGACAAAGAATGCCAGTGCGTTCTTTGACATCGGTCTCTTGGGGTTTCTACCGAACACCAAAGACCTTGTCGACATCCCTGAAGCTGTCTTCTTTTCTAAATAAAATTTTAAGGTCCTGACTGGGCAAAGGGACCGATCCAAACTCTCTTCCTACCAGAAGAAGAGAGTCCCTTGACTTCGAAACTTCTAGGCCAAGGTTTAGAAGGGAGGGTTCTCATTCTTTGCTAGGAAAAGATCCTGGAAAGAAATGACAGCCGAGTCTTTTCTAAATCCCACCCGAGAGTCCAAAGCATGCAATTCACTGATCCTCTTAGCAGTTGCTAGAGCCAACAGGAATATGCATTTGCTAGTAAGATCTCTGAATGAGATTTTATCTATAGGTTCGAACCTGTCCGACATCAGAACTTTAGGACAACGTCCAGGTTCCAACTCGGGGGAATCGACGATCTCAATTTCTTAGTCTCGAAAGACCTGATGAGATCATGAAGATCCTTATTATTCTCGAGATTCAGCCCTCTGTTTCTAAAAACAGCTGAGAGCATGCTCCTATATCCCTTGATAGTTGATACGGCCCAATTTGGATTCTTCTCTCAAGAAGAGGAGAAAATCCGCTGATTTCGGTTACAGAGGTATTGGAAGAGGACAGCTTCTTCGACCTACACCATCTACGGAAAAACTTCCCACTCGATTGGTAGACCCGCAGGGTAGAGGCTCTGCGGGCTTAGCAATTGAAGTTGCCACTTTCTTTGAAAAGCCTCTCGCTCTGACCAGTCTTTCGCCTAGTCGAAAGGCAGTCAGGGAGAGACTTTGGATGTTTTTTGTGGAACCTCTCGAAGTGGGGTTGTCTGAGCAGATCTGTCCTGTCTGGTAGAGATCTGGGGAAGTCCACCGTCCATTCCAGTACCTCTGTGAACCAGATTCGGGAAGGCCAAAAGGGAGCAATTAGAGTCATTCTCATTCCTTCCGATGCCACAAATTTCCTTACTACTTCCCCCACCCGCAATTTGGAATGGGGGAAAGGCGTATGCATCTATGCCTGACCAATCCATGAGGAAGGCATTCGATCGCTGTGGCTCTGGGATCTTTCTTCTAGCGAGCAGAAGTTGTCTATTTTCCTGGAGAGGAAC
>NC_061101.1:45326003-45328503 GCF_015104395.2 Macrobrachium nipponense
TTGAATAATGTTTTTCGGATCCGGATTACATAATGGATCAACTCCAAAACTTAATACAATAGTTATAATTCATGCGTAATATTAACCTATTCATACAAAAAATGTTGAATCAGTTTTTCATGCATCGTATCCAAGAGAAGATGAGGCACCTTAAGAAAGACTAATCAACACTTCTTAATCGGAATATCATGATATTTTAAAAAATTCGCATACAAATACAAGTCGATAGATAGATAAATAAATCGAATACAGTTACGAAAACAGATAAAAGCCAAAAAAGCGAGGCGAGAAATATATTCTGACGACGATGAAAAGGAAATTAGAAGCGAGTTGAGCGCACATAAAAAACAATGTCATAAATTTATTATTTTTCAGTGGCCTCCTATTAAAATATTGGGGGGTTGTTAGCCGAAGCAAAATCTCCGTAATCCGAACTTTGAACTGTGATACTTTTTAATTATTTTATTATTTCTGTTTAAAATGTAATGTAGAAAATTTATCGTGTCACCTGATAGGAAGCATTGACTGGAAGATAAAAATAACAGTTTCTATAAGATTTGAATTTGAAAGTAGTAATACTCTTTCTCTTGAGCCAACTCAAATACTTGTCTCTTGGCAGAGCGAGTATACAAGGTTAGCGTTTAGTTAAAGCTAGTTAAGTAAATGATAGAAAATCAATAAACAAACAGCAGACCTTCAGTAAAAACAGAGCGAGTAAGACAAAGTTAGAAACAAAGTTAATAAAAAAAACAGTCATTAAACAAAGTGAGTAGAAAGTCATTAAAACAAACGCAAGTAGACAAAAGCTAGTAAATAAAGGAGTAGACAAAGCCAGTAAACAAAGCAAGTAGACAAAGCCAGTAAACAAAGTAAGTACACAAAGCCAGTAAACAACAGTTAGTGACCAAAGCGAGTAGAGAAGTTAGTAAACAAAGTTAGTAGATAGTCATTAAACAAAGTGAGTAGATGGTCACTAAACAAGCAATAGACAAAGTCAGTAAACAAAGCAAGTAGACAAAGCCAGTAAACAAAGCAAGTAGACCAAGCCAGTAAACATATCAGGTAGTCAAAGTTAGTGAACAAATTGAGTAGACAGAGTTAGTCAACAAAGTGAGTAGACAGTCATACAAAACTGAGTAGTCAAAGCCAATTGAACAAGTGAGTAGACAAAGCCAGTAAACAAAGCAAGTAGACAAAGCCGTAAAACCAAAAAAGTTAGTAAAAAAAAACGAAGCATACATGTCCATAAAACAAAACGTGTAGCCCAAATCCTGTAAACAAAGCGAGTAGACAAAGTTACTAAACAAAGCGAGGTAGACATAGTGCAGACAAAGCCAGTGAGTAGACAAGAATACATTCTTTTAGACAAAGTTTTAAAATTGATTGAAAAGTCCTCTGTTGTACCCTCACAAAGCAATGTAATAAAAAAGAATTCTACTTCTAAAACGTCCCAGACTTCTTAAAATCACGAGTCTATAGCAGCGCTTATTACTGAGGAATGAAGAATTTCATGGCGTTTTCGTCGCACTGTATCGTAGACCTAGCGGATGCTAATCAGCCGTAGCTGTTTCATCGATTTTTACTTCCAGACTCTAGAACGCTTCGCTTTTGTTTTCTTTCTTATTTTTCTTTCTCCAAAATATTGCTTCTTAAGTACGTTTAAATGATCGTCACATTGGCCAGTTCATTGCAATATCAGACGAAAAAGAACGAGAGAAAATTCCAAATCCACACTGGCAGAAGAATGGAATTGTTATGGTAATCAGTACCGATCTCCACGAATTAATGTGACGTGTGGATGTCTGGTGTGTTTAACATGGCTGGCTTTAATAAAAAAAAAAAAAGAAACAAAGGAATGGTGGATACCTACAAGGTTATTCCTCATGAACAACAGTCCTATGTCGAGAAATTGCAGTTACGTATTAGTTTTTATGGTAATATTCCCATTTACCCATCAGTTTATGTTTGTGATAACGTGCATGCCATTTGTTATATGAAGAGTATTTGCAACTGAGCATAAGGTCTGTCTTCTTTATATCTGTCTGCCCCATCTTGGTCGGATAGTTCGATTTCAGGTCCCACCATGCTTTCATTTCCTTCAGAACCTAACTGCTGTGGCTTAGGCTCATTCTAACAAAAGACCGGATTAACCTAGACAGACCCATTAATTTATGCCTAAACTTTTATATGTAAAATATATATATATATATATATATATATATATATATATATATATATATATATATAGATGTATATAAAATTTAGCATAAATTAATGGTTAATCCGATAATCCTGGATTATCTCTTACCTTTACCCTTTTGACAATTAACCCATCTGGTATTCTTCAGGTTTTTGTTTATCTGATAAACTTTCTTTCCAACTATATTTCATTCGTTCCTTGACAATGTATTAGTAAAGACGAAAGCGCCTGGATTTCTGCCTATAATTTTCCTGTGGTATTCTTCTCTTAAATATATTATACATATATATATATATAATA
>NC_061101.1:45333503-45383503 GCF_015104395.2 Macrobrachium nipponense
TAACTTCTCAACTGAATTAAGAGATGAATGTGTCGCGTGAAAATAATGGAACATTAAAAGAACAAAAATAAAGCATAACAAAATCAAATAAAATGTTATAAAGCATTTCAAAAAAAAATTCACCATGTAACAGAAACAAGATATAAAAGACAGTAATTCTACCTTAAAACTTAAATATGTTTTTGCATGGCGCACAGTGACTGGCTGGATGGGAAAATGAAGCGGCTTCATGAAAACTAATAATATACTTGTTCTCTTCAAATGGTTACTCTGAGAGTTTATTCGCGAAGATAAAAGATTATTATTCATTTTCTTCGCCTTTGTTTATTCGTATGCTAAAAGATGACTTAGTATGTGTTCATTGCAATATCTTCATCTTATCTATTTATTTTTACCATTTTAAGATTAAGTTTGAAATGTTTACTATCAAGCTATATTTTTCCTTTATATCTGAAGAGGAAATATATGGCTTACTCTATATATATATATATATATATATATATATATATATATATATATTATCTATATATATATATATATATAGATATATATATATATATATATATATATATATATATATATAGATATATATATATATATATTATATATAGATTTTTTATATATATATATATATATAGTATATATATTTATATATATATATATATATATATATATATATATATATATATATATATATATATATATATATAATATAATATATATATATATATATATAGTTATATATATATATATATATATATGCACACATCACACACCACACACACACACATATATATATATATATATTATATATATATATATATATATATATATATATATATAGATATATGCACACACACACACACACACACATATATATATATATATATAGTATATATATATATAGATATATATATATATATATGATTTCTATCACATCATGGTGATTCTTAACATGCATTAAGCTACAAATTTCTTCTAATATCCAATTCGCTCTACCTCGTAATAATATATTCTCATATTTGTAACCGAAGGGATTTTTTTTAGTTGATAATGATTTCGCCTTCTAGTGGATTCGAACCATCGCACAGAGGAAATCAGGACTTCAGTGACTTCTTTAACGACTCGGTCGAGAAGGTAAAGACGTCACTGAAGTGCTGATCTTTCCTCCGCTCGCTGGTTTCGAATCCACTGGAGGGAGAATTATTAACAACAAAAATACTCTTCGGTTTAACTATATGAAAATATATTACTCTGAGTAGAGCAAATTGGATATTAGAGGAAATTTGTAGCTTAATGGGAAGAGTCACAGTCATGGCGGACAGAGATAGTTCAGAGAAAAAAACAAGGTGGTGAAAAAGGTGGTAGCCCAAATAAAAGGTCAAGATGGGTGTTAGAAACTTAGAGAGGAAGAAGACATTGTGAAAGAGATGGAAAGAATATTTTCGAACAGTTGCTAATGAAAGAAAAATAATTGACTAGTAAGAGAGGATGGGCAAGTGAACATTGGTATGGTAATGAGGGTTTTCTAGGCAAGAGGTAACTAAATGCACTGAAGAAGATGAAGAATGGGAAGGCAACAGACAGATATGATTACTGTGGAGGGGCATGAAAGCATTAGGAGATGAGGGAGTGGATATACGGTATGATCTTATGATAAAGATTCTTGACAGGAAAGATACCAAATGTGTGGCGTGGGAGTATATTGATCCCAATTTTTAAAGCGAAAGGCAATGTCTAGAGTGTGGTAATTAGTGGGGTATTAATTTGATGTTTCATACTTTGAAGATACTGAAAAGGATGATAGATGGTAGACTGAGAGAAGTACAAATAGGAAAAGAGCAGATGGGATTTATGAAGGTAAGGGGAACAACAGATGGTATATTTTTGTCTGAGGCAACTAATGGAGAAATTCGGGGAAAAGTAAAGGGATCTACATATGGTATTCATTTGACCTTGAAAAAGGCATATGACCGAGTCCCGAGACAGAGGTATGGAGGAGTCTGAGGGAGAAGATGGTGCCAGAGATGTACGTGCGATTGATACAAGAGATGTACCAGAATATATTTACCAGAGTGAGGAGCAGTGTTGGAGACAGAGGGTTTTGAGGTGAGAGTAGGATTACATCAGGGGTCGGCTCTTTGAGCCCATTTATCATTTAACATAGCGATGGACGTATATTAGGAAGTAAGGGAGGCAGTACCTTGGAACATATTGTAGGCAGATGATATTGTTCTGTGCGCAGCAGGGAAGATCTGGGAAATGAAACTGGAAAGATGGAGACAAGTACTGGAGGACACAGGAATAGAATAAGTAGATCTAAGACAGAATATATGTGTACTATCAATGAGGGGATGGCAGAAAAAGTATTCAGCTTGATGGCGAACAAATATAGAGAGTTGATAAGTTTAAGTATTTGGGATCCTTTGTTAATGCTGGATGAATTATGGAAGAAGTAAAACATCAGGTACAGGCAGGCTGGAACACTGGAGAGTGGCATCTGGAGTTCTTTGGTGACAAAAGAGTACGCTGAGGTTTAAATGGAACCTTTCACAAGACAGTGGTAAGAAAAGCAATAGTGTATAGTACAGAAACAGCTAGCGCGAGAAAAACAGAGGAGAAGAAGATGGATGTGGCAGAAATGTTAATGCTTAGGTGGATGTCTAGGGGGGTGACAAAAGAAGATAGATCAGAAATGGCTACATAAGGGCGGTCGACTAAGGTGGTGGAAGTATCAAAGAAAGTGCAGGAGGGGAGGCTGAGATGGTATGGACACCAGAGATGAGGGCTATGCTGGGAGACATACTATGGGATAGAGGTTCAAGGAAGAAGAAGAAAGGGAGAGACAGAAAGAGATGGATGATTGTGTAAGTAGCAGACTTACATGAGAAGGGAATTGATGAGTCAGAAGCGCCAGGATAGAAATAAGATGGAAACGGCTCATCCAAAACGGCGAACCCCATATAACAACGGGAACCAGCTGGAAGAAGATATAATAATATATATATATATATATATATATATATAAATATATATATTATATTAATATCCATATATCATATATACATATATTATATATATATATATATATATAATATATATATATATATATCATATAATTATAGTATATATATATATATATATATATATATATATATATATATATATATAATATATATATATATATATGTATATATATATATATATATATATATATATATATATAATATATATATATATATATATATATACATATATATAACATATATATATAATATATATATATATATATATATATTATATATATATATATATATATATATATATATATATATATATATATATAATATATATATATATATATATATATATAATATATGTATATATATATCTATATATATATATATATATATATATATATAAATATATATATATAACTATATTATATATATATATATATATATATACATATATATATATTATATATATATATATATATATGTATATATATATATATATATATATATATATATAGATATATTTATATATATTATATATATATGCTTAAAATTAAAAAAATCACAGTAGATGCACGTGACTTCATAAATAAGCGAATACCACGGGAAATGAAAGTCAGGAATCCAAGCGCTTTCGTCTTTATTCAGACATCGTCAAGGAGCTACTGAAGTACAATCGGAGAGGAAGGCCTCAGGTAACAAAACAAGATCAGGAATACCAGATGGTTAATTATCATAAGGGTAAAAATTAAAAGGGATAATCCAGGATTATCGGATATCACACGGTCACAAACTTAAACAGATTCTGACCCTAACCGAAATTACAAAGTATCTTTATAGTCCAAAACATGTAAAAACTGAAATATATTAATTTTGTTGCTTATATTTATCTACAACTTTTTTGTTCATATGAAAGCATCAAGTTTAAATAAACCAAGACTTAAATTTAGAACATTTCTATTATTTGACTTGATAAAACAAGATTCAATGATATTCCTTTTAACTGTGTCATTACATGGGACTAAGGCTCTTGCTTGACTCCAGTTAATAGGATGGTCTAAATCTCTCATATGTACAAATAATGCATTCGATATTTGCCCAGTTCTCACAGAATATTGATGTTGCTTAAGACGCTGTGAAAGAGATTTGCCAGTCTGTCCGTAATAGATTTTATCACACTTTTTGCAAGGAATTTCATATATGCAGCCTGGAAGATCTTTAGGAGAATTTTTGATTACTAAACTTTTGACATTAATATACTGAAAACAACATTTATGTTAAAAAGCTTTAAAATTCTAGGAATATCTAAAAACCTTTCATCATAAGGTAATTTTAGAATGTTATGCTTACTAAATTCAAGTTTGTCATTAGTTGAATAAAATGTTTTTCTAGCTCTTTTCCATGCCACATCTACAAAAAGTCCTTGGGTATTTAAGTTTCAATGCAATATCATAAATAGTTTTAATTTTCAGCGTCAATAAATTGCGGGCTACAGACACGTAAAGCCCTTAGGAACATCCCAGAAAAAACAGAGAATTTAACATTTTGATGGTGATTGGAGTAGTAATGAACAAAAGAGGCAATATTAGTTGATTTTCGAAAGACTGAAAAGGTGAAATTTCTATCATTTCTATGGACAGTTACATCAAGAAAATTCAAATTACAATTCTTTCTTCCTCTACAGTAAATTTTATAGAAGGGACTAAATTATTGAGATTATTAAGGAATTCCTGGAGGTTTTCGTGAACTGGCCAAATACAGAAGATATCATCCACGTATCTAAACCAAATAACTTTTTGGGGCAAGATTCTTGGTAAGAGGTTTGTCTCAAAAAATCCATGTAAATATTGCTAAGGAACGGAGATAAGGGAATTACCATGGCCATGCCAAACTTTTGTACAAAAAATTCCCCATTGAAACAAAATTTACTATCTTTGATACATAACCTTATGAGACTAATGAGATTTTCTACACTTAAGGGAATGTCATGAGGCTCTAATTCCTCTTCCAAATATTCAAGTAAGTCATCTACAGGCACTTTTGTAAATAAAGAGACAACATCAAAACTAACCATATTAAAATCATAATTCAAATTTAAACTATTCAATTTGTTTATAAATCAACATTGTTTTTAACATTCGTGTTAGAAATATTTCCTACCAAGGAGTAAGAATTTTTACAAGCCATATAGATAAATTATACGAAACTGAGCCACTGAACTAATGATTGGTCTGATAGGGTTATTGATTTTATGTGTCTTGACTAAACCATACATGTAAGGTAGGGAGGCGCATTGCGGTGTAAACTGTTTAATTAAATGGTCCAAGCCCTTCAAAATGGATTTAATTTGTTTATTAAAATGGGAGTTAACTGTCTGTGTAGGGTCAGACCTCAGTTTTCGTATAAGTATCATGTCATTTAGCAGATCATTATGACTTACATTTAGTCAATATCATAATTTTACCTTATATATCACTTTTATTCCTAATTACCACTGCATTAGATTTATCTGCTTTTGTCACCTTCACTGGTTTCGTCTTCTTTAATTTTCTTAAAAGCCTGGAGAAATCTCACGGGTACATTAGGGGGAGAAGGTTTACTCATAGCACCATACACAATACCTTTACAAATATTGATATCATCAGGGCATAGGTTTTGATTCAATTTTTCTAAATAACAAAACGATTTTGAGATGTCGACACAGTCCAGGTTACCATTAAATACACCAAAGCTTAACCATATCCCAAAGCCGCTGTCGTAGCACTATCCACGGGTGGTTTGTCAGATAAATTAATCATGAAGTCACGTTGGCATGCTTAGTCCAGTCGCTTTCAGCAATAATTTGATTTTCAGCTTGACTTGGAGCTTCCTTTCAAGACGGTTGCAGCACTTTCTCAATTTTCCATAGCAATAATCCAGCATCCGATTCTTCCAATCGACAGGAACCGTCTGATTAAAGCTATACCGTCTGCTTCTAAGTGTACGGAACGCATCATCTACTTCCACTTTTGTGATGTCGATGTTTCTGAAGTATGATGCGTTGAAACTCGTCGAAAGGTCGCTCTGCTAGGCGAAGAATTCTCACTGGTAAAATCGACTTGGGCATCACTTGCTCGTTCATGCACTTCCGTAGAAAGTTGAGTCGGAGTTTCAGTTTGTGAGCGATGATAAGAGCATTACAGAAGGATGTCACGAATAGAACAAGGCTCGGAAAATTCAAAGAAAAGGCGTAGAAGTTGCGTGTGGTTTCCATTATGCTTAAAAAATCACAGTAGATGCACGTGACTTCATAAATAAGCGAATACCACGGGAAATGAAAGTCAGGAATCCAAGCGCTTTCGTCTTTATTCAGACATCGTCAAGGAGCTACTGAAGTACAATCGGAGAGGAAGGCTCAGGTACAAACAAGATCAGGAATACCAGATGGTTAATTATCATAAGGGTAAAAATTAAAAGGGATATCCGGGATTACCCTTATGATAATTAACCATCTGGTATTCCTGATCTTGTTTGTACCTGAGGCCTTCCTCTCCGATTGTACTTCAGTAGCTCCTTGACGATGTCTGAATAAAGACGAAAGCGCTTGGATTCCTGACTTTCATTTCCCGTGGTATTCGCTTATTTATGAAGTCACGTGCATCTACTGTGATTTTTTAAGCATAATGGAAACCACACGCAACTTCTACGCCTTTTCTTTGAATTTTCCGAGCCTTGTTCTATTCGTGACATCCTTCTGTTAATGACTCTTATCATTGCTCACAAACTGAAACTCCGACTCAACTTTCTAGAAGGAAGTGCATGAACGAGCAAGTGATGCCCAAGTCGATTTTACCAGTTGAGAATTCTTCGCCTAGCAGAGCGACCTTTCGACGAGTTTCAACGCATCATACTTCAGAAACACATCGACATCACAAAAGTGGAAGTAGATGATGCGTTCCGTACACTTAGAAGCAGACGGTATAGCTTTAATCAGACGGTTCCTGTCGATTGGAAGAATCGGATGCTGGATTATTGCTATGGAAAATTGAGAAAGTGCTGCAACCGTCTTGAAAGGAAGCTCCAAGTCAAGCTGAAAAATCTTATTGCTGAAAGCGACTGGACTAAGCATGCCAACGTGGACTTCATGATAATTTATCTGACAAACCAGTGGATAGTGCTACGACAGCGGCTTTGGGATATGGGTTAAGCTTTGGTGTATTTAATGGTAACCTGGACTGTGTCGGCATCTCAAAATCGTTTTGTTATTTAGAAAAATTGAATCAAAACCTATGCCCTGATGATATCAATATTTGTAAAGGTATTGTGTATGGTGCTATGAGTAAACCTTCTCCCCTAATGTACCCGTGAGATTTCTCCAGGCTTTTAAGAAAATTAAAGAAGACGAAACAGTGAAGGTGACAAAAGCAGATAAACTAATGCAGTGTAAAATAATGATATTGCTAAATGACACTGATACTTATACGAAACTGAGGTCTGACCCTACACAGACAGTTAACTCCCATTTTAATAAACAAATTAAATCCATTTTGAAGGGCTTGGACCATTTAATTAACAGTTTTACACCGCAATGCGCCTCCCTACCTTACATGTATGGTTTAGTCAAGACACATAAAATCAATAACCCTATCAGACCAATCATTAGTTCAGTGGGCTTCAGTTTCTGTATAATTTATCTAAATGGCTTGTAAAAATTCTTACTCCTTTGGTAGGAAATATTTCTAACACGAATGTGAAAAACAATGTTGATTTTATAAACAAATTGAATAGTTTAAATTGAATTATGATTTTAATATGGTTAGTTTTGATGTTGTCTCTTTATTTACAAAAAGTGCCTGTAGATGACTTACTTGAATATTTGGAAGAGGAATTAGAGCCTCATGACATTCCCTTAAGTGTAGAAAATCTCATTAGTCTCATAAGGTTATGTATCAAAGATAGTAAATTTTGTTTCAATGGGGAATTTTTTGTACAAAAGTTTGGCATGGCCATGGGTAATCCCTCTTATCTCCTGTCCTTAGCAATATTTACATGGAATTTTTGAGACAAAACTCTTACCAAGAATCTTGCCCCAAAAGTTATTTGGTTTAGATACGTGGATGATATCTTCTGTATTTGGCCAGTTCACGAAAAAACTCCAGGAAAATTCCTTAATAATCTCAATAATTTAGTCCCTTCTATAAAATTTACTGTAGAGGAAGAAAGAAATTGTAATTTGAATTTTCTTGATGTAAACTGTCCATAGAAATGATAGAAATTTCACCTTTTCAGTCTTTCGAAAATCAACTAATATTGCCTCTTTTGTTCATTACTACTCCAATCACCATCAAAATGTTAAATTCTCTGTTTTTTCTGGGATGTTCCTAAGGGCTTTACGTGTCTGTAGCCGCAATTTATTGACGCTGAAATTAAAACTATTTATGATATTGCATTGAAACTTAAATACCCAAGGACTTTTGTAGATGTGGCATGGAAAAGAGCTAGAAAAACATTTTATTCAACTAATGACAAACTTGAATTTAGTAAGCATAACATTCTAAAATTACCTTATGATGAAGGTTTTTAGATATTCCTAGAATTTTAAAGCTTTTTAACATAATGTTGTTTTCAGTAATATTAATGCAAGAGTTTAGTAATCAAAAATTCTCCTAAAGATCTTCCAGGCTGCATATATGAAATTCCTTGCAAAAAGTGTGATAAAATCTATTACGGACAGACTGCAAATCTCTTTCACAGCGTCTTAAGCAACATCAATATTCTGAGAGAACTGGGCAAATATCGAATGCATTATTTGTACTATGGAGAGATTTAGACCATCCTATTAACTGAGTCAGCAAGAGCCTTAGTCCCATGTAATGACACAGTTAAAAGGAATATCATTGAATCTTGTTTTATCAAGTCAAATATAGAAATGTTTTCTAAATTTAAGTCTTGGTTTATTTAAACTTGATGCTTTCATAATGAAAAAGTTGTAGATAAATATAAGCAACAAAATTAATATATTCAGTTTTTACATGTTTTGGACTATAAAGATACTTTGTAATTTCGGTTAGGGTCAGAATCTGTTTAAGTTTGTGACCGTGTGATATCCGATAATCCTGGATTATCCCTTTTTAATTTTTACCCTTATGATAATTAACCATCTGGTATTCCTGATCTTGTTTGTACCTGAGGCCTTCCTCTCCGATTGTACTTCAGTAGCTCCTTGACGATGTCTGAATAAAGACGAAAGCGCTTGGATTCCTGACTTTCATTTCCCGTGGTATTCGCTTATATATATATATATATATATATATATATATATATATATATATATATATATATATATATATATATATATATATAATATATATATATATATATATATATATATATATGGGACAGTAAGAACACTTAGTAAGATTAACGCTATCCCTGAATATTTTCAGTGATACGCGTAATCTGAATATTTCAGTGAATAGCGTAAATCTCACCAAGGAATTCTCGTCAAGGGTCAGGTGGATCTAATTGACATGCAAAGCATGCCCAGTGGATCCAACAAGAAATGGATCATGGTGTACCAGGGGTCGGTTGAGCGCGCAAACGGTGGTGATTACGCGTATTCACTGAAATATTCAGGGATTATGCGTAATCCCTAGGTACGTGTTCTTACTGTAACATATATATATATATATATATATATCATATATATATATATATATATATATATATATATATATATATATATATATAATATATGTATATATATATATATAATATATATATATATATATATATATATATATATATATATGTGTGTGATATATAAATATATATATATATATATATATATATATATATATATATATATATAATATATATATATATATATATATATATACCTTACTCAAAGTTGATTTTGTATGAATCTCTGTCAAACCGATTTAGAAATGGTCACAGTCGATGCAAGGGATTTTGTATAATCCTGGCGTCTTTAGGGACTTGCTTTTGTTGGACGTTTATCAGGGGATTTGGCTAGGGTAATTGGGTAGGAAAAAGCAAAAGGGTTAGAGTTCCAAGTGTCTGTGTCAACGTCTTTATCCTTTCCAGGTGCGGGATTTTGATTTTTTTGTTGGGCGTCTCTCTGGTTTTTGTTTTGAGGGCGACGGTAGAAGATTATGTTCGCTTTTTGAATCGTTTTCTCAATTGTATGGTCAGGGTACTTTAAAGATGACAGGTACTTACGGATTAGTTCAGTTTTCTTCTCCAGGGAATCCGTGGAGCAAATCCTTAAGGTTCTTAATAATTCTTCCCATTTTTGTCTAAACTTTTTATTTTATAAAAGGGGAAAAGGGAAGAATTCCTTCTTTCTCTTGGGTTTGATTTCTGTCTAGCAAATTTTTTACCCAATTACCAACAATTACCGACCTGGACTCCTTTAGATCTTAGTTCTCCTCTCTCGCGAACGACGCCTATAACAGACTTAGAACTGATGGACGCCCATTCTTCAGGAAAGAAAGACTACATCTTAGATAAAAGTGATTATATTAATAAAATGGAAGCTATCCTTAATGATCGGACAAATTTTGACAAAAATTGGCCTACCAGATCTCCAATAAAAATCAAAGTTGAAGACAAAATCATTAAACTTTAAGAACTCTTGAACAAAATAAAATTGTTACTGAAGAAGTGTATCAAGAACTTTTTCAACAGGCTCTTCCAAAGGTATTTTACATGGTCTCCCCAAAATACCCAAAATGGTGCCCCTTTAAGACCACTATTGTCATCACGTAATAATGTTAATTATAAAACAGCTAAATATTTGGCACCATTGCTAGAACCTCTGAGAATTATAACTTTTCATTACCTAACTCTGCTAAGTTCAAAGAAGAGATCATCGTTCAAGATTCAGATTTATTCATGGCTAGCCTGATGTTGGGTCCCTCTTTTTACTAATGTTCCAATTCCAGAAGTCATCGAAATTACCTTAAATCACTTGTTTCCCTGACCTTGACTCCAGTTTTCATAATTCTAACTGAACGTTATTTAAACAGTTTTTAGAACTGGCCATGCTGGACACGGCCTTTATTTGTAATGGTACTCTGTATAAACAGTGGAGGAGGTTGCAATGGACTCGCCTCTGGGACCTACTATGGCAATTATATGCATGGCCTCCCTGAAAGAGGACACCATGGGTAAGTATCCCCTGAGCTGCCTCCCCTTATTTTACTGGAGGTATGTAGACGACACGTTTGCTCTGTTTTGACACGAGCACAATACAGAAATGTTTCTTAGTATTCGTTAAAAACCAGCACCCTAGAATTAAGTTAACTTTGGAGAGAGAGAGGAATAATAAGCTCCCTTTCCTTGATCTCCTCGTCTCCAGAGACAACAATGTTTTGACACGAGCACAATACAGAAATGTTTCTTAGTATTTGTTAAAAACCAGCACCCTAGAATTAAGTTAACTTTGGAGAGAGAGAGGAATAATAAGCTCCCTTTCCTTGATCTCCTCGTCTCCAGAGACAACAATGGTTTCTATACCGGTGTATCCCGGAAAAGTTCCTTTACACAGTTAGGTTATGAATTTCTTTAGTTCCTGCTTTTTTAACTTCAAATGAATGCGATCTCAATTCTATTACATAGAGTTTTACTCATTCCTCAACTTGGGCCATGTTTCATGTTGAAGTTACATTCATAACATCTTATTTCAGGAATAAATGTTTTCCTACGAGGCTGGTCTCCAGGAGGCGCCATCAGATTTTGAATGCGAGAATGACTCCAACTCTACCCATCTTAAATGTGTCAAAAATGTAAATGTATGCTAATTTTCCCTACCTAAATGACACCACCTTCAGAAAGAAATGTATCGCCATATTCCAAAGAACGTTCCCAGCTGTAGACCTGAAACTTGTACCAAAGAATCCCCGCACAATAGAGCGGCATCCCGGACCATTGAGATACAACGAACGAGATACCGACTGTAACCCCTACTGGTATTTAGGAGTAGACTTGTAAACTGTGAAACTGACCGTCTGCCGAAAATATATGGGTGGCTTACTTAACAAGCACCACTAATTGCTCGTTAGATTTTGGGTCTAGATCCAATATATGAGATACCAGATGAAACTAATATAATATATCTGCCGACTCTACTGATTATAGAATGACCAGTGACAGACATTTTGGAGGGTGGGTTCCCCCTGACAGACGCACTGAAAAGGGGGGGTTAATTGGATCTAGATCCAACTTAGGAGATACCGAGTAAAATTTACACTACAATAGCACTGCACATCCTAGAATACTGTGGTGGTAATGACAGACGTTTTAGTGGGTGGTTACCCCCTGACAGACGCCCCACAACGAGTGGGGAGGGGGAGGTAGGATCTGCATCCAACATTGGAGATACCAAGTAAAATTTGTACTACAATTGCACTGCACATCCTAGAATGCTGTGATGGTAATGCCAGGCATTTTTGTGGGTGGTTACCCTTGACAGACACCCCACAACGAGCTGGGAGGGGGAGGGGGAGACAGGATTTGCATCTAACATGGAGATACCAAGTAAAAGCTGTACTACAATAGTTCTGCACATCCTAGAGTACTGTGGTGGCAATACCAGACATTTTAGTAGTTTACCCCCTTGAGAGGACACCCCCACAACGAGTGGGGGAGGAAGGGGAAGGGGAGGGGGAGACAGGATCTCCATCCAACATCATACCAAGTAAAATTTGTACTACAATAGCACTGCACTTCCTAGAGTACTGCGGTGGTAATGACAGATATTTTAGTGGGTGGTTTCCCCCTGACAGACACCCCACAACGACTTGGGAGGGGGAGGGGGAGGGGGAGCCAGGATCTGCATCCAACATTGGAGATACCAAGTATAATTTGTACTACAATAGCACTGCACATCCTAGAGTACTGTGGTGGTAATGACAGACATTTTGAGGGTGGTTACCCTCTGGCAGACACCCCACAACGAGTAGGGAGGGGGAGAGGGAGGGGGAGACAGGATCTGCATCCAACATTGGAGATTTAAATTAAAATTTGTACCACAATAGTACTTCAAATCCTAGAATGCTGTGATGATAATGCCAGACATTTAGTGGGTGGTTACTCTTTCACAGACATAACCTACGATTGGAAGGGAGAGAAGGGACACCTTGAAATATTTCAAATCTATCATAGACAATATTAATATTAGAAATATGGTAAGTATCTGAAAATCGTGAGCCTGATAAAATGTAAAAGGCAAAAAATTCAAGAAATATTGTGATGTTTCAGGATAAGAATTACTGCCGGAGTTATTTTTTTAAATTCCTATTGAAGTATGGAATATTTCACTTCATTAATTCCATCACATCTATATAAATACTATTTGTGAGACTTCCTAGGCTTGGTCTACTTTCTATAGTTTCACACACACACACACACACACACACACACACACACACACACACATATATATAACATATATATATATATAATATATATATATATATATATGTGTGTGTGTGTGTGTGTGTGTGTGTGTGTGTGTGAAACTATAGAAAGTAGACCAAGCCTAGGAAGTCTCACAAATAGTATTTATATAGATGTGATGGAATTAATGAAGTGAAATATTCCATACTTCAATAGGAATTTTAAAAAATAACTCCGGCAGTAATTCTATATATATATATATATATATATATATATATATATATATATATATATACATAGCATCACGTTTTATATACTTCGTGATCAAGTTATTCATATATATATATATATATATATATATATATATATATATATATATATATATATATATATATACTATATATATGCACTATCCTTTGGTTTGGAGTTATTACTTCACACAAAGTATTTTATCTGAATGGGAGGGGGTCACAATTGGCAACAGCTACAAGTATGTGTGCTGAGCCATTTTTGAATAATTAAACCAGTCATATGGTGCCAATAATTAAACCATTTATATGGTGCCACTCTCAGTTCCTCTAAAAAAAGAAATGTAAGATAAGTATTCTCGCTTTAATAGCGTCTTTGGTCATTTTCTTTTCTTGCCTATAGTTAGGACACTGCAGTCATGTCGAGGTTCGTGGCCCAACGTGTTTTACCATAAATGAATTGTTCTTTAGTTCCTGTTGGTTCGTGTGGATGAAATGAAATTTTTTTCGGATATGGGAATTCGGTTGATGTTAAGACCAAAGTCCCATCATAAAGAGCCGTTTTAACACCCGCACATTCATAAAGAGATGATGTATCACACACAAATAATTACTGGAAACGGAAATGTGAATGAATTGTTCAGGATAAGCTAACTATTAAGATTAAAACATTTTCCCCCATTTTATTCCCCCTCCGAAGTTGACGATCATACAACTTGGAGCTCCTGACTCCCAAATTAAGTTGGCCTATAATATCATGTCAGTTATCTAATAGTCCACTTATTTTCGGCTGCCCCACTCAAATTGATCTGTACACTATCACCAAGTATCAGGTACTATATATATTCAGGGAAGAAAATCTAAACTTAAATAAAAATGATACACAGTTTGATGTTTAAAGCCAGCCGTAGTGCGTTTGTCTCTTAACTTCCCGCCGGGACGCACTACAGGCAGCCTATGTAATGTGACTCAATACATTCTATCGATGCTTGCTTGACGACCATTATTCGGCTAATTTTCTCCCTAGTAATATTTTTTTCGTTATTTGTTCATTATATCCAGTAGACAGGCACTAACATTATATTATATCCTCACGTCATAAAAATCGGACAACCGAATGTGCAAATATGTCAGCTGTGTGCAAGGCATAGGGCGTCAATCACTGGAGTAGCGATCTCCCTGCCGAGAGTGACTTCGGAAGGCCATATTGAAAGGTCTCGGTCCAGCTCTTAGTACTATATTTTATTACTATTACTTTTTTAAATCTTTATTTATTATTATTATTATTATTATATTTTTTTTTTTTTTTTTTTTTTTTTTTTGGTCTATCACAGTCCTCCAATTCGACTGGGTGGTATTTATAGTGTGGGGTTCCGGGTTGCATCCTGCTCCTTAGGAGTCCATCACTTTTCTTACTATGTGTGCCGTTTCTAGGATCACACTCTTCTGCATTAGTGCCTGGAGCTACTTCAGCCTCTAGTTTTTCTAGATTCCTTTTCAGGGATCTTGGGATCGTGCCTAGTGCTCCTATGATTATGGGTACGATTTCCACTGGCATATCCCATATCCTTCTTATTTCTATTTTCAGATCTTGATACTTATCCATTTTTTCCCTCTCTTTCTCTTCAACTCTGGTGTCCCATGGTATTGCGACATCAATGAGTGATACTTTTCTTCTTGACTTTGTCAATCAACGTCACGTCTGGTCTGTTTGCACGTATCACCCTATCCGTTCTGATACCATAGTCCCAGAGGATCTTTGCCTGATCGTTTGCTATCACTCCTTCAGGTTGGTGCTCGTACCACTTATTACTGCAAGGTAGCTGATGTTTCTTGCACAGGCTCCAGTGGAGGGCTTTTGTTTTGCCACTGAATCATGCCTCTTTTTGTACTGGTTCTGTGCAAGTGCCGGGCATTCACTTGCTATGTGGTTTATGGTTTCATTTTTCGTATTGCACTTCCTACAAATGGGAGAGATGTTATTTCCGTCTATCGTTCTTTGAACATATCTGGTTCTTAGGGCCTGATCTTGTGCCGCTGTTATCATTCCTTCAGTTTCCTTCTTTAGCTCTCCCCTCTGTAGCCATTGCCAATTGTCATCGCTGGCTAGTTCTTTAGTCTGTCTCATGTATTGTCCGTGCATTGGTTTGTTGTGCCAGTCCTCTGTTCTGTCTGTCTTTCTCCTGTCTCTGTAAATTTCTGGGTCTTCGTCTACTTTTATTAGTCCTTCTTCCCATGCACTCTTGAGCCACTCATCTTCACTGGTTTTCAGATATTGCCCCAGTGCTCTGTTTTCGATGTTGACGCAGTCCTCTATACTTAAGTAGTCCTCTTCCTCCTTCCTTTCGTGTTATGTATAGTCTGTCCGTATTTGCTCTTGGGTGTAGTGCTTTGTGTATTGTCATATGTTTCCTGGTTTTCTGATCTATGCTGCGGAGTTCTGCCTTCGTCCATTCCACTATTCCTGCGCTGTATCTGATTACTGGCACTGCCCATGTGTTTGTGGCTTTTTATCATATTTCCGGCGTTGAGTTTTGACTTGAGTATCGCCTTGAGTCTCTGCATATATTCTTTCCTGATCGTGTCCCCTTCATCTCTTGGTGTTTTATATCCCCTCCTTCCATTATTCCCAGGTATTTGTATCCTGTCTCATCTATGTGTTTGATGTTGCTCCCATCTGGTAGCTTTATACCTTCAGTTCTCGTTACTTTGCCTTTTTTGTATGTTGACTAAGGCACATTTTTCTATTCCAAACTCCATCCTGATGTCCCCAGATACAATCCTTACAGTCTGGATTAGGGTATCGATTTCCTTGATGCTCTTACCATACAGCTTGATGTCGTCCATGAACATCAGATGGTTGATTCTGTTGCCTCTTTTCTTGAGTTGGTACCCGGCATCCATCTTCTGTAGTACTTTTGTCATGGGAATCATGGCTACTACGAAGAGTAGTGGGGACAGTGAGTCGCCCTGGAAGATCCCTCTCCTGATATTAACCTCTGCTAGTCTTATTCCAGAGCTTGTAAGTATTGTATTCCAGTTGCGCATTGTATGTTTTGAGGAAGCTGATGGTGTTTTCCTCTACCCCATATATTTTCAGGCATTCTATTAGCCATGTGTGTGGTATCATGTCGAAGGCTTTCTTATAGTCTATCCATGCCATGCTTAGGTTGGTTTTCCTTCTCCTACTGTTCTTCATTACCATTTTGTCTATCAGGAGCTGGTCTTTTGTGCCCCTACACTTCCTTCTGCAGCCTTTCTGTTGGTGGGGGATGGTGTGTCTCCTCTAGGTAGTTGTATAGCCTTTCACTGATGATACCTGTTAGTAACTTCCACATTATTGGTAGGCAGGTGATAGGCCTGTAGTTACTGGCTATATTTCCCTTACTCTTGTCTTTTTGTACTAAGGATGTTCTTCCTGTGGTCATCCATTTGGGTGCTTGGTGATTTGAGATACAATGCTGGAGTTGTTCTGCTATTCGTGGGTGTAGGGCCTTGAAGTTTTTGAGCCAGTATCCATGGACTTCATCGGGACCTGGGGCTTTCCAGTTTGGCATTTTCTTTAGTTGGTGTTTGACTGTGTCTGTCGTGATCTCTGTGAATCTTTGTTTTATTCTCCCTGTTTCTTCTTCCTTGACTTCCAGGAGCCATGTTGCATGTTTGTTGTGTGATACCGGATTGCTCCATATGTTTTCCCAGAGTCTCTTACTTGGTTCGGCTTCAGGAATTTCTGGGTGGTTGCCTTCCCCTCTTAGTTGGCTGTATAGTCTTTTCTGGTTGGTTCCAAATAGTTTTGTTCTGTTGGTATCCCTTATTCCTGTTCATGTACCGTTGGATCTTGTGTGCTTTGGCCTTAAGCCTCTGTTTTACATCTTCTATTGTGTTGTTTAGTCCCCTCTCTTGTACTTTGTATTTCTCGTTGAGTTCCTCCCTTGTTTTCTTGCTTCTTAGCCTTTTTTCTGCCATCTCTTTCAGTTTACTCAAGTCAGATCTCATCACCATGATTTGCTTTTCCAGGCGCCTTTTCCAAGGAGTTTGCTGTTTTGGTTTCTGTTGGGTTGGGTGTGATGGTGGTGTTGGTGTTCGAATCCCATCAGTTCTGCTACTAATCTTGCTCCTGCATATACCAAGTTATTTGTTTCTGTGATACTGGTGGTGTGTATTAGGCCCATTATTTCATTGACCTCACTTGTTTTCTCCCTTAATTTCTTGGTGTTGTAGGCTTTCATGGAAGGGATTTTTGTTCTCTCTGTATCTGGCTCCATCCATTGTCTAATCTTTTCTACCAGTTCTTTTTCTGCCAGTTCTTTTTCTTTATGTTCCTTACTTGGTCTGCCAGCCTCTGCTCTGTTTGGGGGTGTTATTCCTCTCATTCCAGATGTTGACCAATCTTCTTCTATATCCTCTCTCCGTCGGGTTGCTTCTGATGTAGCATCTCCATATTTCCTTATTTTCTTCTCTTGTCCATTTCTTCCTTTTTGCCTCTGTAGCTCCAATCTCAGGCTGTTGATTGCTGTCGTTGTGGTGATCAGTTGCTGGATGACGACCTCCAAGTACCTGACCGTCTTCCCCTTCAATTGGGTTGAATACCTGGTTGCCGGACGAAGCTCCTCTGTTGCCAGAGGTTCCATTTACGTCGTTGTCGTTTATTCCTTTATTTCTTTCCATCATTGCTGAGTTTTTTGCTATTTAACCCATAGCTGGACCCTACCCCATCAGGGATAGGTACTCATTTACAGCTGAGTAGACTGAGGAAATTATGGTAAAGATCCTTTCCCAAGGAATCAACGCCGAGGAGAGCGGTCACCCATCCAACGACTGACCAGCCCCAATGTTGCTTAACTTGACTTAAGTCTATTGACGACCTAACCCACTCCTCCACGGCGCCACATTATTATTATTATTATTATTATTATTATTATTATTATTATTATTATTATTATTATTATTATTATTATTATTATTATTATTATTCGACCCAATTTCACAGAGAAAAATTACCTTACGAAAACACACCTAAGCACTCCAACCATTGTGGTCAGGCCTAAGCATCTGCTCTTGGATCTAAGCAGTGTCAATCATAAATGGTTCCTGTGTAAATACAGGACTTTCTTTGCATATGGTAGCGAAGCACTAACTAAACAGTAATGTACAATCACTAACCACCAACACTCACAATGCACTTACTCAGTAAGCACTCACACTTGCATACATTCACTATACATACACACACACACACACACACTTAACATACACTCACACACACTCTCAATAACACAAAACACTCTGAATACCCAACACTCACTAGGCACTCACTATACACTAAATGCTCACTAAACACTTGAAATACTAAATTTACTAAATATTCATTATACCCCAAACACTCAGTAAACATTCACTAAACATTCACTTAATCCTAAACATTAATTAAACACTAAACATTCACTAAACCCCAAGCACTCATTAAATACTAGCTTACCAAACCCTAAATACTTATTAAATACTAAACAGTGAATGAACATCCACTCATTAAAAACTTAATAAACACTTACATACTAAAAACCTTTGCTAAACAAAACTAACTTATTCCCCAGAAACATTCAACTAAACGCTCACTTAAAATTCGCAAAACTATCACTAAAACCCTAAACACTCACTGAATACTTACACACTAAATATTCACTAAACACTACCATTCACAAGACATTCACTAAATGTTCACTTAACATTCACAAAACATTTACTAAAACCCTTAAGACAAAACATTCACTGAATACTTACACAATAAACATTCAATAACATTCACAAAACAGTCACTAAACCCTAAACATTCATCAAACACTTACTCATAAACATTCACTAAACGCATACTCACTAAACCCTAACAATTCGCTAAACACTGACTCATTAAACATTAACGATAGAAAAAATTGACAATAGCACTAATTTTTCATTTCTCTAGTTTTCTTTACATTAATGCAAGGTGATTTTTTTTTTGTCTAGTTTTCTCTTGTATTTATTCATAATCTTCTTGAGAGAATGTTCGAAATAACTTGGTGTGTAGAGATATTGTTTAAAAAACAGAGATCCTCTGTGTCCTTCCTCAGCCAGGTGTATTATGTCTGACGAATTTTACACCAGCCGAAAAAAATCGACTATAGTAACAACAATATTCATTCATAAAACTGATAATACAAAAATGTATCCATGATTTCATTAGCATGAAAGTCAGTTGAAACCAAAAGAAGGTAGTCCTGCTTCGATAAAACAAACCGAGTAGGCTATAGCGCAATTATTATGATCTGTACCCTGACTATAGCGTATATATTACATATGTTATTAACTAATCTATTTAATGGGTGCGTAACTCTATTTAACAAATGTTATGTACATAGACATTTTACAGCAATAACTCTAATAATGAGAAGAACTTATATGCTACTTTATAGTGCAGTCTTCAACCAACCGCGACATTAATTTTCATATCGTAAACAAAGCTAAAGCGAGTAGGGGAGACCGGGACTAGTTGGCACACTTTTTACAATTTTGGTTATTGCGAATATAAAACAAACTTTTTGCAAAATTCGTACCACCATTGAAAAATATTAACATTCGTCTTTATCACAGTGCAAAATAATTGTTGTTTGCTTTCAACATAAGGTAACAATAAGCTTTAGAAAAAAATAACTTTTCGTGCCACTTGCCCTACGGGGTAAGTTGGCACACATTATGGGGTAAGTTGGCACATTGATAATTAAAAGAAAATTACTACATTGCATTTAAATCAAATAGCAAAAATTCCCTCTGAATTTCCAAATTACAAAATATAAGCATTAGTATTACTTCAGATCATCATCTAGTTGTAATTGTGGCAGGTGTGAAATAAATCCTCGTCATAGTCTTCATGCTCCCACATGTTACATGCCCTGCACTGGACCCACACTTCTCCTGGCTTACCAAACACAGGCTCTCTTCAGCTGAGCTTTCTTCTGGATCAACAAGAGCAGTTCTTAAACTCTGTATCACGCAGATGACTGATCTGAAAAAGCCCATGTGTCTTTTCGGACATCTCTCAATCTGTTACATAACCACCCGTAAAAATCAAATCTTGAAATAGTCTGTAATTCAAAGTTGAAATTCATCAATCCTAAACCAGTTGAAAACATCAGAATAAGTGACAGCTAGAGGTAAAGCCGAGGAAACTTTAGCAAGAATGTCACAGATGGGCATACTTAATCCTGGATTACCAGTCATCCACGAATCACATGCCCTGTTAACACATTTCTTCAGATGTCTATAAACACTAAAATCCAGGGGCTGCAACTTGTGAGAACAATGTGGAGGAAATGATAGGACACTAATCTCATTATCCTTCCAAAAATCCAGAAACAAAACGTAAATTATATAAATAAATAGGCTTACTATTGTTATCAAATAACGTGTGCCAACTTGCCCCATTTATTTGAGCCAACTTGCCCCATCCATACCATTTGGTACAAAAACGATTACCAGTCCCTAACCAAGAAGCCTTGAATTAATAATTTTAATGCTATAGAATCTTTAAACCATAAGGAAAACTATGTTATCATTGAAAACTAATCTTTATGATGTATAAGATGTTATGCAAATAAACAGAAAGATTAAAATATTTACTTACTACCATCAAAATCAAAAAATTGCCTCATAAATTCGAGCTCCTACGTTCTATCTCTATAGAATTTTGCTGGTAATTGAGGAACCACGTGGCAATTACACAGTATATGTATTAGAGTCATCCTATTGGTAAACTTTAAAGTCATGTTGAGTATGCCAACTTACCCCTGTAGCCAACTAGCCCCGGGCTCCCCTACTATAATTGAAGTCAGTTGCTTGCTTGACAAAATAATAAATATGACTGAATTATTATGGGCCTACGATTTACTGTTATTTATATGAAACAAATAAATAATTTTTGTGTAAGATCAGCCATCGTCAACCGGGGTTCCGTGGTGTTCCGTAAGAATTCATGTTTTATTTAATTATTTGTTATTTATAAGTGTATATTTTTCGTTAACATGGCGTGAGAAATCGTAGTCCTATATTTTATTTTATCGTAACATATCGTGCGAGATTTTTTTCCCTCTGTTTTACTAAAGGTAATTTATACAAATGCTTATATATACTATCTATATATATATATATATATATATATATATATATATATATATATATATATATATATATATATATATATATATGTTATGGGGGATTTCCCCCCCCCCATTATTCATTAGGTAAGCGTGTGACAAGAGCGGAAGGCAAACCAACACACAGCATTACTCACACAGCCTCTCTCTCTCTCTCGGCAATCCCTCTCTCTCTCTCTCTCTCTCTAGCACCGACACCTCTCTCTCTCTCCACCTCTTTCTCTCCATTCTAACAGGTAATGAAAATGAGAGAGTCGCATCATAACATTAACGTTTATTAAAAATGAATAAATAAATCAATCAATCAAGTAATCCAGTCCTTACAGACTAACTCAAAAAAAAAAAAAAACCCGAATAGTACAATGTCTGATAGTAATCATAGTCACCAAAAAAGTCTACACCCATCTGGGAAACTCTTTGTCCCCCTGCATTCCAGAAGTACCAGAATCGTCTGTTTCAAAGACACAGAACACAACCCGGTAAGTACACATAAGTTTAGCAACAAAATCTAAAGATCAGATATTCTTAAAAAATGTCAAACAGACAACAAGCCGTCTTCGGCTAAAACACTTCAACACTCACCCAAGCAGCCGGACCACTATAAACACAGTTAATAAAAAAACTCCCGACGAACGCCACGGCATCTTGCCTGTGTCTTGAAGACCCTCTGTCAAAATCCCCCATATACTTTTGTATGACACTCTTTTAACAGAAAGAGGCGCACACACATACGAACACACAGTTCGTTAGCGCCTCATGGTTCTAGCTGCATCCAGTTCACAAAGGCACTTGAGAAGAGTTAATAAACTCAGTACATTGACTTGTCGAACTAAGCACTTTTATCTCACGCCATCCCCAGAAACTCATTCATCAGCTACTCTCAGGTAGTTACCTCTGCACTGTTCTCCACATTCCATAGGTCACTGAGAACACAGACAATATATTATCAATCAAAAACCCTAGGCCTTACATATATATATATATGTGTGTGTGTGTGTGTGTGTGTGTGTGTTTGTGTATTATGGTTCCTTAGGATGAGGAAAATTGTCTCAGGGGTTCCTCAAAGTGTCAAAGGTTGGGAAACACTGTGTTAGATAAATACAAAGGATATACAAAGGATAAAAATATTTATTAAATATATCACGATAATGTATAATACGGGTCAATAGTAGCCACTATACTAATCTAGACATTCATTATCAGGGCTTGCCCTTCCCCCTGCCCACCTGTTAGGGTGTGTCTGTCAGGGAAACCACCCACTAAAATGTCTGTCATTACCATCACAGCATTCTAGGATGTGAAGTGCTATTGTAGTACAAATTTTACTTGGTGTCTCCGATGTTGGATGGAGATCCTGTCTCCCCCTCCCCTTCCCCCCACTCGTTGTGGGGTGTCTCTCAGGGGGTAACTACCCACTAAAATGTCTGGTATTACCACCACAGTGCTCTAGGATGTGCAGAACTATTGTAGTACAGATTTTACTTGGTATCTCCATGTTTAGATGCAGATCCTACCTCCCCCTCCCCACTCTGTGGGGTGTCTGTCAGGGGTAACCACCCACTAAAACGTCTGTCATTACCACTACAGTATTCTAGGATGTGTCAGCGCTATTGTAGTGTTTAAATCTTTTACTCGGTATCTCCTAAGTTGGATCTAGATCCAATTAACCCCCCCTTTTCAGTGCGTCTGTCAGGGGAACCCACCCTCCAAAATGTCTGTCACTGGTCATTCTATAATCAGTAGAGTCTGCAGATATATCATATATTAGTTTCATCTGGTATCTCATATATTGGATCTAGACCCAAAATCTAACGTGCAATTAGTGGTGCTTGTTAAGTAAGCCACCCATATATTTTCGGCAGACGGTCAGTTTCACAGTTTACAAGTCTACTCCTAAATACCGGTAGGGTTACAGTCGGTATCTCGTTCGTTGTATCTCAATGGTCCGGGCTGCCGGTCTACAATCAGATCGTTATTTAAATTCAAGGATCGTCTTAGCCATCTCCTGTCTTCGGACATCGTTTACAAAAATGTGTGCACAGGATGTGTTCATGGGATTTTCGTCGGTTGCACAAGGAGGCAACTACGGGTTCGCATAGACTCCCAGAAAGGTATAAGCTACTGAACTGGATGTAAATGGACTAACCCAGAGCGCTCTAATATAAGGAATCATGAAAAAACTTATATTAATTATAAAGATTTTTCTATAACAGAGCAAGCTCAGAACGAAAACGACCTCAATATACTTGAATCTCTTATTATAAACAAGACGGTCCCAACACTAAATAATCAAACAACCTCTGTCCAATCGTATATCACTTAACATTTTGTTTTTGTTTTCCGTTTCTCGTCCTTCTTGCTCTTGCTGGGTCTTGAGTAAACTTTTGATTTTGGCCTTATTACTTCTGCTGTCTAGGTATGCCCTGTTCCTATTCCTTCTGTTTTTAATTTGTCTTTTAATTTAAGCACTTATCGATATTTAAATGTGACTTTTATAGATGGTCTTTTTATCATTGCAGCTAATGTAACAATGGTACCTTATCCTTTCGCCTCCGAGATTATATATTATATATATATAGTCCATATACATATATATATATATATATAATATATATATATATATATACATATACATATACATATCATATACATATACATATACATAGACATAATACATATACATATACAGTATTACATATACATATACATATACATATACATAAAAAAGAGGAACTATATAATATACTATATAATTTATATATATTATCTATCGGTATATATATATACACACATATACATATACATATATATATATATATATATATATATATATATATATATATATATTACAATATACATATACATATATATATGTTTATAATATATATATATATTATATATAGATATATACCAATATACATATACATATACTATATATATACAATACCTATACAATATATATAGATATATATATATATATATATATATCAATGAGGAGAAGGACATAAAGACTTGATAAAAGGGTCAATTTATTCCCGACGTTTCGTAATGTCTTCATTACATTTTCGAGGGCTGTACAAAATAGATAGCATAAAATAAATTACAATAAAGCTAAGAATTTGAGATTTAAAAGTTGCACAATGATTACAAACTTAAAATATTAAAAATACTAAAAAGACACCTTTAAAAACAAAAAACGTAAACTAAACAGGACAAAAATTATTAAAAAATAAGTAAAAAAAAAAAAAAAAAAAAAAAAAAAAAAAAAAAAAAAACGAATGAAACAAAAAAAATAATAAGACATATTCAAGTAACGTAAAACTGGACCAACCTATTCAGCGGCAATGCCAAGACTGGAGATAAAAGGAAGAGACTAAGAAAGGTACAGTGTGCCAGCAGAGGTTTGACTATTCAACAAGGGGACGAGTCGTTTAATCATTAACGATTCTAAGATTGTCAAATCGTGGCTGTTGGAAGCTCGTCCTACAACTGTAAAGTCCTTGTTTTCAATGGAGGTTTTACATATTTTCGAATGATTTCTAATATTAGAAAACTCTGGGTTTGCAATTTTGCTGCCTGTCCTATAACTTACTCCACGATGTGAATCTATGCGTACCTTCAGAAGCCTCCTGGTGGATCCAATATAAGTTCCTAAATTACATTTAGGACAATTATAGCTATACACACACCCGGAGGACATATAAGGGCACAAACGATCTTTAAACTTGAATAATGACCCAATGGTAACAGGATTAATGGGAATCAAATGAACCTTGATAGCTCCAAACTTATTTTGGATATGGTGGGAAAATGTTTTCCTAAAAGCATCATCTAATAAAAAAGGGAACTTAGCATAAAAAATTCATTTTAGGAACATTAAAATTAGGCATTCTTAGCGAGAAGTACTTGTCTAAAAGCAAGCGAAGTGTCTTAAAGACCAGTTCAGATGGGAAGCAGTTTTCTTTAAAATATTTGCATAAAAAGGCGATCTCATCTTGGAACAGAAACCAATCAGAAGTTAGTGTAAGAGCCCTGTGGAGGAGAGTAAAAACAGAATTAATTTTAAAATTAAAAGAACAGAAACTATAAAAATTTGACCCTAAGCCCGTGAACGTTCTTTTCCTAAAAATCGTGGTGTTAAAAATATTATTTTGTCTTAAAACAAGGACGTCTAAAAAAGAAAGCTGATTTTCAATTTCTTTTTCCAGGGTAAACTTAACATTGGAATGTTGTACATTTATAAAATCAAGAAAGGAATGGAATTCAGCATCATAGTTATGTCTAAAAAGGGCAAAGGTATCATCAACGTACCTTACATAGAAAAGGGGGCGGCAGGCTAAAGGACAGTCATCTAAGAAGTGCTCCTCTAGGGAGCACATAAAGGATGACTGAGGAGTAATTCGTAGACAACAGAAGGCGAGGTTATTCGTGCTGTAGCTACGCAGTCCAATCCTCTTTTCTCAGAAAAAGGGCAGCGTGCAGACACCATTAGCTTATTACCGATGAACTCTGAGGGCCGGATCAACACCCTCAACATGAATCTTACACCACATAATTGGGGATAATATTATTTAGGTTTTTATAGTTTTAATTATTGCCTCAGTTGATTGATTTTATATTGAATGAAAACTGGTTTATTTTAATCTAGATTTTGGTGTGTTTTATGGGTTGAAAGTAATCTATTCATTACTCTTTCTTAATATACTTTGGTTTTCTTATTTTGTGAAGTGGTATATATGAACATTTCCTATTGCGAGTTAATATTTTGGAACCACCTTAGCGAAGGGAAAAGCCATGTAATAATATATATATATATATATATATATATATATATATATATATATATATATATATATGTGTGTGTGTGTGTGTGTGTGTGTGTGTGTGTGTGTGTGTGTGCATATATATAAATATATTCGTATATATATATATATATATATATATATATATATATATATATATATATATATATATATATATATACATATAACATAATATATATATATATATATAGATATAAGTCATATCACATTACCGTGATTCATATACATATATCGAGCTACAAATGTCCTTTAATTTAATCTTATTGTAATTCACTTTACCTCGGAATTAATATATTCATATATGTTAACCGAAGGGGAATTTTTTAGGCGATAATAGATTTGCCGGCTGACGGGCACGAACCATCGACACCTTCAAATGCAGGACGACAGTGAAGCCTTAGCCCACCCAGCCAACCGCAGGAGGATATAAGTTTATGCCGTCTCCCACCTCAAATACCTGTAGCTCGATATATGTATATGAATCACGGTAATGTGATATGACTTATATAAATGGCTACGTGCAGACAAAAGCACTACAACGTTACCGAGGACGATTGGGTTTGATGCAGTCCCCAAAACTACGAATACCTGAGTGCGACAGGTATTTGAGGTGGAAGGCGGCATAAGCTTATATCCTCTTGAGGTGGCGGGGTGGGCTAAGGCTTCACTGTCGCCCTGGATTTGAACGTGTCAATAGTTCGTGCCCGTCAGCCGGCAAATCTATTTATCGCCTAAAAAATTCCCCTTCAGTTAAACATATATGAAAATATATTATATCCGAGGTAGAGCGAATTAGATATTAAAGGAAATTTGTAGCTCGTTATATATATATATATATATGAGACGGCGAACAATAGCTTATAAAATATGTTATCTAGACGAAACGCACCACGATACGTGCATCATCCAAACCTTTACCTGAGTTCTGTTTCTCTAAACATGTTCCTAAGCCCTGAAGAGCGCAGTTTATTACTGCAAGTAAATCACAGAGACAACAACAGTACCTTTTCTTCTTCTTCTACTTCTTCTTCTTCTTTGGAGTCTTAATCAAGAACGACAAACATCTCTCGCTCTTTGAAACGAAGCTTCAACGAGACGAGGAGTTGAGTAAGTGAATGTTTGAGCTAAATCTCAATGTTTGAAGATGTTTGGAATAAACATCTTCACAGGAAGTGATGATGTTCCGTTCCAGACGGAGTTAGCTAAACGTAAACATCCGTGATGGAAGTTATGTTTTCTTTCGACGTCGCTTAAAAGTGTTTAATTTCATAACACGAAATCAATTAAAAGTGGTATAGTCGTAAAGGGGAAATCCAATTAAACTGATTGAAAAAAAAGTAAATCTAATTAAAAATAATGAAGTTTCTTATTACAACGTTTTTATAAATGATTTGCGTAAATTCTTCTTTAAGAGCGTAAGCACACTCACTGCGTATTTGTTAAGTCTCCTAACTTTACTTTTCCCGTGTTTATAAATAAGAAAAGTTCTAATTCTTGACTAATGATTTGCTGTTTTTTTTTTTTTTTTAGTAAAGCGGTGAATTAGTACCTAGTAGTTATTCTCATCCCAAATGTTGCTGAGATCCAAGTAGTTAATACCAGAAGCCACACTCTATCAGGGATGTTCATTTTATGAACCATAAACAAACAAATACACACACACACACACACACACACACACACACACACACACATATATATTATATATATATAAATATATATATATATAATATATGTATATATATATATATATAGTATATATATATATTTTATATATATATATATATATTATATATATACAATGAATGTAGAATTTATCAGCGTGCTACGTAAATTTTCTAAAAAGAAAACAATAAAATATAAGACAATAAAAACGCTTATCCATATCTATGGCCACTTCACAGTTATGCATTATGTAACGTAAACGCTCACCTCCAAATATTTTTCATCCGGAATTCTACATCTCTTTTTTTTCTTGTTTTTTATGCTACCTCAGCCGTCATATTCACTTTCCCGTAACTTTATACGAAACTTAATATTTATTTACCGATATCTCTACGAAGTCCTTTTCAGCTAGTTTGTCTGCCCGTCTGTCTCTGTCTGTCTGATTTTGCTGGTAGGATTGTAAAAAGACTGAAGACAGACCATATATTTATTATTAAGCTATATGATTTCTCTATTTTCCTATAATAATGATAATAATAATATTATTGTTATTATTATTATCATCAGGTAAACTCTTGGGCGAGGATAAACATGGCATATTCTAATTTTCATTTGGTATTCCGGCCCCAACAGAATTAGTGGTTTATATCTCGGGTGAAATTTACAAAATTTACAATAGTTTCGACGAATAATACTAATAATGGCCATTATGATAATAATGATTCCTCGTAGTTGCCTTTGGTTCACAATAGCGCCAAGATATAACTGCACTATTTTCATCTGAAATATACATTTATTATTTAGAGTAAATGAGATATTGCAGCATCATATTACCTGTGTTCTTTTGAGGATTTTACCAATAATATGATATAATAGTATATTATTCCTTTATAGAGCGAATTTAATCTCTTGCTCGACCCATAACGTAATTTCTCAGTAATTTCGATATTAATTTACAATAGCCTGTTATTGTGTTTATACAGTTATTGCATTGTATCTGTTTCACTTGTGCCGCTCCTAAATGGCTTACTGTATTGTACCATAGCAACCTATTGTATTCCTTATGAATGGCTATTCGCTCTTATTCTCATTGTTGGTGAGATGGGTCGGTCAGACAGTCCTTCATTAATGTATTACACATTCTCTCAATATCTATTGTGCTCTCGCGATACCTTTTACTATATAGATGTCATTTGTACGATTAAACGAATGCCCTTACATAGCCCAGGCCCGATTAACTATCCCAAAGGAGAGGAGGGGTAGGGAAAAAAAGCTTTGGAAGATATCTAATGGTGGAAGACAGTAAAAGTCAGAAAGTGAGTTCCAAAGTTTTGGTAATATTGAAATATAAACTTCCACTGAGCAGCTCAACTTGTTAGTTGTTTGACTAATATATTCGAGGAACGTTGGCACTGGTGAAGTAAGGATGTCAATGGTGGTTTGATACATTATTCAGTGGTCATTTAAATGAGATGATTATGTTGCCTGTAGGCATTACTTAGGGTTATTTGCAGCGTCCCGTCGGCCCCTTGCTGCAACCCCTTTCATTCCTGTTACTATACCTCCGTTCATGTTCTCTTTCTTCTACATTGCTTACACCCGCTCCTAACAAATTTTTCACAGCGCAACTGCGAGGATTTCCTCCCGTTTCACCTTTCGGTACTCCCAATTTTCTTTTCAGTGCTGAATGACCTCATAGGTTTCAGCACTTGGTCTTCGGCCTAAAAATCGTATATGCTTATCATTGCGTTACTACCGTGGAGACGAGTCTGTTTAGACATTTTCAGCCTCCATTAACGTCGGTAAGACGAAAGTTTCACGTTCGTCAGTCATTAGTAGGTCATCTTTCCGCGCTCCATAAAATCAGGTCCGTCAATGAAAGGATGAAGACTTGCAGCTTGTTTGTGTCTTTAAACAATTCCAGCACAGCGAGAGATCATTCAGCTCGAGTTAAATCTTTCTTATATGATTTTTGGAGGCTACCTCTAATAATAATAATAATAATAATAATAATAATTAATAATAATAGGATAATGTTTTACTACTATCATGTTGCTGAATTGCTGCGGATAAAAATAGTGCTTATCCTTGAATCATTGTGAACACGGTGCAGGACGAAAATTTTATGTTAGCTCATGTTTAATCTTCCTCGAATTTCGTTTTAGTAGAGTCACTTTGTTTGCCTTACAAAATTATATTTCTAAAAAAGTACACTTGGCTCTTTCATTTACAGTCCGAGTTGACTTCCAAATTATAACCAAGCACCGCTGAAAACAAGAAGAGAGAGAGAGAGAGAGAGAGAGAGAGAGAGAGAGAGAGAGAGAGAGAGAGAGAGAGAGAGCAAGCTAAAGACTGAATGATTCCTCATTGGACTTTTGCTTTAAAGTAATTCTCTTTACAAAGACTTCCATTAAGATACAAAAGTTTTCGAGGGAAGGAAAATAACAATTAGTCATCTAACAGGCTAAGGAGAATACCCTTGAAGGTGCTGATATGTCTAGTTCAGGAAGAAATAAGACTAACTAATTAAGGCGATACGAAACGCTTCCCTCAAAAATAACAAAATTAAATATTTCAAATCATCAGTTTCATTCATATGCTGTATACTCATAAAAGGATAGAAAATGTTCTATAAAATAACCACTGGCTGTAAGGCTAGCACTAGGAGGGTTCATATCATTCAAGGTTTTACAATAAATTTATTTCAAGTATATAAGATATTTGGGACGAAGAGGGTCAAAAACTTAGCCAAAGTTGCAACTCAAATGGGACGAAAATTTTAGGAAGTTTGGAGCTAATTGGAATTCAGATCATGCACATTTCGGTCTGAAAGTTTTTATATGGAGTGTGTATTAAATATGAAATAAGGAGACCAAAATTTCTAGAATTTTTGGAGTTCAAGGGGAGAAAACGTAAAAGTTAATATGAAAGTAGAGTGGGTGTTTGAAAATTTTGATGAAATCAGAAAGCATAAAAAAGTGAACCTGACTAAATATTTTTAGATTTCAAAATCTGTAAGACCAGAAATGCATTAGGTGTCAGCTGGAGCGTGGACAAGATTACAGATATTTTAACTCAAGGAGATCGAATTTTATTGAAAGATCCTTCAGAAAGTGAACATGAATTGAAAGATAATGGATATAGAATAGTGAATATCTGGTTAGATTCATTTTTATATAAAAAAGATATTCGAGGCAAAATGCATTGATATCTCAACTTTAGATAACGAATATTTTCATTTCAAGGTGTCATAGATAATAGAATTCGATTACTTAGGGATAGTTGATTCCAGGTTAAAGAAAATCAGGAAACTTGTAGTAGTTTTGAATTTGGAAGGACCTATACTGTGGAGATTCTGAATTCAAGAGTGGTTCAAGATTAGGCATCTTAAGTAACACAACTTTCAATTTTCAACACAGGTTGGCTCAAATTATATTGAAACTTGGATAACTTACATCAGAGATATTTTGAATTTGTCAGGCAATAAGGAAATAAGAATTTGAAACCAATTCCGCCACAGGTTACAGATATAAGGAAATCAAGATAAGGAACTCAGACCAGGGAGAATGCTCTATACATCCTTTAACCGAAGTTTTTTGGAATTAACGACTCAAGATTTTTCAGTTCAACACAGGACAACTTATTCAAGTCTCCAAGGGCACTTTTGCATTCAAACATTGGAATTCTTAAGACTCCCGCTATAGAAGTAATTAAGAAAATTATGATTTCTTTTACATAATTCTATATCATCTCCAATTGTGTATATATATATATATATATATATATATATATATATACTATATATATATATATACATATATATATAAACGCAGGAAGCGGGTAGTTGCTAAAACATCGACCAAGATGCGAGGTGAGAGCGTAAGACATGTAGATATCATGACTTATTAAAGTTGCCGACTTTTCTAGACTACAGTCCCATTTTCAAAACTTAAAAGACAAGCAAATTTACAGGCATTTAAATGACTGAGACAAGAACGATGATTAGAAAGTAAAATTGTCAAAAAAATTATTAAAACTGATAAACAAGCAGAGGAATACAGAATAGAAGGCGCACCTAATATATCAAGAAGAAATACAGTCGAGTGACAATAAAGTGCAAGTTAGGGTTCCAGAAAAGTCGACAACTTTAAAAATTCATAATATCAACAGGCCTGTCACTCTCCCACTTCTGATTTCGTATACACACACACAAACACACACACACACACACACACACACACACACACACACACACACACATATATATATATATATATATATATATATATATATATATATATATATATATATATATATATATATATATATATATTATATATATATATATGTAAGTGTTTACATAATAAAAATATGGAATGTTAGTCCATATATATAAAATACTAAAACTAAAGAGGTCAACCAGATTGCTTGCAGGAATGTGATGAGACTAGAGACGCTAAAGATGACGTATACAATAAGTATGTAGGCTAAGATAACATGCCGTCACCTGTAGTCATTCAATTGTTTATAAACATTAGTCCAAGCTCCCTGCTTGAGACAACTACCCCGACCTATTATTCAAACGGCCTACGTGATCTGTAGCGTGTCTCATTCGATTGTGTGTTCGTATGAAACTATGTCATTGTATGTATGTTCATATGTTCGAACTACTGTCTGTTCCTTCATAACTTGTAACAGAGATGGTAGACAAGCAGAACAGAGTTAGCGATCGTCATTAGAAGACCTGTACCTCTTTACCTAAGCTTTATCATGTAGAGGAATAGGATTAGCCATTATCATTGGCAGAAGCGATCAAGCTATCGTTATTAGAAGACTTGTACAATCATATCTGATCTTCAGCATGTAAAACTTCAGAAGAAATTATATCTATTTTTATACTTAGTGTTTTCTACAAGAACCTCACCGAACCATGAGTTTAACACATCGTCGTAAAGATAATACCGACTTCGTAAGTGATCTACAAAACCCCAGACACTCCATTGAAGATGGAAGTGCAATACCAACCGACTTAGCGTATAGATTATCGCTAGTCTAACATTACCTCATAGGGCGCCTTATCATACAAGGCACAAAGCCCTAATATTGGTGGCCAGCGGACCAGAAGAACTCTACAACGTCCTACGAAGAAAAAACAGAATAATAAATCATGAAGTCAACGACGACGAAAGCAGCAGATTCTTCAAGCAACTAGTATCATCTTAGTGAGCGACTTCAGAAAACAACAAGATTCGTCAAGCAACTTAGTATCATCGTTAGTGAATAACTTCAAGAAACAAAACCGGACGTGTCCTTTTCCTACGGCAACGGAAGCTTCGTCTCTCATTAGAATCATTCAAGAAAACATCGTTAGTGAGCGTTTCCGGCACTGCAAGAAACAAACCGAACGCGTCTGCAGCATCGGATTTTCAAGGGCTCGAATCATTGAAAACACGCGCACGGGGGAAACTGAAGCCAAACCAGGTCGTCCGCTAAATAGAGAAGGAGGACCAAGGCCGTGTGTCGTTATCGGAACACTGTGACTTCCCACAAAAGCAAGCTAAGTACAATTTTTTTATTCATTTGGAGTAACTTTGGAGTGTTTCCTTTGCAGGTCGAATTTCGTTATTTCTGTGGCTGAAGTTACGAGACATTCTTAATCTTACTTTTTTACAGAAATTATCTATATCATTGAGATTTCGCTACTGCGAGTTTTTTATCTTTGAGTGTCTGTTTCCAGAAGTTCTACTGAAATATCATAATCATATACTATGTTAATTTTATCATTTTGGGTGATTATTAATCCCTTACGTAACAAATCATATTAAACAGTGAATATGCGTTTACGCAGTGGACGTCTGTATTTATACAGATGCATGGATAGGGTCGTTAAGCACCGTAGTGATTAGAAAACACACAAAAACAAGTGGAACACCCGTACAAATCTATATAAATTAGAGGTAACACTATTTCGGGTCATGACAATAAATGCTCCTTTGCAAAGTCCCGATCGCAGTTTTAGCCTTGAGTTTTTTGAGTTATATAAAATATCGAACCTCAATGACTCAACTTAACTTTTAAAATACGGCTGGATTGCAAGGAATAACATGTCTGTAAAAAAAAACTTTCATCAGGCTAAATGCGCTGACCAGGATCCCTCACTATTTCAAATTTTAGCAAAGAATGAAGTACAAACAGTTAATATTGAATACAGTAGAGATAACTTGTCTTATTAGTAATCGCTCAGTTCCTAATAGTTCGTCATTCATTGCTTTATACGTAACCAGCAACATAATGCTAAAAACACACAATACGTTGCCGATGGTAATAAAGAGAAGGATCCTAATTATTACAAAAAGAAATAGAAACAGTAGCCCGTTCAGAATCAAACAAGCAAACTCGGTGACTGTGTCACCTAGTCAAGCGGTCAAGGTTAGTCAAAAAACTGCCGAAGTGTTCAAAACATAGCAAATTCCACACAATAAGCGACTCTAGCAGAGTGGGGAAAAGCGATGTTGGTTCATACCAATATCTTTTTGAATTAAAAAGGATTTTTCCTATGAAACACACGACCGTATAAAGTAATCAGAGCAGGTTTTCGTTTAATTTTAATACATTAAGTTATAATAAATACTGGTGGATTAAGCCCAACTGTACGCGCCGTAAAAATTAGAATATCTTGTTTATTCCTTTAGTAGACGTAATATCCTGTATTTACGGACTCACCGTCTGTTGTTCGAACTTCCCTAATGAGAAGTCCGGATAAGCGAGCGCTTACAGATACCTCTATAGTTATAAAAAACATTGATCTGTATGTAGTGTAATTGTAAGATCCATCTAGGGGTATACAAAATATTATCTTACATCCTGCAAAATAAGGCGTGTTTATCAAAGGAAAATCCTATAAACCTTCAAAACATAGTAAAATCCGTTTGAACAAAAATGAGACAGTTAATCAAATAATAACTTATATAAAGGAACTATACATTTGTCTCATAAAATCGTAACATTGATTCAAATGACCCAACAGAATTCTCCCACCAACCGCAGTCGTACTTTGCACGCAAAATCTCGAGAAGCATGCACCCTCGAATGTCTTAGTGCGTGTAAAAAGACTTTGCTGGGAAATGAAATTTTAATCCTTCCCGACACTCTGAAATATAACGATTTCCGCGAACAAAGCTCTAAAAGTATACATATTTCGGTGGATACGGAAGTTATAAATATCGCATTTTTTATTGTTGCTAATTTTTAATCACGCCCAACCAGTCGTGGATGAATCTCTCTGATAATCTATCTAAAGTAATATCCGTAAAGTCATTCAAGCAGAGGTGATTCAGCAGAAATTTTTTTATCTTTTACCTGAATACCAGGAAGTTTCTCCACTAGCGAGTGATCTCTGGGAGAAAAAACGGATGTAATTTAACACAAAATACGGTCTAAGGACAAACATAAAGCTATTTACGTACCTTCGTATAGATTCTCAATGAAATTTCAAAATAGAGATAAATGACGAAGTTGAAAATGTTAGTAATAGGAGTCATTAGGAAATCAAATAGCCCATATAATTTTTCCCTCAGACGTCATGCCATAAAAGATCGGACTTGGCGTATCTGCGTAGATTTCTGTCGCTTAAACAAGGAAACGACTTCCGATAGTTTCCAGTGCGATATACCGACGACATCTTATCTCTGTTAGTTAGAATAAATTTTTTTCACCAACTTGGACTTACTTAAAAGCTTTTACCAGATACCATTACCTAAGTGATTGTACCTCCCATACTCCGTTTTCAGCACACTCAGGGGACATTATCAATTTTTTACGTATGCCTCCGGCTTACGTTGCGCCCCAATTACAATATAGTGTTTGGAGACTTTTAGGGGATAACCTACATGCCTATATGGATGATCTTGTAATCTTTTCTAATACTTAGAAGTTACATTCACATAAAGTAGAGCTAGTGCTACAGAGACAAAGACAAATAATCTCAGAGTAAAATATCTAAATGTGAGTTTTTTAAAACCGAACATGTTTATCTAGGTTTTATGTGTCTGGTCAAGGTCTTAAAAGTAGTCCATGGTAAGGTGTCGGCTATTCATAACTTTCCGGTACTTATTAACGTAAAAAGGGGATACAGCACTTTTGCGCTGTAGTGGGTATTACAATCGTATGTAAATATGTAACTCTTCAATGATGACAGCTCCTTTAACAGATCTTACGAAGAAGAGCGTAGATTTATTATGGTCTAAAAAGCATCAACAGGCGTTCGATATCTTAAAAGCGGAAAATGCAGCTTACCTAACTTAAAAATCCCTGATTTAAATAAGGAATTTTTTTTTGTTTATTGCAACAGACGCCTCAGACCAAGGGTAAGAGGGTATTACTTCAGTAATATGATAAACAGTTCTTCCCTATAGCTTTTTATTCACGTAAACTAAAGCCCTCTGAAAGTAAATATGCAGTAATAGGCAAGGAAGGGCTAGGTATCTTTAACACTAGTACATTTTAAGTTCATAATCTATGGCTATCCTGATAAAGTCCTTACTGAACATGAGTCCTTTACCGAGTTTTTCAAAGGCTTTAATCACAGTCCAAAAGGAATCGGTGACAAATGATCATTCAGGTCTTTGGAGCCAAGATAAGATATCTACCTGGGAAAGCAATTATCATAGCTGACGCATTATCCCGCAATCCCGCACCATACTGCAAAGAACCATTAATTAGACTAAAAGATATAGAAACATCCGTACCTATTGTTAAAACCGTATCTAAACAAGAAAATTCCTTAACCCAAGAGATCGCGAGCATTGAATATCTGGGTCGGAGCGCAGAACTGTTACAAACTGAACAAAGAAACAGAGTCAGCAGCAATAAACACCAAACAATAAACACTTCGAAACGGAAACAGGGTCAGTGGCTAAGCAAAAACAATAAACACTTTTGAGCAGAAACCCTAAAGCAAAAGTACATTTAAAGTATGTGTATCAGAATAATGTAATCAAATGTAATATTATAGTAGGTCTGTGACGAGGAAAACCCGAAGAACACAGCAGATGACTAACGACCAGGTAGTAATAATAATCTCTTTCATACCAATCGTCATAAACTGGTTGCATTCCGTCATCCAGGGTTCTCTACTATGTCACAGAAAGCCAAATCACTATTTTACTGGCCTACAATGCTTACAGATATAAAAAGCACATAACTAATTGTAACACGTGTCATGAAAACAAGGGATACACTAAGACACCTGTCAGTTTAAGGGCCTATCCTGTGCCAAATCAATCCTTGAAAGAATATACGTAGAATTATTAACAGATTACGAGTCTGACAGAGGGAATAAACACTTCTTAGTGTTAATAGTTCCTTGACACGTTATATAGAATTAATAGCACTAAAAACAAACACCGCAATTGAGTGCGTTACGAATATTTATGAGTGCTAAATCAATAAATATGGAATTCACACATAATAATCTGTGACTCGGGTGGTGTAAATCAATAATAATCTCCTTAACACGTTGTGTGAATTCCTTTCCATTAAGAAAACCAATAATATATTTTATCACCCAGAGTCAATCGGTTTGGTAGAATAACGGATAATTAAATAGGAAGTGTCAATGTCTTACGAGTTACAACTCGTGATGTTGGATCCGAACTGGATTATAGCGGTTCTCGCGGTTTTAAATACCTTTATTATTTATATCTTGTATCTATAGAATTGATGCCGCAAGTAGCCTTGTACGGTACGCCGCTAGAACACTTTTCCACATATTCAAGCCAACCATTAATTTATCAATATATATATAAATAAATATAAAAAATAAAATAAATATGGATACAAGTGGAGTCAATATAATACACTCCGTAAGAAGTCGGAAGGGTTACAAATTATAATAAAAAAAAGGAATCACGATAAAATCAATAAGCAAAACGTAACCATAGATAATTAAATCCAAATATATATGCGTAAAGATTTGAACTCTAACTTAACGCTTTAGTAATGACAAATAAGCTAAAAGTTCAAACACATATCCAAAATCTACTGACATATTGTCTGTCCCGGTGATTTATATTCGTAGTCAATGAAAAAAAAAATTAAATAAATAAATAAATAAATAAACTAATAATAAATAAAATAAATAAAATAAAATAAAAGAGATTTTAAAGTCAGGAAGTCTAGAAGTGAAAATGTTATCTATGAAATAATCCTATATGAATCTTATACAGGGCTAATAATATATATAGAATTTGTATGGAAACCTTTTTCATTAGTTTGAATAAGGAATATTTAATTTAACATAATTACAATTATGCAGTTTTCCAAACATGAAACTAATATATTGTTCAATTTTGGTACTGTTTTTTTTGCAGACATTCTTTTCGTGTGGGTCGAGTATTAAAAGACAATAAATTTATCCTAAAGTCGTATGTATTACAGCAAGTAACGTAACTCTTAGCTGGCTGAGAGCAATCTCCTGCCAAGTGACGACGTCATCATTGCCGTATCAGCATTTGTTCCTTTTAACCTCAATAATCTGCTTACACAGGCTTCATCTCGCGATTGCAAAGCAGGTTGCTGGAGAAAGGAATGCTTAGCCCGAACTTCTCATGGGCAAGGCAGACGTTAGGCACAAATGTCTATCCGTATGCGCAATGCAACTTTAGCTAAGGAGTTGCAATCATTTTAAAATTAATAACAAAATAAGCAAAATAGAATTTCTATAACAACAAAATGAATAAATTTTTTCTGAACCTCATAGACATTTAGAAGTATCAAGATATGTATAAGAAATATTTACTTGCAACATTAGCCTATTACAATTCAAGTAAAACATTCATGGGAAAATGTCACATTTTCTTGAAAAACCCAAAGTTTATTTAGAAATTAGTTACATAGTGGGTTTTTTCGTTTGCATCTCCTACCTATTTAATAATGTTTTAAAAGTTAACCTCAGAGGATGCGCACGAGAAAATTGAATATGAAACTTTTGTTAGGGTAGGCACATAGAATCATGATTAATATTCTCTTTGACTCTATGTTGCCTGGCAATCTTACAAATAGCTCGCCGTTTTCCACTTCTTTGTCTAGTAACTTACTACCAGTAATATCGAATTTTCTTTGAGATTCGTAATGATCTATTTATTTTTTATAATTCTGGATATTTTTACAAGTCATCATAGACCTGGATAGGTTCACTCATTGTTAATGCCATGGATAAAAAAGTTTGTACAGCGGACTCTTTTGAATTCCAAAATATCAGCGAATTCATGTTGGATTAAGTCTGGTCTAAATGGCTCTCTTCCCTCCCCTGTATTTGGATGTCGTCTGAATTTACTTTGCCCTTGTGACAAGTATAATTTCACTTGCAGGCTGATTAATGGAACCTGGTTACAGTATCCTGCAGTACGAGAGTTTCACATAGCAACTTCAAAAAATCGTTCGTCGCAGCGGACGACTACAGTCAAGTAACAACCGCCTACAATGTGAAAGGAATTTCATGGACTTCTTCGACCGACACCGTATCTCGTCGTTAATCTCGTTTTAATGCGGAACGCTCCAGCGGTTGTCGGAATTCGACTACAAAAGGGACATACTTCCGACAATTACGACCCGAAGGATATTCAACTACTTTGCTGGCGAAGGACTCGTGCTGGGGATGTTTTTTTTATTCATCGCGAACGTAATCGTGTAGCTTAGGATGCAGAGAATAAGTATGAGCGCAATATAGAATGTTGGACCCGCCCAGGCAAATTTTCCCCCTTGTTTTAACCATTGAAAAAGGCCGTTTCATTGGCTAAAGGTGGTTGTCTGGAACTGTGTAATGGACGAAAAGTGGTTCGAAAGCTAGTTAAAAGTGAAGTAGTATAACCTCGGTCATGTATCCTATATATATAAAGTATCATGTATCCTATATCTATAATGATCATAAATAACAGAATCGAAATATATTTTTTGCGTGTACGCAATAGGAATCTCTTATATAAATGATCATAAATAACAGAATCTAAATATATCTTTGCGTGTACGCAGTAGGAATCTATTTGAAGTGCACATATATTAATCATAATTATATGAATCCATATACATATGTATAAACAAATCAGGTAGCCTATAATCAATCTGTTACCTTTTTTCTTACCAATATCTGCAGTTAGTATATGAATTAATGAATCATATATACATTAGCATAAAATCTACGAATCAATCAGCATAAACATTAATAATGTTATCAATTCATATATGAAATTTTTTATCAGTTAAAATATGATTTTTTTATCATGTTAATCTTCATTCTATGCAATTATCAGAGTACATTAGTATTTTCTGTAGCATAAGTATCTTAATGAGATGAAGTGAGAAAACTGTATCATTATATATATCATGTGATCACTATTATTTACCAATATCATTGTTTTATATTTTATTACTTGAATCAATTCATGTACACCATGAATTTTTATTTACTTATATATATATATTCACATAGTGTCTGTATCACACTCCTATAAGTCAAATGCAAGTCAAGTTTGAGTAATATTCAGTAAGTTGGTTTTGGTAGCTGACCGAGCTAATGTAGTGTTTACATAATAAAAATATGGATGAATTTTAGTCCATATATATAAAAATACTAAAACTAAAGAGGTCCAACCAGATTGCTTGCAGGAATGTGATGAGGACTAGAGACGCTAAAGATGACGTATACAATAAGTATGTAGGCTAAGATAACATGCCGTCACCTGTAGTCATTCAATTGTTTATAAACATTAGTCCCAAAGCTCCCTGCTTGAGACAACTACCCCGACCTATTATTCAAACGGCCTACGTGATCTGTAGCGTGTCTCATTCGATTGTGTGTTCGTATGAAACTATGTCATTGTATGTATGTTCATATGTTCGAACTACTGCTGTTCCTTCATAACTTGTAACAGAGATGGTAGACAAGCAGAACAGAGTTAGCGATCGTCATTAGAAGACCTGTACCTCTTTACCTAAGCTTTATCATGTAGAGGAATAGGATTAGCCATTATCATTGGCAGAAGCGATCAAGCTATCGTTATTAGAAGACTTGTACAATCATATCTGATCTTCAGCATGTAAAACTTCAGAAGAAATTATATCTATTTTATACTTAGTGTTTTCTACAAGAACCTCACCGAACCATGAGTTTAACACATCGTCGTAAAGATAATACCGACTTCGTAAGTGATCTACAAAACCCCAGACACTCCATTGAAGATGGAAGTGCAATACCAACCGACTTAGCGTATAGATTATCGCTAGTCTAACATTACCTCATAGGGCGCCTTATCATACAAGGCACAAAAAAAAAAAAGCCCTAATAAATATATATATATATATATATATATATATATATATATATATATATATATATATATATGTGTGTGTGTGTGTGTGTGTGTGTGTGTGTGTGTGTGTTGTGTGTGTGTACGCATTAAGCTACAAATATCCTTTCATATCTAATTCGCTCTACCTCAGAATTAATTAATATTTTCATATACGTTAACTGAAGGGGAATTTTTAGTTAATAACAATCTCGTCGGCTCCCGGACGCGAATCAAGGAACTCAAAAATCAGGACGTACAGTGACGCGTCTCTAACCGCACAGGTGCCACGAGAGGATATAAGTTAACGCCGCCTCTCACCTACAAATACCTGGACAAGGATTCGTTATTTTGGAGTCAGCATCACCCTCAACCATCCCGGCCTGACAAACTGTGTAGTTTCTTTGGGTACGAACGTAGCCAATTTATGAGTCTGATCAACATCACTGTGATTCATATTATACGCATTAAGCTACAAATGTCCTTTAATAATATCTAACTCGCTGTAATATATATGAAAATATATTAATTCTGAGGTAGTACGAATTAGATATTAAAGAACATTTGTAGCTTAATGCGTAATTATGAACCACGGTGATGTGATCAGACTCATAAATTGGCTACGTTCGACAAAAAAAGCACTACAAAGTTGTCAAGGGTTGATGCTGACTCCAAAATAACGAATCCTTGTTCAGGTATTTGTAGGTGAGAGGCGGCTTTAACTTATATCCTCTCGTAGTAGCTGTGCAGATAGAGGCGCTTCACTGTACATCCTGATTTCTGGGTTCCTGGTTCGCGCCCCGGAGCCGACGAAATTACTACCAACTAAAAATTCTTCTTCAGTTAACATATATGAAAATAAAAATATTAATTCGAGGTAGAGCGAATTATATATTAAAGGACGTTTGTAACTTAATGCGTATACATGAATCACAGTGATGTGATCATACTCACAGAGGAGGGGGAGCTGGAGAGGAGAGGGATGAGAAGGGAGGAGGGAAGGGAGGAGAAAGGTAGAGGGGAGGGACATACCCACTACACACATAGAAAGGTATCAAGGATAAATATTATATATATATATATATATTTATATTAATATCCTTGTCTACCTGTGTGTGTAGTGGGTGTGTCCCTCCCCTCCTACCTCCTCCTCCTTCCCTCCCTCCCCCTTCTCATCCCTCTTCTCTCCCGTTCCCCCTTCCCTCTTCCTTTTTCCCTTTTCCAAGTTTTGTGATGAAGTAAAATGTGGTGAGATTGAGTACCATTACAAAAAAATGTTCACAGATTTGTAATGCAAGCATTTTTTTAAAAAGTAATATACAGTTTTTTTCTAATCAAAATTTATAATATTTTTACTTTTAGAATTATAAAGTGTTCAATTAACTTCACTGGTGATTATGAACCACCTGCATTCCGATTAGGAGCTGAAGACGGCGTCATAGGATCGGGAGTCTTAAGAATTTAAGAAGTTATAATCCAACGAGCATTTCCCCAGGAATGCTTCAAGAGATCAAGACTGCTTCAAAGGATCCTGGAGTTGTGAAGACGTTATTGAAGAATAATATTCGAATTGTCCAGAAAATTTGCAACGTTTTGAAATTGACTCAGCGGGTAATTCTAGAACATCAACAGGTACTACTGGTGATATTCCGGAACCGCCAATGGCATCTGCGTTGATTCAAAATCCATCAGCAGCTGCACCTGCATCAAGATATGGTCAGATGTTTGGATATGGTCGGAAGGTTTATGGGAATGGTATGGTATGGTATGGATATGGGTATGGATATGGAAATTGGTATGGGTACTATAGGTATGGGAATGCTATGGTATGGCATGGATATGGGTATGGATATGGGAAATTGTATGGGTACTATAGTATGGGAATGCTATGGTATGGCATGGATATGGGTATGGATATGGAAATTGGTATGGGTACTATAGGTATGGGTATGGTAAGGAGTATAGGTATGGATATTGGTACGGGCATAGGTATGGTTATAGGTATGGGTATGGTACAGATATGAGTATGGGTATGGATAACGGTATGGACATGGGTTGAATATAGGTATGGTATGGTACAGATATGGGTATAGGTATGGAATGGGAATTGGTATGGGTACTATCAGGTATGGGTATGGTAAGGATATAGGTATGGATATTGGTACGGCAAAGGTATGGTTATAGGTATGGGTATTGGTACGAGATATGAGTTGATGGGTATGGATAACGGTATGGATCATTGGGTATGAATATATGGTATGGGTATGGTACAGATATGGGTTTAGAGGTATGGAGGAATGGATATGTATTTGGGAAAAGGTAAAGGGTATTGCTCGGGATGGGTATGATACAGATATGAGTATGGTTATGGGAAATATATACATATGTATGAATCATATTAGTACATATATATATATATATATATATATATATATATATATAATATATATATACAGTAATTTTTTTTCTTTTCATTCTTAAGGCATGATTCGCTCTGGTCGCGCTCTGCTCTCGCTCTACTCTCGGTCCTTGTTGGTTCAGACATTCGGCCTGCTCTGCTCCGCTCTCTCTCTCTCTCGTTCCCTTCATTTTCTCTCCCTCAATACCAGTGGAAGTCTCATCACCGACTACCAAAGATGTGTGACTTTTCTCAAGCTGATTTTGGCATTAATCGTCATTGCACTTGATGGTGATGACGAAGAAAGAAAGCAAAGTCGAAAAAGAAGGAGGAGATTGTGGGTTCATCCTACGTTGCAGGATAGGAAGGGTGAAGGAGAATTTCATACTTTGTATACTAATCGTCTTACTGATGATGAGAGTAAAACGAACCCTTTTTTAAAATAATTTTGATACCTTTTGCATGATCCCATTGTGGTGTTTTCTTTTGATTATTCATGTTTTCGTGTGTAAAAGGTATAAAACTACTTGCTTATATGAAGAATGAATCTCGACTAGAGTAGAGCAGCAGTTGCAGGACCATTGCAACTGTGTTCACAGTGGCGCTCAATCCCTTCTCGTTCCGTTCTAGCTCCATTAAAATAGGTTTTGAAGGAACCGTGACCGGAGCGAGAGCGGACCGTGAGCTCCAGTTTGAATGCTTTCCATTGAAATTCATGTAACATTATTGGACTGGACCGGGACTGGAGCGAGAGCGCAGCGCGACCCGACCTTTAAAGTGCAAATCAAACCTTTGCGGCCATCCGTTCAAATCTAGCTTGCTCATCTATGAGAGAGAGAGAGAGAGAGAGAGAGAGAGAGAGAGAGAGAGAGAGAGAGAGAGAATAGCTGATAAATAATTTACATATGTTCTCATCCTCGTGTGGTGAGGATTACCTCATCGAGGCCCTCCTGTTTTCATGGTATACAGTTTGCAAGAGCAATAAAACCCAGGTCTAATTTTCGGTCTTCTTTCTTTCTGCGTCCCTCTCCACCCCAGCTGCAACTCACAAACATCGTGTGAGAACTACTAACCATTTCAGACCCGGTGTGGCATCGTTTTACGGTAATATCTTCTGAATTACGCAACACACTGGAAAATATAAATACATACACTGTGCATTATTATATCGCATGATTTTGCCACATAACTCAAATGTGTATATCCCAACAATGAGTTGAGTGGATTTTGCTAATGAGCTCCACTATGATGTTCAACCTCATTCTGCTGAGTTGCCTAAGAATTCTCGTAGGAAATCATAATTATGATCTTAGATTGTAAGTATGTGTATGGTCGTTTTTCTGCACCTGTTGTTCGATTGTTCGTATAATGTGATGAGATAGATTGGGTAATGGGCAACTATCCTATAATTAAACGGTGTAAGTAAAATTGTAAAATAATTAACAGTTATAGAAGTTAGGGAAAATGATACAGACAAGTATTCATAATAATATTTTAATCATGGATATTGTCAGAGGACCAATAATCCCCCTCAAACTTCATGGCTCGCCGATTATTTAGGAACACGTGGGTTTGGTGATAGTTATCATGATATTAATACCACTGTAAATTCACTAAAAATTGTCATTGTTGTGAAATTTGTTGCATAAGGCTATACATAAAAAGAGTTTGGGTAATAATTACCTGTTAACACTTATTTTCAGTGTGTCAGCTTTCCTCTCTTGGTTGAACATATTAAGAAGTAGGAGTGCAATTACACGTCTGCACCCATTTGCGCATCTAAGCAAATTGGCCGGTGGCAGTGTGATTGTAACACACCTTCAGTGCCCAGTGACAAATACTTTTTTTTCAAAATTGCCAAACGAGCAAAAACTGTCATGTCCATTAACAATCGATTCATCAACTGCGCCAACATTTGTATTCTTAAACTATTTTACAAAATTACTATAAGAATAATATGAGTAAGACTTCATATCTCCCTATGTGCAATTTGTAGAGAGGAAGAGAGAGAGAGAAGGGGTTGGGAATAGTGGAGGGGGAAGCAGAGGGAGAGGGAGGGAAAGAGGTGATTAAAGGAAAGTGTGTGAGTGGGATGGGAGGAGGCTTGTTGGTGGGGGGTAGGAGGGAACTGATGAAAGGGAGGGGGTTAGTCGACTTATTTCAGCCTTTACTCAGATGTTTGGGTTTTCACTGACTGCAACTTAAAATCACAAGGGTAAACTCCTAAAATGTATAGTAAATTTGACTAACTCCTATAACATTAGAAATTACGGCGGGGTGTTGTAAACATGGTCTTAGAATGTCATAACTGTCCGACTTATAGCCTTGAAGATATTCCCGAAAAACGATGCCACATCGGGTCTAAAATGGTTAGTAGGTAGAGTCAAGTCCAAAAGTCTCGCCACCACCAGGGTGAACTTAGAGTGGCCGTTCTTGCACTCTTCCAGTTGAGGAAGAGGAAAGAGAAGAGGAGAAGCCGGTTTTAGCATACAATAATTATGATATTTTGTCCACTCCTGAATGACACATGCAATGATAATCATTCCACACATTTTTTAATGCCTAGGACAGATTCACAGGAAGATTTGGTTCGATAGTTTGCTGTCGCATGGATATTTTCATGTTTATTTTGAAATAACTTAACTTGCTTAATCCTAAAAGGAAATTGAACTTGTAAGAAATAAATACGTTAAAATGTTTTCTTAGTGTTATATTGGTTCCTCGAAGCCCCAGGAATTCCACAGGATTCCACGAAATCACAAGAAAATCACAGGATTCCTGAAAGCACCAAGAAATCCCAAGATTCCTCAAAGCTCAGGAAAACCATAGGATTCCTGGAAGCCAGGAGCATTCACAGGATTCAGTGGGCATAGTCCTGATCTAAAGTTATGCAGAGGTGCTAATTGGATAGAAGCATCTCCATAAGATGCTCTCTCTCACTAGTTGGGCCGCCAAGGTTGTAGGAGGCTGGTTGGGCCCCTGCAGGTGGGATGGTTGAGCAGCTGGGGCGTGAGAATGATGGGGAGGCTGGATGAGCTCGCGGGGTGAAGGGACAGTGGGAAGGCTTGTTGAGCAGCTGGGACAGGGAAATGGAGGGTAGGCTGGTTGGGCCACTAGAGTGAAGGGCAGTGGAGAGGCAGGTTTGGGATGAGGGGCCTCAAGAACAGGTGGGGAGGATGGTTGGGCCGACGGGCCATGGGAATGATGGGGAAGCGGGGTTGGGCTGACAGGGTATGGGGACAGTGGGGAATCAGGTTGGACTGCTGGGGCGTGGGACTGTGGGAAAAAGGGTTGGGCCACCAGGGTGTGGGGACAGCATGGAATGCAGGTTGAGCCGTGGGGACGGTGAAGAGTCAGGCTGGGGCAGCTAGGATGATGAGGATGGTTGGGAGGCAGGTTAGGTTGGCAGGGTGCAGGGATGGCAGGAAGGCATTTGGACCAGTTAAGAGGCCAGGTTTGTTCAATAGGGTGTGGGGATGGTGGGAGTCAAGTTTGGACATACGGTCAACGAGGCAGTGGCTACAAGGACAGTGAGGAGAATGGTTGTGCTGCTAGAATGCGGGACTTAGGGGAGGTGAATTGGGCCACTGGGACAGAAGGGAGGTAGGTTGGGCCAACAGGGTGCAGGGACAGTGGGAGTGGTGAGTTTGGACCACTGGGCCTCAGGGACATTGGGGAGCCATATTGGGCTGCCAGGTCATGGTGACAGTTGGGAGGCAGGTTAGGTTGCCAGGGTACGGTGACAGTGGGGAGGCAGGTTGGGCCACCAGGGACGGTAGGATGTGGGTTAGGCAGGGGGGCCAGTGGCAAGGTGGGTTGGGCTGCAGGAGCGTGGGGACAATGCAGAGCCATTTGGGCTGCTGGGGATGGTGGGCAGGAGGAGGAGTGGGGTAGGCAGATTGGGCACTGGGGGTGGGGGGTGGGGACGGTTGGGAGGCAGGTTGGGCAACTGGGGCACAGCGACAGTGGGGAGGCGAGTTGGGCCACAGGGCGTTTCGACAGTGGGAAGGCGGTTTAGTCCACTAAGGCTCGGGGCGGTGGAGAGGCGGGTTTGGCCACCAGGATCGGGACAGTGGGGAGTTGGGTTTACCGCTAGGGCATTGGAACGTTGGGGAGGCTATCCCCAGGGATAAATACTTAGCCTCTATTCATCTCAAACTCTTTCTCCTCTTTTTTTTCTTCCCTCTCTCTGTCTTTCCCTCTTTCTCTTTCTCTCTGTGATAGATAGGAAGAGGAGAAGATGCACAGGGAAGGGTGGTCCCATCTCTCCCTTAAGCCCTCTCTCTCCTCTCTCTCTCTCTCTCTCTCTCTCTCGCTCTCTCTATCTCTCCTTTTCTTTTATATCTTTCTCTCTTTAAAGAGAAATAGGAAGTGGAGAAGAGGCATAGGACAGGAAGGGAGTTCCCACCTCCTCTTTCTTTTCCTTAAGCCTCTCTCTCTCTCCTCTCTCTTCCTCTCTCTCCTCCTTAATGTGAAAAGAAACAAAATGAGAGGAGAGGAGGCAGAGGGAGGTCCCACCATAGATAGAGAGGGGAGATATTGGGCAGTCATGTGCCTGTGGCATGTAAGTAAGGTGCCATTGCTATGTGTTCATTCCCGGTAAGGCAGCAGCATCAACTGCACAGACCAGCAACAACAGAGCCAGTTCTGGCACCTATTGCTGGGCCATCAACTGTGTTCCATGCAGAATCACAACAGAACAGGGGATCACATTTCACGGTATAGTGAAATTTTCTCATCTATCAAAATCTTTATAACTATGCCAGCAACCTATTGCTAAGAGCCTTACGAATTTGTTCCAAGATTTCCTGGAAGAATAATTTGAACTAATTCGTAAGCAGCTTTCATCTTTAAGGTATCCTGACCATATAATTGAGAAAGCAATTCACGAAGCAAACGTAATTTTCTACCGACCCCCTCAAGACAAGACCAGAGAGACACCCAACAATGAAATAAAAATTCACACCTGGACAGAATTAAGACGGTGACCCAGACTCTCGAAATCTAACCCTTTTGCATTTATTTACCCAAACACCTAGCCAAATCCCTGATTAATGTCCAATAAAAGACATCCCCCAGGACACAGGCATTTACGAAATCCCATGCTGGACTGTTACCAATCTTACATCGTTTTACAGGAAAATCACTTCCCAGAGATTAATACAACATAAACGGTCGGTTAGGTATGGACAACAGAACTCAGCTATTTTTCAACCATATAAATGTACATAATAACGGAATAAACTAGAATTTGGCATGTATAATTTATAGCAGCAACTGTCGGTACAAGAGTCAGATGATAGAATCGGCCTTGCTTAAACAGAGGCTGGTAATGAACATCTCAAAGGGCGCATGGGGCTCAGATGTCATTGGTAAACTTTTCATTCAATCAACGCTTAAGAGGATTAAAGAAGGATTATATATTGGCTTACCTGTGGATGGATCTCTAGGTATAAATCACCTTTTCTGTAACTTTTCTCATTCATCTACCTGAGAGAGAGACAGCAGTCTCTGAAATATAGTACTTTTCTCTCTATATTTTGGAGTTTTTATGGTCTCTTTTATTAGATGGAATTCTGTTGTAACAGGACATTTTTACTAGTCATATATATATATATATATATATATATATATATATATATATATATATATATGACTAGTCATATATACACATATATATATATATATATATATATATATATATATATATGTGTGTGTGTGTGTGTGTGCGTGTGTGTGTGTGTGTATAACAAGTACGAAGATGAACCGTGCTGAGAGTCTAAAAGGTGTCTGAATATTAGGACTTATGAGAAAAACTTCAGAGGTGAACGAAGGCTAAAATGTTTCAGTTTCAAAACCTGTAAGGTCAGAACTGCAAGAGTCGTCAGCTAGAGAGTGGAGGATTATAGATATTTTCAG
>NC_061101.1:45386003-45391003 GCF_015104395.2 Macrobrachium nipponense
AAACTGAACCGAAATACAAATTGGGTACAATGTCCTTGGGATGGCTGTCCTTCCCTTTCGTCGTCGTCGTCGTTGTAGTAGTAGTAGTAGTAGTAGCAGTAGTACCAAAATCAACAACGAAACAGAGAAACAAGATAGAAATGGGTTTCATCATTATCATTGGAACATAAATGGGAGTAGAATTTCCTTGGAACGGTCCTCCTTCACTTTTGCCAAATAGTAGTTGTAGTAGAGTTATAGTAATAGTAGCAATAATACCAAAAACAACAATAAAAAAGACAAAAACGAGATAGAAATGGAGGTTCATTATCCTAGGGACGGCTCCCCCTGATTCCAATCAGATTTGCCCACCAAATCCAGATCTTAAATATGAACATTCCCAAGACAAAGGACTTTCATCCCGGGAAGAAATAGGATCCACGACAATTCCTGTCTTGTATTTCGGAGTAAGAAGATTCCTCAATAGGAAAATAGGATTAGGATCGGTGATTCCTTTCTTTGAATAAGGCCAATGGACCGTTACTAACCGTTATTTGGAGATGGATAGTTACTGTTTCGTGTGCTTTTAACCGTCTGATATTACTCGTTATATTGTGGGTGTGTTTGTTTCTTTGGGGGGCGGGGGGCGTGTTGTGGTTCTGTAAAAGAAAACTAAAAAGACGCTCATTTGTCTGTAAGTCCGCGCTTTTTCTGTCCGCCCTCAGGGCATAAAAACTGCCGAGGCTAGAGGAGTGCAAATTGGTATGTTGGTCCTCAACCCTCCAATCACCAAACATACCAAATTGCAGCCCTCTAGACTCAGTAATTTTGTTTTATTTTAGGTTAAAGTTAGCCATGATCGTACGTATGACGCCGCTTTAGCTTCCAAAAGCATGGGCCACCGCCTGGCCGTGGCTGAGCATACAGCATTATTCGTTGCACAAAAAACGCGATTGTTTCTTCGGCGTATTTTTTAGTTGTTTTTATAGAAGACTATTAATTTCTATTAAATCTCTCTCTCTCTCTCTCTCTCTTCCTCAATCTCTTCTTCCTCTCTTCTCTCTCTCTCTCTCAATGAAAATTACAAGCTCATAGCCAAGGGAATTCGTAGCATACTTTGCTTTAATTTCAAGCTTGTTTCTTTTTATTTGGCGATTTGTTATACATTTTATACTTATTGAGAAATTGCCAGAAAAGGTTTAGTTTTATTATTAAATTAGCAACATTTGTGCCACTCAGTAACATTTGCCGCCATGGTGTGTGCCTCTTGCGAAAAACGTGAACGAAATATTGAAAGTATTATGAAAACTAAAGGCCCGCTACGAAGTAATCCGCACACGCCAGTGAGTGAATGTATTTATGAGATATTTCCTCTCTCTCTCTCTCTCTCTCTCTCTCTCTCTCTCTCTCTCTCTCTCTCTCTCTCAGTGGATGGTTTCTATCCTCCTCTTTATTATTGAAATTTTCTTAACCTCAACTCATTTCTGTCTCCAGCCAAAGAATCACTAACACAACTTCCGGCGCACTTCCGTTTGCACCTGCACCTCGATCCAACATGGCGTCACGTTTCCTGCAAACAAAATCGTCCTTATGTTTCCTGGGTGTGAGACGGATGGGCTTCCTGCCCCACACTCAAAAAGGTGGCGTCCGTTTCCGACAGATGGCGCAATCGTTTGACGTCTCTTCTGTAATGTTTTACTTGAAAACTTTCTTTTATTTGGCTTCTTGTATAAGTGTGACTTGGCTTTGCACTATTGTTGCTATTACGAAAGCATTTCAATTTCCCTTTATAGTGTTTGCTTTTACGCAGTTATTAGATTTTCGCTCGGCTCTGCATTGTTGTTGATGAGAAAAGTTTGTTTGATTTTCCTTTTTATTTTTAGATATTCTACTTAAGGAAGTATTTTAGGCTTTATAAAATAATCAACAGTAGATTTTTCTCTAATTATATTTCATGGCTATCCATTCCACTGAAATATTTTGCGTACATGAATGAAAGCTAAACTCAGAATATTTGAATGATCACGAATGTAGATTAGAACAATAAGTTTTTCTCTTTGAACAAATTAATTTCATGACTATCCATTTCTCTGTGACTTTCTTATGGATGGGTGCAAACAAGACAGAGAATATTTAAATAATCATAAATGCTAATTAGTCATTCCTAAAACCAATCTATTTTCGGGAGTTTTGAGACTCAAACTCCCTTTCTGAAGTGTTATCACAAAACGTCCTCCATACGAAAGGGCTGTTTTCCAGTTTCAAGATCTAGGCACGATCTTTTACCAAACAATATATTCGGATTACATGGACAGATAAGTGTTCTATATTTGCTATGTAAATAAGAATCTCACACGTGTGGGAGGATCTAAAGGCTGTAAAGCTTATAATATTAAACGTTCCTTTGTAATTTTTTTCTTTTTTGTTATGTAAATTGCACTTGGTCCTTAATGTTAATTTTTGGTTGTAAATTTGAAGGGTTGCAAATAATTTCACATTTTTTTTCAACATTACTTTTTACTTTTCTTTTTATATTTCAAAAATAATTTCACAGATTGTTTCATTTATACGTATCAACAATACTTTTTAGTTTGTTTTTTTATGGGTTACAGAAATAATTTCATAGGGTTTTTGTAAGTTTCATATTAATTTTTACATTTCAGAAAAAACTTTTCAGTACTCACTATCTAGACATTTTTGAATGAGATTAGCACCAACTTCGACTTGAAGATTAATCCTTACATTTAAAGAGGGTTTTTTTATTACTCATGGTCTGGATATGGTTAAATGAGGTTAATAACTTTTACTTGAAGAGTAACCTTGACATATAAAAAGTTTTGTTTTGCTCAATATCTATATATGGTTAAATGAGTTTAATGCCAACTTTTACTTGAAGATTAGATTATTCGTAAACCAATGAAAAGTGATTTCCATATAAGAATATCTATAGTCTCAGAAACTACGAACATGAAATTTTTTATTTTCTAACCACATAACCAGCAGGTAAGATCGGCCTAAATCTTCACGATTCTATTCTCACTCTTTAGGTTCTATCTGCTTCAAGTCCAATATGTTCCTAAACAAACTAAATATTTCTACAGTTTACTTTGTTTCAAAGCTTAATTGAATCACCTAAATATTCACTTTATATTTTTTTTAAATTTTACATTTTTTTTAATTTCATCTTTTCAGGCTCCCAGCTCCAAATTATGTTTGTTTATCTATTTATTTGTTTATTTTTTTATTTATTTTTTTAAATTTTTTTTTATTTATCTATTTATTTATTTTTTAGAGACTGGTGTCTCAGGTTGGTGCTCATGTGTAAATGATTAATTTGAAGAAGAATGGATTAAGACCGACAAGAAAAAAGTTCGTAAAATTGAAATTCATTCCGGATTATGTAGTTTTTAAATTCTGGATACGGGGCATTGTTATTTTATGAAACGTAAGTCAAGAAATGAAGACAAGTATGCAGATTAGAGCCGTCATACCCTGACAATGATTTTGTTTAAATAGAGGACGTTGTGCCTCTCTCTCTCTCTCTCTCTCTCTCTCTCTCTCTCTCTATATATATATAATATATAATATATATATATATATATATATATATATATATATATATATATATATATATATATATATATATATATATATATATCTAATAAAAGGAGCCCATAAAAAACACCAAAATGTAGAGAGAAAAGTACTATATTTCAGAGACTGCTGTCTCTCTCTTCAGGTATATGAATGAGAAAAGTTTACAGAAAAGGTGGTATTTATACCAAGAGATTCGTCCACAAGTAAGCCAATTTAGGTCACCCCGCTGATAATCTTCCTTTAATCTTCTTAAGCGTTGGTTGAATGAACACTGCGTCGACGATGTCCGATGTCCAATTCCCTTTTGAGATGTTCATTACCTGCTTCTCTTTTATTAAGGCCGATTCCATCATTTGACTCTTGTACCGGCAGTTGCTGCTATTACACACGTGACATATTCCAGTTTATTCTATGGTATGTTCATTTATATGATTGAAAATAGCCGAGTTCTGTTGTCCATACCTAACTGACCGTTTGTGTTGTATTAATCTCTGGGGAAGTGATTTACCTTGTAAATCCGATGTAAGATTGGTCACAGTCCTGGCATGGGATCTCATATACCCCAGAGTCTTTGGGCGATGTCTTTTGTTGGACGTTAATCAGGGATTTGGCTAAGGTATTTGGGTAGGTAATGCAAAAGGGTTGGATTTTCCCAAGGGTGTGAGTTACTCTCTTAATCGTCTCCAGGTGGGGAATTTTTATTTTATTGTTGGTGTCTCTGGTCTTGTCTTTAGGGGGTCGGTAGAAAATTACGTTTGCTTTTTGAATTGCTTTCTCAATTATATGGTCAGGATACTTTAAAGATGAAAGTTGCTTGCGAATTAGTTCAAATTCTTTTTCCAGGAAATCTGGGGAACAAATTCGTAAGGCTCTTAAGAATAGGTTGCTAGCTAGACCTATCTTGATAGTAAATTGTCATGATAGCTAAAGTAGTGAATATGAGAAAGTGAGAACGTTGGTTTTCTGTATATGGTAATTTTGTATTCTGTCGTGTCTCTGATTATTAAAACATCAAGAAAAGGAATTTTGTTGTCTGTTTCCCATTCAACTTTAAATTTGATGCTGGGCACTAATGCGTTTAATTTTGAGAGGAATTCATTAAACCACTTCACAACATAAAACTTTTAAGCCTTGACGTAGACTCCCTATTCACAAAAGTACCAGTACAGGACGTTCTTCAGTTTTTAAGGGAAAAATTATCCCCCTATTCAGATCATTTCCCTTTGGCACTTGACAAAATAATAAAGTTAGTTGAATTATGTGCATCTAATAACGTATTTTCATTCGGGAATCATTCTACAAGCAAAAATTCGGGTGTAGTATGGGTAGTCCTTTAAGTCCTATTTTAGCCAATCTGTACATGGAATACTTTGAAAACTACAGTAATAAATGCAATAAACCCAAAAACATGCTGTGGATGAGAT
>NC_061101.1:45396003-45400102 GCF_015104395.2 Macrobrachium nipponense
TAATGGGTCGAATAGAAAATCCCTTTTATGGATCTCGATTAATCCGTAAGGTAGAAATGGGCCAATCGTAGTCACTTTCTCTTTTAGTGAACTGAATTCCTTTAGTAGTCTTTATTTTTCAATTAAACCTTTATATAACATCAGCTAATGGGTCTTTCCGTAGTTTTTTGTAAGGACTAGAATCAGATAAGTTTTCCATTTTTCATATATATATATATATATATATATATATATATATATATATATATATATATATATATATATATATATATAAAAATATATAAAACACAGATCAGAATCTCAAGGTGTTCCACACAAAGAAGAAGATTAAACGTTTTCGTGATAATATCGCCACATCTTCAGGGATTTTCTACAATATGTATATAAAATGTAAAGTAAAATAAGAGCTGATTACAAGATTCAATAGTTGCAAAGCTGAGAAATTAAATGGTACGATTACAACTTACAGACCTTCATTTTATGCACACTTGACTAAAACTAAGACTAGAAGTACAAATAAAATGATAATTAAAGAAAATAACATTTAAAATTCTAAGCAAAAATTATACGTATACATAAAAAGGATGCCAATACATACAATCAAAGAAAAAATCATATATTTCATAAGACTGCAGCATCAAAGCATCAAAGATAAGAACATACTAAAAGGTAACAACGTCAAGAGCCACAAAGAATGACAGAAAAAATTTAGGCTAAAAACAAAGGGACTGTAGAGTCGGAACTCGTATTTTGATGTTAAGCGTTCCCTAAATCAACAGTTCGTTGAGTTCCTTTGTCTGGCCAAATCATTTTTTAAATCTTTCATATTTGATGGTAGTTTAAATTTAATAATGCATTTCCTTATATAAGAAGTTTCTTGGGTTAGATAGCTTACATCAGGTTCTATGACTAATGGCCCAATGAGAATCCCTGAAGATGTGTCTTATGTTGTCAAAAGCGTAGGATTAAAGCAAAATGTATATCTCATCACATTCCTGCCTTTAATCTTCTTCATTATATATATATATATATATATATATATATATATATATATATATATATATATATATATATATATATATACATATAATATAATATATATATATATATATATATATATATATATATATGTATATATATTATATATATATATATATATGTATGTATATATATATATATATATATATATATGTGTGTGTGTGTGTGTGTGTGTGTGTATATAAAGGATGTATATGTGTGTATGTGAGTGTGTGTGTGTATGTTCCCATATACACTGTGAAATACATTTACCATCTCGGAATGAACACTGTGTGGTTAAGACATCACTGGCGACCAAAATGGGTTGGTATGTGAGAAGGGTGGGGGAAATAAAAAAAATTAAAAAAAGAAAAAACGACAGATATTAGTGTCTAATCCATAGTTTCAAGGTCGCTGAGATGAATAACGACTCTCCCGATACCTATATATATATATATATATATATATATATATATATATATATATATATAATATATATATATATATATATAAATATATATATATATATATATATATATATATATATATATATATATTGTGACGAAGGTCCAAGTATCTGGTTACTACACTTACCAATCATTAATTGTTACCTCACCTCAGCCAGACACCTGAACCTTCCTCACGGGTACAAAATACGACTGAAGACTCTAAAGGCAACAGTGCAACCCTTCAAACAACTTACCAGTATTGCAAAAAATCAGACTAAGTTCATTAAGTGTGAGGTAATCTCTTTATGTAATTAAATTGACTAGAGAGCACTCCATCAACAACTTTAAAAGTCTAAGTATATCCTTGATTTCAAAAGTCTAAGTACTTCCAATGGTTCTAACTCACTTAAATTAAATTCAAGGAAAACAGCCCAATTACCACTCTATGTTCTACCTAAACAAATACTGGTGAAAAAGAAAACACTTATAAAAACATTTTCAAACACAAAAATTTATTATTAAACTCAAAATTTATAAGTGAAATTCACAATATCAGGGAAATTTACTGTTACTTGAAAACAACACAAAGTTTGATTAATTCTTGATTTAATTAAGTAAGATTAAATCAAAATTGATTTATCACAAAAATCAAGAAAACTCATTAATTCAATCAAAATTCAAGTGTTAGGTATTAAATAAAATTTGGAAATTAATTTACAAGTGCTAAACAACACTAAAACTTGAAAAGAATCCTAAGTAAATGCAAATCAATTCACAACTGTTAAATTCAATTAAATGTGCACTGATTAATTATTGAAAAATATTAAGTTAATCAAATCGTGAATGCAAATGAAAACAGAAAAATGTGGAAAATAAAAAAATTTCTCAAAGCATTAATCTCACAGATAAAAAAATACACTTCAATAAGAAAAATTAACAAATGCACAAAAAATCACTTCAATAAGAAAAATGGTTAAATGCACAAAAATCACTTCAGTAGAAAATGGATAAATGCATAAAACAATCGAACAAACTCCAAAATGTGAAAAATGGTAAAAGGTAAAAAAAAAACTCCCCTGGAATAACTCGAGTACTTTCCGTATTTCAAGTACTTTTTAAGTTTAAGTTTAGTGCACTGAACTTACTAAAAAAACTCTTACCTTGGTATACCAATTTTAGAAGGCCTTTTTCGAAATCACCAATAAACACTTACACACGAGGCACCTGTTACACACTTTTACAATGTTTGTTCAGATTCCACATTAAGCACTAAATAATGCTAAATAACTCTTAGAAATACGAAGTCTAAAAGTTACGAGTTACCAGTCACTAAGTATGAATTCTTTACGTTAATGTAAGATCAAATGTGAAAGGAATAGTTATTTTTGAAAGCAAAACTAAATGACGTCACTTCGCAAAGATGACATATACTTAAACAGAAGGTTCTAAAACGATCTTGCGAAAAGATGAGGCAATACTATAGGAATAGGTGGTGAAATTTCCATTTCAAGATTTAAGCTACTTATGAGTCTATAAATTCTCTTTTGATAAATCGAGAGATATAAGAGTTACGTAATTTACTAATGCTATCTTAGATAGTTTTCAATATAAAAACATCTCTAACTACTTATATGAAATGAAAGTGTGAAACAAGATACGAACATAGCATGTTTAAAAAAAAAATTGGAACCATGTGGCCCACACTGGTGACAGGTATTTTCCTGCTTCGAAAAATTCTTTTTCTTCTCACATTCTACATTATCTTAACTTTTAAATTATGTTATGAGAAATCTGAATATACATTATCAGAACATACTAGCATTAAGCCAAGTAAGGAATCTAAAAATATTGCAAACGCTTTTCCAACATTTCATGGTTATAGAGAGGAAATATGCGTTACGAAAGCAACGGCATATAATTATAATATATGTATATATATATATATATATATATATATATATATATATATATATATATATATATATATATATATATATATATATATATATATAGATATATATATATATATATATATATATATATATATATATATATATATATATATATATATACACACACACACATATATATATATATATATAATATATATATATATATATATATTATATATATATGTATAGGATAGAATAGATAGATATATATATATATATATATATATATATTATATATATATATATATATATATGTATACTATATATATCTATATGATATATATATTACATGTATGTATACATATATATATACATATATATATATATATATAATATATTATATATATATATATATATATATATATATATAATCATTAAGTCCACGGTAAAAAAACAGGGGAGTGAAAAACTAGGGACTTGGAATAAAGCACTTTCGTAGTTTATTCTACATTTTCAAGTACACACTAAATATAATAGAAGTTGACAGACCTTTAGATACAAAAACAGAAAGGGAGGCCGGGGGTTACAGTTTGTTAATGTGGGTGACGTGTTCTTTAGGCAAAAGACACGGAGAGAAGATCAAGGGACACTTCAGGATGGTGATTTAAATTCCTTGTTGACGTGACTTCAATAATGGATTCCAACAGATTTCTTTTGCTGTGATCTTTGACTCTGCAGATT
>NC_061101.1:45400602-45447884 GCF_015104395.2 Macrobrachium nipponense
AATCTGCAGAGTCAAAGATCACAGCAAAAGAAATCTGTTGGAATCCATTATTGAAGTCACGTCAACAAGGAATTTAAATCACCATCCTGAAGTGTCCCTTGATCTTCTCTCCGTGTCTTTTGCCTAAAGAACACGTCACCCACATTAACAAACTGTAACCGGCCTCCCTTTCTGTTTTTGTATCTAAAGGTCTGTCAACTTCTATTATATTTAGTGTGTACTTGAAAATGTAGAATAAACTACGAAAGTGCTTATTCCAAGTCCCTAGTTTTTCACTCCCCTTTTTATCGTGGACTTAATGATATATATATATATATATATATATATATATATATATATATATATATGTATATATATATATGTATACATACATGTATATATATATCATAAGAGATATATATATATATATATATATATATATATATATATATATATATATATATATATATATATATATATGTGTGTGTGTATATATATATATATATATATATATATATATATATATATGTGTGTATATATATATATATATATATATATATATATATATATATATATATATATATATATATATATATATATATATATATATATATATATATATATATATATATATGTATATAAATATATATATATATATATATATATATATATATATATATATATATATATATATATATATATATATATATATAATACATATATTATAATTATATGCCGTTGCTTTCGTAACGCATATTTCCTCTCTATAACCATGAAATGTTGGAAAAGCGTTTGCAATATTTTTAGATTCCTTACTTGGCTTAATGCTAGTATGTTCTGATAATGTATATTCAGATTTCTCATAACATAATTTAAAAGTTAAGATAATGTAGAATGTGAGAAGAAAAAGAATTTTTCGAAGCAGGAAAATACCTGTCACCAGTGTGGGCCACATGGTTCCAATTTTTTTTTTAAACATGCTATGTTCGTATCTTGTTTCACACTTTCATTTCATATAAGTAGTTAGAGATGTTTTTGTATTGAAAACTATCTAATATCATTAGTAAATTACGTAACTCTTATATCTCTCGATTTATCAAAAGAGAATTTATAGACTCATAAGTAGCTTAAATCTTGAAATGGAAATTTCACCATATTCCTATAGTATTGCCTCATCTTTTCGCAAGATCGTTTTAGAACCTTCTGTTTAAGTATATGTCATCTTTGCGAAGTGACGTCATTTAGTTTTGCTTTCAAAATAACTATTCCTTTCACATTTGATCTTACATTAACGTAAAGAATTCATACTTAGTGACTGGTAACTCGTAACTTTTAGACTTCGTATTTCTAAGAGTTATTTAGCATTATTTAGTGCTTAATGTGGAATCTGAACAAACATTGTAAAAGTGTGTAACAGGTGCCTCGTGTGTAAGTGTTGATTGGTGATTTCGAAAAAGGCCTTCTAAAATTGGTATACCAAGGTAAGAGTTTTTTTTAGTAAGTTCAGTGCACTAAACTTAAACTTAAAAAGTACTTGAAATACGGAAAGTACTCGAGTTATTCCAGGGGAGTTTTTACCATTTTTCACATTTTGGAGTTTGTTAATTTTTATGCATTTATCCATTTTCTTACTGAAGTGATTTTTGTGCATTTAACCATTTTTCTTATTGAAGTGATTTTTTGTGCATTTGTTAATTTTTCTTATTGAAGTGTATTTTTTTTATATTCTGTGAGATTAATGCTTTGAGAAATTTTGTTATTTTCCACATTTTTCTGTTTTCATTTGCATTCACGATTTGATTAACTTAATATTTTTCAATAATTAATCAGTGCACATTTAATTGAATTTAACAGGTGTGAATTGATTTGCATTTACTTAGGATTCTTTTCAAGTTTTAGTGTTGTTTAGCACTTGTAAATTAATTTCCAAATTTTATTTAATACCTAACACTTGAATTTTGATTGAATTAATGAGTTTTCTTGATTTTTGTGATAAATCAATTTTGATTTAATCTTACTTAATTAAATCAAGAATTAATCAAACTTTGTGTTGTTTTCAAGTAACAGTAAATTTCCCTGATATTGTGAATTTCACTTATAAATTTTGAGTTTAATAATAAATTTTTGTGTTTAAAATTTTTATAAGTGTTTTCTTTTTCACCAGTATTTGTTTAGGTAAAAACATAGAGTGGTAATTGGGCTGTTTTCCTTGAATTTAATTTAAGTGAGTTAGAACCAGGGAAGTACTTAGACTTTTGAAATCAAGGATATACTTAGACTTTTAAAGTTGTTGATGGAGTGCTCTTTAGTCAATTTAATTACATATAAGATTACCTCACACTTGTTTTAATGAACTTAGTCTGATTTTTTGCAATACTGGTAAGTTGTTTAAGGGTTCACTGTTGCCTTTAGAGTCTTCAGTCGTATTTTACCTGTGATGAAGGTTCAGGTGTCTGGCTGAGGTGAGGTAACAATTAATGATTGGTAAGTGTAGCAACCAGATACTTGGACCTTCGTCACAATATATATATTATATATATATATATATATATATATATATATATATATATATATATATATATATATATATATATATATCAATAGGTATCGGGAGAGTCGTTATTCATCTCAGCGACCTTGAAACTATGGATTAGACACTAATATCTGTCGTTTTCTTTAATTTTTTTATTTCCCCCTTCTCACATACCAACCCATTTTGGTGCCAGTGATGTCTTAACCACACAGTGTTCATTCCGAGATGGTAAATGTATTTCACAGTGTATATGGAACATGCACACACACTCACATACACACATGTACATCCATTTATACACACACACACACACACACACACACATATATATATATATATACATATATATATATATATATATATATATATATTATATATATATATATAAAATGAAGAAGATTAAAGGCAGGAATGTGATGAGATATACATTTTGCTTTAATCCTACGCTTTTTGACAACATAGACACATCTTCAGGGATTCTCATTGGGCCATTAGTCATAGAACCTGATGTAAGCTATCTAACCCAGAAACTTCTTATATAAGGAAATGCATTATTAAATTTAAACTACCATCAAATATGAAGATTTAAAAATGATTGGCCAGACAAAGGAACTCAACGAACTGTTGATTTAGGGAACGCTTAACATCAAAATACGAGTTCCGACTCTACAGTCCCTTTGTTTTTAGCCTAAATTTTTTCTGTCATTCTTTGTGGCTCTTGACGTTGTTACCTTTTAGTATGTTCTTATCTTTGATGCTTTGATGCTGCAGTCTTATGAATATATGATTTTTTCTTTGATTGTATGTATTGGCATCCTTTTTATGTATACGTATAATTTTGCTTAGAATTTTAAATGTTATTTTCTTTAATTATCATTTTATTTGTACTTCTAGTCTTAGTTTTAGTCAAGTGTGCATAAAATGAAGGTCTGTAAGTTGTAATCGTACCATTTAATTTCTCAGCTTTGCAACTATTGAATCTTGTAATCAGCTCTTATTTTACTTTAACATTTTATATTACATATTGTAGAAAATCCCTGAAGATGTGGCGATATTATCACGAAACGTTTAATCTTCTTCTTTGTGTGAATAAACACCTTGAGATTCTGATCTGTGTTTTATATATATTTATATATATATATATATATATATATATATATATATATATATATATATATATATATATATTGAAAAAATGGAAAACTTATCTGATTCTAGTCCTTACAAAAAACTACGGAAAGACCCATTAGCTGATGTTATATAAAGGTTTAATTGAAAAATAAAGACTACTAAAGGAATTCAGTTCACTAAAAGAGAAAGTGACTACGATTGGCCCATTTCTACCTTACGGATTAATCGAGATCCATAAAAGGGATTTTCCTATTCGACCCATTATCAGTTCAGCCGGACTGGCATCTGTCACTAATGTTATAGGTTCACCGAAATCCTTAAATTTAATGACCGGGGGATTCATTAATGCATCGTTAACTTTCTGGAGAGGTACCTGTTAAAGGAGCTACCAAGATAGAAAACTCCTTCACGAACTCTGAAAAACCCGCCATCCCCCAGAATTGCCTGTCTTGTTTCTTTCTCTTAAGGGCAGGAAAATCTCTCATTGCTTTGACTTAATCGTCTACAACTCTGACTCCCTCTTTAGATATAACATGACCTAAATATGTAATCTGCTTCTTCAAGAGGTCTCACTTCGCTAACTTAATTTTCAAGCTCGTTACCCTAAGTCTCATAAGATCCTCCCTAAGCACTTCCATGTGGTGCTCAAATGAGTCCATTGCATCAATATATAATCCATGCACACAAAGATATTCTTGCCTAATAGCCCATGGAAAACTGTGTTCACTAACCTCGTAAAAGTCATTGGAATACCTGAAAAACCAAAGCGCATCTGCTTAAACTCAAAAGCCCTTTTATTGAAATCCATCAAGGCTTCTGCCTGTCTGAACGCCGCCTCTGCATCACTTCTAATTCCCTTGGAGTTTAGAAAATTATTAACTCCTTCAATAAAAATTTCCATTGACTGAGAAAGATCACCTTCCACAAAACCCTGAAAAGGCGAACTACCGATGCAATTGCAGTGCCTTTATGAAGCAAAGTCTGATCATTTTTGTTTCCTTCTGCCATTCTGTCTAACTTAGAGAAGCCCTCAGTATTTAGGATTCTACCGGATCTTAATATGATTTGAATACCAACAATATTCCCTAAATTCCTTTACAAATCGCCAAAAAAAAAAGATATATGAATCCCCGACATAAATATTTCCAAAGTGAATATTCCCTGCACTCTACGAAAAAAAGAAACACCCTTCCTACTCTCACGGTCAAGGTTTCCTCAGCAGCTGATCGAAATGTAGGCCACGAGCATGAGATAGAAAAAGGCTCTTTGTCTTGTTGCTACCCAAGAATTTCTGCTGATCTCACCCAAACCTTGGATACCTCCAGACCTCAAGCTGCTAACTTGCAGCACCCACACGTCTTTTTCTCCACACTCGTTGCATGCACTTACACACACTCACACGCACACAAAACGAAAAAAAAAAAATAACGAACCACATCGCCGTATATTACCTTTAATCGATTAATCCCCTATAAATGCAGTTCTAATGAATACCTCATAATAAAATAAAAAAAAACTTAATACCTTCTGCTCCCAGAAAGAAAAAAATATGTATGGCGATTAAAAGCAAACGTCTAAACTGTCCCTTTAATCCCGTAAATATTGAAATACAAAAGTTAGGAAATTGTTAACATAATAAAAAAACAAAAAGAAATAATGAATACTTACACATTCATTAACGCTACTGCAGGAGACACTGTAAACACACTGAGGCCGTCTGTTCACTGGATTAGCGCATATATCTAATCACAAACGCAACCGCAGATTTCTATTAATTAAACCCACGACAATCCTCTTGTATGCACCATCGACCAAGGTCTAGACCGCCATGGAATATTACGGTATCCACACCGTATTTATTAGACGCGTTGTATTAACACAATCTTTGAATCGCTACTGCCTTAGGAGGCTTCTCAGTAGACGGATCTGCCTGACTCCAGTTCAAAACACATCTCAGCAACAGAGTACCACCTGATTAACTCTAACTATGATCCTTTCTTCTAACATCTACATGATTTCTTACTCCTGTGCAACACCCCAATCTCTCCAGTGTTGTAATCCATAGGCCTGATTGCCCATTCCGATTGCCATCACTGTAACAAGACCTAGTTTTGGCCTTGTCCAGAAAGACAACTTGGTAACGTAGACCTCAACGAACATCTGGCACCTACACTAACCTGATGAAAAAAAAAATGAAATGAATTGAAAACCCAACTAAAAAACGTAAATTCATCTTAAATGATTACCACGCCAGTTTCCATATAAAATCACAATAGCTCACATAGATGTCACTATATTCCCCAAACTCAGAAATGTAAACATGTCAGAATTCCCATTTTGGTGGCATTCAATCCACCTGAGGGAAAAGAAATCATAACTTTCAGAAATCAAAAATATAAAATGGATGAGCTTAAAATAATGGTAATAAAAATAAAAATAAATGTTTCTGTATACGTGGAAGAAAAAATGTTTAGAAATGCAATGTTTTTCCCACTGCACTTCTGCTTCTCTCGGGACACCTGTAAATTGTTCAGTGTTCAACTAAAGTCTCGCAAACTCCAACACTGAATACTTTCTTTCTTTTTACTTTATAATGTAGATATTGTGCGCCTCGCTAAAGAGCTTGTCGGCTAGTCTCGACTTAATCACTCACTACTGGAATTTATTGCGTTTTTCTCGCGCCCTGATAAGCATACAAACACACGTACGCTAGTCTTCACAGTTCTGATGTTCGTGTGTACGAAAAAATTAAATTGTTCTAGAATGTTCTACGTGACGTCATTATCAAGTGACAATTTGAGTCACGTAGTCCATCCGCTGGGTTAATTCGCGAACCCGCGCTCACGTCTCCATGATTCGATATGTTTTACTAGGTCGGCATCTGCCGGACATCCACCCAAACCATTTGAAGACGCCATGAAGCTTTTTCCACAACACACGGCTGCTAGGTGAAAATTCCTGATGGAGTCCGTTACCCTCTTGAAAAATGCGCATTCTTAACCTCTTTTTGTAGGGCGGCTAACATATAAACGCGCGCACGCCCACAGACACATTTATATATATATATATATATATATATATATATATATATATATATATATATACATATATATATATATCTATCTATCTATATATATTATATATATACGTATATATAAATTATATATAGATAGATAAAGATAAGATAGATAGATATATCTATATATATATTATATATAATAATATATATATATATATATATATATATATATATATATTATAATATATATATATATTAATATATATGACGGCTCTAATCTGCATACTTGTCTTCATTTCTTGACTTACGTTTCATAAAATAACAATGCCCCGTATCAAGAATTTAAAAAACTAGATAATCCGGAATGAATTTCAATTTTACGAAACTTTTTTCTTGTCGGTCTTAATCCATTCTTCTTCAAATTAATCATTTACACATGAGACACCAACCTGAGACACCTGTCTCTAAAAAAAAAAATAAATAAATAAGTAAATAAAAAAATAAAAAAATAAATAAATAAATAGATAAACAAACATAATTTGGAGCTGGGAGCCTGAAAAGATGAAAATTAAAAAAAATAGTAAAGTGAATATTTAGGTGATTCAATTAAGCTTTGAAACAAAGTAAACTGTAGAAATATTTAGTTTGTTTAGGAACATATTGGACTTGAAGCAGATAGAACCTAAAGAGTGAGAATAGAATCGTGAAAATTTAGGCCGATCTTACCTGCTGGTTATGTGTTTAGAAAATAAAAAACTTTATGTTCGTAGTTTTTGAGACTATAGATATTCTTATATGGAAATCACTTTTCATTTGTTTACGAATAATCTAATCTTCAAGTAAAAGTTGGCATTAAACTCATTTAACTTTTTAGATGTCAAGGTTACTCTTCAAGTAAAAGTTATTAACCTCATTTAACCATATCCAGACCATGAGTAATAAAAAAACCTTCTTTAAATGTAAGGATTAATCTTCAAGTCGAAGTTGGTGCTAATCTCATTTAAGAATGTCTAGATAGTGTGTAATGAAAAGATTTTTCTGAAATGTAAAAATTAATATGAAACTTACAAAAATCCTATGAAATTATTTCTGTAACCCATAAAAAAAACAAAGTTAAAAAGTATTGTTGATACGTATTAATGAAACAATCTGTGAAATTATTTTTGAAACACATAAAAAGAAAACTAAAAAGTAATGTTGAAAATAAATGTGAAATTGTTTTGCAACCCTTCAAATATACAGCCAAAAATGAACATTAATGACCAAGTGCAATTTACATAACAAAAAAGAAAAAAATTACTTACAAAAGGAACGTTTAATATTATAAGCTTTACAGCCTTGAGATCCTCCCACACGTGTGAGATTCTTATTTACATAGCAAATAGAGAACACTATTTGCTATGTAAAAGATCGTGCCTAGATCTTGAAACTGGAAAACAGCCCTTTCGTATGGAGGACGTTTTGTGATAACACTTCAGAAAGGGAGTTTGAGTCTCAAAACTCCCGAAAATAGATTGGTATTAAGAAAAAGGAAGAAAAAAGAAAAAGAAATAAAAAAAAAAAAAAAAAAGAAAAAAAAAAGAAGAAAAAAAAGAAATGACAATTAGCATTTATGATTATTTAAATATTCTCTGTCTTGTTTGCACCCATCCATAAGAAAGTCACAGAGAAATGGATAGTCATGAAATTAATTTGTTCAAAGAGAAAAACTTATTGTTCTAATCTACATTCGTGATCATTCAAATATTCTGAGTTTAGCTTTCATTCATGTACGCAAAATATTTCAGTGAAATGGATAGCCATGAAATATAATTAGAGTAAAATCTACTGTTCATTATTTTATAAAGCCTAAAATACTTCCTTAAGTAGAATATCTAAAAAATAAAAAAGGAAAATAACAAACTTTCTCATCAACAACAATGCAGAGCCGAGCGAAAATCTAATAACTGCGTAAAAGCAAACAATATAAAGGGAAATTAATAAGCTTTCGTAATAGCAACAATAGTGCAAAGCCAAGTCACACTTATACAAGAAGCCAAATAAAAGTTTTCAGGTAAAACATTAAAGAAGAGACGTCAAACGATTACGCCATCTGTCGGAAACGGACGCCACCTTTTTGAGTGTGGGGCAGGAAGCCGATCCGTCTCACACCCAGGAAACATAAGGACGATTTTGTTTGCAGGAAACAGGACGCCATGTTGGATCGAGGTGCAGGTGCAAACAGAAGTGCGCCGGAAGTTGTGTTAGTGATTCTTTGGCTGGAGACAGAAATGAGTTGAGATGAAAATTTCAGGAATAAAGAGAAGGATAGAAACCATCCATTGAGAGAGAGAGAGAGAGAGAGAGAGAGAGAGAGAGAGAGAGAGAGAGAGAGAGAGAGAGAGAGGAAATATCTCATAGATACATTCACTCACTGGCGTGTGCGGATTACTTCGTAGCGGGCCTTTAGTGTTCTTAATACTTTCAATATTTCGTTCAGTTTTTTCGCAAGAGGCACACACTATGGCGGCAAATGTTACTGACTAACAAAAATGTAGCTAATTTAATAATAAAACATAAACATTCTCTAGCAATTTCTCAATAACTAGAAAATGTATAACAAATCGCCAAATAAAAAAGAAACAAGCTTGAACTTAAAGCATTCGAAATATAATCTAGCAAAGTATGCTACGAATTCCCTTGGCTATGAGCTTGTAGTTTTCGTGACAGAGAGAGAGGGAGAGAGAGAGATTTAATAGAAATTAATAGTCTTCTATAAAAACGACTAAAAAATGCGCCGAAGAAACAATCGAGCTTTTTGTGGAACGTATAATGCTGTATGAAACTCTCAGCAACGGCCAGGAAGCTATAGCGGTGTCATACGTACGATCATGGCTAACTTTAACCTAAAATAAAATAAAATTACTGAGTTAGAGGGCTGCAATTTGGTATGTTTGGTGATTGGAGGGTGGAGGACCAACATACCAATTTGCACTCCTTTAGCCTCAGCTGTTTTTATGCCCTGAGGGCGGACAGAAAAAGCGCGGACTTACAGACAAATGGCCGTCTTTTTAGTTTTCTTTTACAGAACCACAACACGCCCCCTCCCCCAAAGAAACACACAAACACAATATAACGAGTAATATCAGACCGTTATATAGCACACGAAACAGTAACTACCCATCTCCAAATAACGGTTAGTAACGGTCCATTGGCCTTATTCAAAGAAAGGAATCACCAATCCTAATCCTATTTTCCTATTGAGGAATCTTCTTACTCCGAAATACAAGACAGGAATTGTCGTGGATCCTATTTCTTCCCGGGATGAAAGTCCTTTGTCTTGGGAATGTTCATATTTGAGATCTGGATTTGGTGGGCAAATCTGATTGGAATCAGGGAGAGCCGTCCCAAGGATAATGAACCTCCATTTCTATATCGTTTCTGTCTTTTTTATTGTTGTTTTTGGTATTATTGCTACTATTACTATAACTATTACAACTACTATTTGACAAAAGTGAAGGAGGACCGTTCAAAGGAAATTCTACTCCCATTTATGTTCCAATGATAATGATGAACCCCATTTCTATCTTGTTTCTCTTTGTTTCGTTGTTGATTTTGGTACTACTACTACTACTACTACTGCTACTACTACTACTACGACGACGACGACGAAAGGGAAGGATAGCCATCCCAAGGATATTGAACCCAATTTGTATTTCGTTTCAGTTTGGTTTTATTGTTTGGTTTTGGTACTACAACTGCTGCTGCTGCTGCTACTACTACTACTACTACTACTATTATTTGACAAAAGGGAAGGAGAGCCGTCCCAAGGATACTGACCCTCATTTCTATCTCGTTTCCATTTCAATGTTGGTTCAAGTCCTACTACTACTGCTGCTAGCACTAATTGATAAAAGGAAAAGAAAGGTTGTTTAAGAATATAGGAATTCAAACCTTAATATTAGCAAATACAGAAGAGATGAAAGAATAAAACAATAGCAACATAGTCAACACCTGCTTAAAACAGATGAAAATAGTACCAAAAGTTGTTCCATAAACAGTGGTACAAATTTAAATAGAAATTGAAAAGAAGGATAGCTAAAAGAAGAGTATGTTGACCGCCCTTTTAATTTACTGTTCGTAAATAACAATAAAATCTATGGTAATTAGAAACATATGGAAGCAATACACTACAAAAACAACGCGAGTCAAATAAATTTCCATGGTAATGCGACGGGAACTTCATGTTTATGCTCACAATACATTTAATGCCATAGCGGACTTATTTGTAAATCCATTTGGCGTATGAGATTAATACGCTCATTGATCTCAGGGCGGTAAGGGTTGTTCAATGATATTATTATTATTATTATTATTATTATTATTATTATTATTATACCTATGTCATGAAAACTGGCCATAATATATTTAAGAAATGTTTTTTTCAGTTCCTTCATATAATATGTCAAATATATGTTGTTAAGCATTCGGAGTTTGATGGTTAAACGTGGTGTTAATATGCCTAGAAGTTTACCGTTTTTAAACGAAAGATATATACTTGAACAGCTCTTTAACCAGTGAGATTATATAGTCGTCGATGGTAGCTATCAGTATCATCGTCTTCATTGCTGGTAATTATATTCATCACACAATGTCCTAATCAAAATCATGGTCATCATTCTATCGTTTTTATAGCTATATCAACTGTTTCCTCTTCAGAGATAGCGCACCTGTTATCACAGCAATTATTTTGCAGCTTATATTTGTGGTTGCAGGTTTGCGTGATCTAAGTCAGGGATTATACACCTGGAATGAACTTAGCTCAGTCGCCTCTCCAGATACGACCTCATGAAAACTACTCAACCATCTCACGCACTTTATAATAATGATAATAATAATAATTGTAAATGAAACAAGAAACAAGTTTGAATTCGTGTATATTTTCATATTTAATATATAGAGCTATGGCACAGCCAAAGATGACAGAACATTGGGTATTTGATTTAAAATTAGTATAAGGAAACATTGAGTGAGCATAAATTTTTTCATATCCATAATAAAAAAGGCAGATAATTTGCTGGGACTAATTCTTAGAGAGACACGGACAAACACACACACACACACACACACACACATATATACACATATATATATATATATATGCTATATGTGTGTGTGTTTGCGTGTATGTATGTATATATGCATATATGCATACACACACGTGCACGCACGCACGCACAAACATATATATATATATATATATATATAATATATATATACATATATATATATATATATATATATATATATATATATATATATATATATATATATATATATATATATATATATATGAATGTATGTATAAACGAAATATGATGAATATATTTTAAAGCAACCTGAAATTGTACAGAATTACAGCGAAAATGCTAATTTTCGGAATTTCGTGTATACCGTGGGTCTTAAGAATTCCAGTCCCAGAATACTGAAGTGCCCTTCAAGACCTGAATGTGTTGACCTATGTTGAATTGAAAAAGCCGTGAGCCGTTAAGTCCAAAAGACTTGGGTTAAAGGACAAATAGAGCATTTTCTATAACCTGAGTTCTCCCCTTGTTCCTTATCTCTGTAACATTTTGATTTTCTAAGTGCAAAATATACTCAAAATAGCTGTGATCTAAGTAATCTTTAATAGCTTGTTTAATTTGGGATACACTTGGGTTAAAAGTTTCCATATTCTCAACTAACAATGCGGTTTAAAATTTCCATAATCTTAGGCGCCTTTTCAGTGCCAATTTCCTTTCTGTAAGTTAAGTCTTCCTTTAATTCAAAATCTCCACTATAAGCTTCTTAATTTATATAATTTGGAACCAACCGAGCATTTGCCACCCTGTGAACTTCTGCCTAATTAAGAAATTCCATTGCTTATGACGCCACAAGGTGAAAATTTTGTTATGTAAGACCATCCTGCTTCCCACATGGTCCGTCGAATCCAAATTCTTCTAAACATGAACTCCTATATCTTGAGAATTACTATAACATCATATATTACATTTTACATCTTTGTTATATACAATTTAATACAATCAGGCCTCCATTATAATATAACCACTATCTGTCATAGTGGAAAACTTAGCTAATATTTAAGTCCATTTTCTGAAGGATCTTTCAATAAAATTCTCCCCTGAGGATAGCCTCCCCAACGTCCCAATGCCCTAGCGGTAAACCCAACTCCCCACTGTCCCGATCCTGGTGGCCAAACCCGCCTCTCCACCGTCCCGAGCCTTAGTGGACCAAACCGCCTTCCCACTGTCGAAACGCCCCCGTGGCCAACTCACCTCCCCACTGTCGCTGTGCTCCAGTGGCCCAACCTGCCTCCCAACCGTCCCCCACTCCCCAGTGGCCCAATCTGCCTACCCACTGTCCTCCTGCCACCATCCCCAGCAGCCCAAATGGCTCAGCACTGTCCCCACGCTCCTGCAGCCCAACCCACCTTGCCACTGGCCCCCTGCCTAACCCACATCCTACCGTCCCTGGTGGCCCAACCTGCCTCCCCACTGTCACTGTACCTTGGCAGCCTAACCTGCCTCGCAACTGTCACCATGGCCTGGCAGCCCAATATGGCTCCCCAATGTCCCTGAGGCCCAGTGGTCCAACTCACCACTACCACTGTCCCTGCACCCTGTCGGCCCAACCTACCTCCCTTCTGTACCAGTGGCCCAATTCTCCTCCCCTAAGTTCCTGAATCCTAACAGCATAACCATTCTCCTCACTGTCCTTGTAGCCCACTGCCTCGGTGACCCGTATGTCCAACCTGACTCCCCACCATCCCCACACCCTATTGAACAAACCTGCCTCCCCACTGGCCCAAATGCCTCCCTGCCATCCCCACAGCCTGGCGGTTGTGGCGGAATAACATGCCTGCCCACTGTCCCCAACAGCCAAACCTGCCTTCCAACTGTTTCTGACGTCCCAGTAGCCAATCTGCTTCCCCATTGTACCCCCAATGTCCCTGAGGCCCAGTGGTCCAACTCACCACTACCACTGTCCCTGCACCCTGTCGGCCCAACCTACCTCCCTTCTGTACCAGTGCCCAATTCACCTCCCCTAAGTTCCTGAAATCCTAACAGCATAACCATTCTCCTCACTGTCCGTTGTAAGCCCACTGCCCTCGGTGACCTGTATGTCCAACCTGACTCCCCACCATCCCCACAACCCTATTGAACAAAAACCTGCCTCCCCACTGGCCCAAATGCCTCCTGCCATCCCCACAGCCTGGCGGTTGTGGCGGAATAACATGCCTGCCCACTGTCCCCAACAGCCAAACCTGCCTTCCAACTGTTCTGACGTCCTAGTAGCCAATCTGCTTCCCATTGTACCCCCGCCCATGCAGCACAACCTGCCTCCCCACCATCTCCCGCCTGTGCGGCACAACCCGCCTCCCCACTGTCCCTCGCCTGTGCGGCACAAACCAGCCTCCCCACCATCCCTGACAGTCCGATCTGCCTCCGTACCATTCCTGTGCCCCAGCAGCTCAACCTAGCTCCCAACCGTCGCCATCCCCTTGCATCCCAACATGCCTCCCCACTGTTCCCGCGCCTCAGCAGCCCAACCCACCTCCCAACCGACCTGCGTCCCAGTGGCCCAACCTCCCTCCCCACTGGCCCCCCTGGTGGTGCAACCCACTCTCCGTACCGTTCATGTGCCTCAGCAGCCCAACCCGCCTCCTCACCGTTCCCCACCCATATGGCACAACCTGCCTCCCCACCGTCCCCTGCCAGTGCAGAACAACCCACCTCCCCACTGTCCCCACACATGGAGTGGCGCTACCCATCTCCCCACCATCCCTGCACCCTGCCAACCTAACCTGCCTCCCAACCATCCTCATCATCCTTGCTGCCCAGCCTGACTCTTCACCGTCCCCATGGCCCAACTGCATCCCACGCTGTCCCCACGCCCTGGTGGCCCAACCCTTTTTCCCACAGTCCCCACGCCCCAGCAGTCCAACCTGATTCCCCACTGTCCCCACACCCTGTCAGCCCAACCCGCTTCCCCATCATTCCCATGGCCCGTCGGCTCAACCATCCTCCCCACCGTTCTTGTGGCCCTTCATCCCAACCTGCCTCTCCACCGTCCTTCACTCTAGTGGCCCAACCAGCCTACCCTCCATTCCCCTGTCCCAGCTGCTCAACAAGTCTTCCCACTGTCCCTTCACCCCGGCAGCTCATCCAGCCTCCCCTTCATTCCCATGCCCCAGCTGCTCAACCAGCCTCCCCACCATCCCACCTGCAGTGGCCCAACCAGCCTCCCTACAACCTTGCGGCCCAACTAGTGAGAGAGAGCATCTTATAGAGATGCTTCTATCCAATTAGCACCTCTGCATAACTTTAGATCAGGACTATGCCACTGAATCCTGTGAATGCTCCTGCGGCTTCCAGAAATCCTATGGTTTTCCTGAGCTTTGAGGAATCTTGTGATTTTCTTGGTGCTTTCAGGAATCCTGTGATTTTCTTGTGATTTCGTGAAATCCCGTGGAATTCCTGAGGCTTTGAGGAATCAATAAAACACTAAGAAAACATTTTAACATATTTATTTCTTACAAGTTCAATTTCCTTCTAGGATTAAGCAAGTTAAGTTATTTCAAAATAAACATGAAAATATCCATGCGACAATAAACTTTCTCCTCAGTTTTCAGGATTTCATTCACCTTTGTGAGGCCTGTGCAGACTTCATCCCACCATTTGTTGAAGATGGACAGCTGTTTCAGCAGTTTACAGTAGTCCTCCTCCAGGCATCTGAATGCTACTGGAGGGTCTTGAGGTCCAAGAACAATTTCTCCTACACATCTCACAGCTATCGAACCAAATCTTCCTGTGAATCTATCCTAGCATTAAAAATGTGTGGAATGATTATCATTGCATGTGTCATACAGGAGTGGACAAAATATCATAATTATCGTATGCTAAAACCAGGCTTCTCTTCTCTTTCCTCTTCCTCAACTGGGAAGAGCAAGAACGGCCACTCTAAGTTCACCCTGGTGGTGGCGAGACTTTTGGACTTGACTCTACCTACTAACCATTTTAGACCCGATGTGGCATCGTTTTTTGGGAATATCTTCAAGGCTATTAGTCGGACAGTTATTACATTCTAAGACTGTGTTTACAACACCCAGCCGTAATTTCTAATGTTATAGGAGTTAGTCAAATTTATATACTTTAGGAGTTTACTCTTGTGATTTTAAATTGCAATCAGTGACAACCCAAACATCTGAGTAAAGGCTGAGATAAGTCGATTAACCCCCTCCCTTTCACCAGTTCCCTGCTACCCCCCCACCAACAAGCTCCTCCCATCCCACTCACACACATATCCTTCAATCACCTCTTCCCCCTCCCTCTCCCTCCGCTTCCCCCTCCAATATTCCAAACCACTTCTCTCTCTCTCTCTCTCTCTGTCTTTCTCTCTCTATAAATTGCACTAAGGGAGATATGAAGTCTTACACATAGTTATTCTATAGTAATTTTGTTTAATAGTTTAAGAATAGAAATGTTGGGTGCAGTGATGAATCGATGGTTAATGGACATGGCAGTTTTTGCTCGTTTGGCATTTTTGAAAAAAAGTATTTGTCACTGGGCACTGAAGGAGTGTTACAATCACACTGCCACCGGCCAATTTGCTTAGATGCCCAAATGGGCGCAGACGTGTAATTGCACTCCTACTTCTTAATATGTTCAACCAAGAGAGGAAAGCTGACACACTGAAAATAAGTCTTAACAGGTAATTATTGCCCAAACTCTTTTTATGTATTGCCTTATGCAACAAATTTCACAACAATGACAATTTTTAGTGAATTCACAGTGGCATTAATATCATGATAACTATCACCAAACCCACGTATTCCTAAGTAATCGGCGAGCCATGAAGTTTGAGGGGTGTTATTGGTCCTCTGACTATATCCATGATTAAAATAATATTATGAATTCTTGTCTGTATCAATTTCCCTAACTTCTATAACTGTTAACTATTTTACAATTTTACTGACAACGTCTAATTATAGGATAGTTGCCCATTACCCAATCTATCTCATCACATTATACGATCAATCGAACAACAGGTGCAGAAAAACGACCATAAACATACTTACAATCTAAGATCATAATTATGATTTCCTACGACAATTCTTAGGCAACTCAGCAGATTGAGGTTGAACATCATAGTGGAGCTCATTAGCAAAATCCACTCAACTCATTGTTGGGATATACACATTTGAGTTATAATGTGGCAAAATCATGCGAAATAATAATGTACAATGGATGTATTTATATTTTCCAGTGTGTTGTGTAATTCAGAAGATATTACCGTAAAACGATGCCACGCCGGGTCTGAAATGGTTAGTAGTTCTCACACGATGTTTGTGAGTTGCAGCTGTGGTGGAGAGAGACGCAGAAGGAAAGAAGACCGAAAATTAGACATGGGTTTTATTGCTCTTCCAAAACGTATACCATCAAAACAGGAGGGCCTCGATGAGGTAATCCTCACCACACGAGGATGAAAACTTATGTGAATTATTTATCAGCTATTCTCTCTCTCTCTCTCTCTCTCTCTCTCTCTCTCTCTCTCTCCTCACATAGATGAGCAAGCTAGATTTGAACGGATGACCACAAAGGCTTGATTTGCACTAAAGGTCCGGTCGCACTGCGCTCTCACTCCAGTCCCGGTCCAGTCCAATAATGTTACATGAATTTCAATGGAAAGCATTCAAACTGGAGCTCACGGTCCGCTCTCGCTCCGGTCACGGTTCCCTCAAAACCTATTTTAATGGAGCTAGAACGGAACGAGAAGGGATTGAGTGCCACTGTGAACACAGTTGCAATGGTCCTGCAACTTCTGCTCCATTCTAGTTGAGATTCAGTCTTCTAATAAGCAAGTAGTTTTATACCTTTTGCACACGAAAACATGAATAATCAAAAGAAAACACCACAAAGGGATCATGCAAAAGATGGGAAACTGATTTAAATAAAAAAGGTCCCTTTTGCTCTCATAGGACTTAGTCGAAAATGGCTGCTTAAACAAATAATAATAATTTGCTCTCATAATCAGTAAGACGAGTATACAGAGTATGAAATTCTCCTTCACTCTTCCTATCCTGCAACATAGGATAAACCCACAATCTCCTTTATCGACTTTGCTTTCCTTCTTCGTCATCACCATCAAGTGCAATGACGATTATTGCCAAAATCGGCTTGAGAAAAGTCGTGTACACATTTTTGGTAGTCGGTGATGAGACTTCACTGGTATTGAGGGAGAGAAAATGAAGGGAACGAGAGAGAGAGAGCGTAGCAGAGCTGACCGGATGTCTGAACCAACAAGGACCGAGAGTAGAGCGAGAGCGGGGCCCGACCAGAGCGAATCATGCCTTAAGAATGAAAAAAAAAAAAAATTACTCTATATACTATATATATATATATATATATATATATATATATATATATATATATATATATTATATATATATATATATATGTGCTATATATGCATATATATGCATATATTTCCCATAACCATACTTATATCTGTATCATACCCATCCCCGAGCAGTACCTTTTACCCTTTCCCATATACATATCCATTCCATACCTATACCCATATCTGTACCATACCCATACCTATATCCATACCCATGCCCATACCATTATCCATACCCATACTCATATCTGTACCATACCCATACCTATAACCATACCTATGCCAGTACCAATATCCATACCTATATCCTTACCGTACCCATACCTATACCCATACCAATTTCCATATGCCTTACCCATATCCATGCCATACCATAGCATTCCCATACCCTCCGACCATATCCAAACAACTGACCATATCTTGATGTAGGAGCAGGTGCAGGTGCTGATGGATTTTGAATCAACGCAGATGTCATTGGCGGTTCCGGACGATTACTATAACTGATTCACTTAAGGCAGATTCTCGGATGAGCCTTATTCTTACGAGACGTTTGTTTGGTGGCTGCTGATTGGCTGGTACCGGGAGGTAGGCAGCCCCCAGCCAATCAGCGGCCGCCAAACTAACGTCTCGTAGGCATAGGGCTCAACCAAGAATCTACCTTAAGTGAATCAGGTATAGTAGTACCTGCTGCTGTTCTAGAATTACCCGCTGAGTCAATTTCAAAACGTTGCAAATTTCTGGACAATTAGAAATTATTCTTGAATAACGTCTTCACAACTCCAGGATCCTTTGAAGCAGTCTTGATCTCTTGAAGCATTCCTGGGGAAATGCTCTCGTTGGATTATAACTTCTTAAATTCTTAAAGACCTCCGATCCTATGACGCCGTCTTCAGCTCCAAATCGGAATGCAGGTGGTTCATAATCATCAGGTGAAGTTAATTGAACACTTCATAAAATCTAAAGGTAAAAAAGTTATAATTTGATTAGAAAAAAACTGTATATTACTTTTTGAAAAATGATTGCATTACAAATTTGTGAACATTTTGTTAATGGTACTCAATCTCACCACATTTTACTTCATCATAAAACTTGGAAAAGGGAAAAGGCAAGAGGGAAGGGGGAGCTGGAGAGAAGAGGGATGAGATAGGAGGAGAAAGGTGGAGGGGAGGGACACACCCACTACACACACAGAAAGGTAGCCAAGGATATTAATAAATATATTATATAAATATGTATATTATATATATATATATAATACTTATATATATACTATAATATATATTATATATCGATCAGGGATATATATACTATATATATTTTATATATAGATTAATATCCTTGGGGTGCCTTTTCTATAGTGTTGTGGGGTGTCCCTCCCCTCCCAAAATTTCTCCCTCTTCCTCATCCCTCTTCTCTCCAGCTCCCCCTTCCCTCTGTTAGTCTGATCACATCACTGTGATTCATATATACGCATTAAGCTACAAACTTCCTTTAATATATAATTCGCTCTACCTCGGAATTAATATATTTTCATATATGTTAACTGAAGAAGAATTTTTAGTTGGTAGTACAGTGAAGCGCCTCTAACTGCACAGCTACTACAAGAGGATATAAGTTAACGCCGCCTCTCACCTACAAATACCTGAACAAGGATTCGTTATTTTGGAGTTAGCATCAACCCTTCTCGGCCTTGACAACTGTGTAGTGCTTTTGTCGAACGTAGCTAATTTATGAGTATGATCACATCACCGTGGTTCATAATTACGCATTAAGCTACAAATGTACTTTAATATCTAATTCGTACTACCTCAGAATTAATATATTTTCATATATATTAGAGCGAGTTAGATATTATTAAAGGACATTTGTAGCTTAATGCGTATATATGAATCACAGTGAGGTGATCAGACTCAAAAATTGGCTACGTTCGACAAAGCACTACACAGTTGTCAAGGCCGAGGAGGGTTGATGCTGACTCCAAAATAACGAATCCTTGTTCAGGTATTTGTAGGTGAGAGGCGGCGTTTAACTTATATCCTCTCGTGGCACCTGTGCGGTTAGAGACGCTTCACTGTATGTCCTGATTTCTGGGTTCCTTGGTTCGCGCTCGAGAGCCGACGAGATTGTTATCAACTAAAAATTCCCCTTCAGTTAACGTATATGAAAATATATTAATTCTGAGGTAGAGCGAATTAGATATGAAAGGATATTTGTAGCTTAATGCGTATATATATATATATATATATATATATATATATATATATATATATATATATATATATATATATATATATATATATATATATATTTATATATATATATATATGTGTGTGTGTGTGTGTGTGTGTGTGTGTGTTTGTGTGTGAGTGTATACGAAATCAGAAGTTGGAGAGTGACAGGCATGTTGATATTATGAATTTATTAAAGTTGTCCAAACTTCCTAAAATTTTCGTCCCATTTGAGTTGCAGCTTTGGCTAAATTTTTGTCCCTCTTCGTCCCAAATATCTTATATACTTGAAATAAATCTATTGTAAAACCTTGAATGATATGAACCCTCCTAGTGCTAGCCTTACAGCCAGTGGTTATTTTATAGAACATTTTCTATCATTTTATGAATATACAGCATATGAATGAAACTGATGATTTGAAATATTTAATTTTGTTATTTTTGAGGGAAGCGTTTCGTATCGCCTTAATTAGTTAGTCTTATTTCTTCCTGAACTAGACATATCAGCACCTTCAAGGGTATTCTCCTTAGCCTGTTAGATGACTAATTGTTATTTTCCTTCCCTCGAAAACTTATGTATCTTAATGGAAGTCTTTGTAAAGAGAATTACTTTAAAGCAAAAGTCCAATGAGGAATCATTCAGTCTTAAACTTGCTCTCTCTCTCTCTCTCTCTCTCTCTCTCTCTCTCTCTCTCTCTCTCTCTCTCTCTCTCTCTCTCTTCTTGTATTCAGCGGTGCTTGGTTATAATTTGGAAGTCAACTCGGACTGTAAATGAAAGAGCCAAGTGTACTTTTTTAGAAATATAATTTTGCAAGGCAAACAAAGTGACTCTACAGAAACGAAATTCGAGGAAGATTAAACATGAGCTAACATAATATTTTCGTTCTGCACAGTGTTCACAATGATTCAAGGATAAGCACTATTTTTATCTTCAGTAATCCAGCAACATGATAGTAGTAAAACATTTTCCTATTATTATTATTATTATTATTATTATTATTATTATTATTATTATTATTATTATTATTATTATAATTAGAGGTAGCCTCCAAAAATCATATAGGAAAGATTTAGCTCGAGCTGAATGATCTCATCGCTGTACTGGAATTGTTTAAAGACACAAACAACTGCAAGTCTTCTTCCTTTCATTGATGGACCTGATTTTATGGAGCGCGGAAAGATGACCTACTAATGACTGACGAACGTGAAACTTTCGTCTTACCGACGTTAATGGAGACTGAAAACGTCTAAACAGACTCGTCTCCACGGTAGTATCGCAATGATAAGCATATACGATTTTTAGGCCGAAGACCAAGCGCTGAAACCTATGAGGTCATTCAGTGCTGAAAAGAAAATTGGGAGTACAGAAAGGTGAAACGGGAGGAAATCATCGCAGTTGCGCTGTGAAAAATTTGTTAGGAGCGGGTGAAAGCAACGTAGAAGAAAGAGAACATGAACGGAGGTATAGTAAAACGAATGAAAGGGGTTGCAGCAAGGGGCCGACGGGACGCTGCAAATAACCCTAAGTAATTCCTACAGGCAACATAATCATCTCATGTAAATGACCACTGAATACTGTATCAAACCACCATTGACATCCTTACTTTACCAGTGCCAACGTTCCTCGAATATATTAGTCAAACAACTAACCAGTTGAGTTGCTCAGTGGAAGTTTATATTTCAATATTACCAAAACTTTGGAACTCACTTTCTGACTTTTACTGTCCTCCACCATTAGATATCTTCCATAGCTTTCTTTACCCTACCTCTCCTCTTCTTTGGGATAGTTAATCGGGCCTGGGCTATGTAAGGGCATTTGTTTAACCGTACAAATGACATTTATATAGTAAAAGGTATCGCGAGAGTACAATAGATATTGAGAGAATGTGTAATACATTAATGAAGGACTGCCTGACCGACCCATCTCACTAACAATGGGAATAAGAGCAAATAGCCATTCATAAGGAATACAATAGGTTGCTATGGTACAATACAATAAGCCATTTAGGAGCGGCACAAGTGAAACAGATACAATGCAATAACTGTATAAACACAATAACAGGCTATTGTAAATTAATATCGGAACTACTGAGAAATTACGTTATGGGTCGAGCAAGAGATTAAATTCGCTCTATAAAGGAATAATATACTATTATATCATATTATTGGTAAAATCCTCAAAGGAACACAGGTAATATGATGCTGCAATATCTCATTTACTCTAAATAATAAATGTATATTTCAGATGAAAATAGTGTAGTTATATCTCAGCGCTATTGTGAACCAAAGACAACTACGAGGAATCATTATTATCATAATGACCATTATTAGTATTATTCGTCGAAACTATTGTAAATTTTGTAAATATCACCCGTGATATAAACCATTAATTCTGTTGGTGCCAAAATACCGAATGAAAATTAGAATATGCCATGTTTATCCTCGCCCAAGAGTTTACCTGATGATAATAATAATAACAATAATATTATTATTATTATCATTATTATAGGAAAAAAGAGAAATCATATAGCTTAATAATAAATATATGGTCTGTCTTCAGTCTTTTTACAATCCTACCAACAAAATCAGACAGACAGAGAGACAGACGGGCAGACAAACAAGCTGAAAAGGACTTCGTAGAGATAACGGTAAATAAATATTAAGTTTCGTATAAAGTTACGGGAAAGTGAATATGAAGGCTGAGGTAGCATAAAAAACAAGAAAAAAAAAAGATGTAGAATTCCGGATGAAAAACATTAGGAGGCGAGCGTTTACGTTACATAATGCATAACTGTGAAGTGGCTATAGATATGGACAAGCGTTTTTATTGTCTTATATTTTATTGTTTTTCTTGTTTAGAAAATTTACGGTAGTACGCTGATAACTTCTACATTCATTGTATATATATATAGATATATATATATATATATATATATATATATTATATATTATATATATATAATATATATATGTATATATATATATGTGTGTGTGTGTGTGTGTGTGTGTATTTGTTTGTTTATGGTTCATAAAATGAACATCCCTGATAGAGTGTGGCTTCTGGTATTAACTACTTGGATCTCAGCAACATTTGGGATGAGAATAACTACTAGGTACTAATTCACCGCTTTACTAAAAAAAAAAAAAAAAAACAGCAAATCATTAGTCAAGAAATTAGAACTTTTCTTGTTTATAAACGGGAAAAGTAAAGTTAGGAGACTTAACAAATACGCAGTGAGTGTTGCTTACGCTCTTAAAGAATTTACGCAAATCATTTATAAAAACGTTGTAATAAGAAACGTAATTATTTTTAATTAGATTTACTTTTTTTTCAATCAGTTTAATTGGATTTCCCCTTTACGACTATACCACTTTTAATTGATTTCGCGTTATGAAATTAAACACTTTTAAGCGACGTCGAAAGAAAACATAACTTCATTACGGATGTTTACGTTTAGCTAACTCCGTCTGGAACGGAACATCATCACTTCCTGCGAAGATGTTTATTCCAAACATCTTCAAACATTGAGATTTAGCTCAAACATTCACTTACTCAACTCCTCGTCTCGTTTGAAGCTTCGTTTCAAAGAGCGAGAGATGTTTGTCGTTCTTGATTAAGACTCCAAAGAAGAAGAAGAAGTAGAAGAAGAAGAAAAGGTACTGTTGTTGTCTCTGTGATTTACTTGCAGTAATAAACTGCGCTCTTCAGGGCTTAGGAACATGTTTAGAGAAACAGAACTCGGGTAAAGGTTTAGATGATGCACGTATCGTGGTGCGTTTCGTCTAGATAACGTATTTTATACGCTATTGTTCGCCGTCTCATATACACACACACACACACACACACACACACACACACACACACACATATATATATATATATATATAATATATATATATATATATATATAAAATATTATATATAATATATATATATATATATATATATACATATATATATATATATATATATATATATATAACAGGCTACAAAGTTCCTTTAATATCTAATTCGCTCTACCTCAGAAATAATATATTTTCATATATGTTTAACTGAAGGGGATTTTTTAGGCGATAATAGATTTGCCGGCTGACGGGCACGAACTATCGACACGTTCAAATCCAGGGCGACAGTGAAGCCTTAGCCCACCCCGCCACCGCAAGAGGATATAAGTTTATGCCGCCTTCCACCTCAAATACCTGTCGCACTCAGGTATTCGTAGTTTTTGGGGACTGCATCAAACCTCTTCGTCCTCGGTAATGTTGTAGTGCTTTTGTCTGCAAGTAGCCATTATCTAAGTCATATCACATTACCGTGATTCATATACATATATCGAGCTACAGGTATTTGAGGTGGGAGGCGGCATAAACTTATATCCTCCTGCGGTGGCGGGGTGGGCTAAGGCTTCACTGTCGCCCTGCATTTGAAGGTGTCGATGGTTCGTGCCCGTCAGCTGGCAAATCTATTATCGCCTAAAAAATTCCCCTTCGGTTAACATATATGAATATATATTAATTCCGAGGTAGAGTGAATTACATAGATATTAAAGGACATTTGTAGCTCGATATATGTATATGAATCACGGTAATGTGATATGACTTATATCTATCATATATATATATATATATATATATATATATATATATATATATATATATATATATATATATATGTACTTATATGGCTTTTCCCTTCGCTAAGCTGGTTCCAAAATATTAACTCACAATAGTAAATGTTCATAGATACCACTTCACATAAAGGAAACAAAGTATATTAAGAAACAGTAATGAATGGATTACTTTCAACCCATAAAACACACCAGAAAATCTATATTGAAATAATCCATTTTCTTTCAATATAAAATCAATCAACAGAGGCAGTAATTAAAACTATTAAAAACCTAAATAATATATTAATTTATGTGGTGTAAGATTCATGTTGAGGGTGTTGATCCGGCCCTCAGAGTTCATCTGTAATAAGCTAATGGTGTCTGCACGCTGCCCTGTTTTTCTGAGAAAAGAGGATTGGACTGCGTAGCTACAGCACGAATAACCACGCCTTCTGTTGGTCCTACGAATTCCTCCTACGCCACAACACAACATTAGACACATTATATATATAGATACTAATATTCTATATTAATAAGATATATATAGATAAGTATAGATATATAGATATTTACATATATATTTGGATATATATTATATATAATATTATATATAAATATTAAATATAATAGTATCTATTTAAATATATATATATATATAGATATATTAATATATATATTATACCACTATTTTAATATAGAATATTTACTATATATAATATATATATTATATATTATATAAATTATATTATATATATATAATATATGATATAATAACTATATATATATATATATATATATATAATATATATATATATATATATATATATCATTATATATATATTAATTATATATATATATATATATATATAATCTCGAAGGCGAAAGGATAAGGTACCATTGTTACATTGGCTGCAATGATAAAAAGACCAACCATCTACAAAAAGTCACATTAAAATATCGATAGTGCACAAATTAAAAGAAAAATTAAAAACAGAAGGAATAGGAGCAGGGCATACCTAAACAACAGAAGTAATAAGACTAAAAACAAAAGTTTACTCAAGACCCAGCAAGAGCAAGAAAGGGCGAGAAACGGAAAACAAAAACAAAATGTTAAGTGATATACAACTGGACAGTTGTTTGATTATTTAGTGTTGGGACCGTCTTCTTTATAATAAGAGATTCAAGTATATTGAGGTCGTTTTCGTTTTGAGCTTGCTCTATTATAGAAATATCTTTATAATTAATATCAGTTTTTCATGATTCCTTATATTAGAGCGCTCTGGGTTAGTCAGTTTACATCCAGTTCTGTAGCTTATTCCTTTCTGGGAATCCATGCAAATCCGTAGTAGCCTCCTCGTGCATCCGACGAAAATCTCATGATCGCATCCTGTGAACACATATTTGTAAACGATGTCCGAAGACAGGAGATGGCTAAGACGATCCTTGAATTTAAATAACAGTCCGATAGTGCGGGGATTCTTTGGTACAAGTTTCAGGTCTACAGCTGGGAACGTTCTTTGGAATATGGCGAGACATTTCTTTCTGAAGGTGTTGTCATTTAGGTTAGGTAAATTAGCATACATTTACATTTTTGACACAGTTAAGATGGGTAGAGTTGGATTCATTCTAGCATTCAACATTTGATGGCGCCTCCTGGAGACCAGCCTCGTAGGAAACCAGTTATTCCTGAAATAAGATGTTATGAATGTAACTTCAAAATGAAACATGGCCCAAGTTGAGGAATGAGTAAAACTCTATGTAATAGAACTGAGATCGCATTCATTTTGAAGTTAAAAAAAGCAGGAACTATAGAAATTCATACCTAACTGTGTAAAAGCACTTTTCCGGAATACACCGGTATAGAAACCATGTCTCTGGAGACGAGGAGATCAAGGAAAGGGAGCTTATTATTCCCCTCTCTCTCCCGACTAAACTTAATTTTAGGGGGCTGGCTTTTAACGAATTCTAAGAAACATTTCTGCATTGTGCTCGTGTCAAAACAGAGCAAACGTGTCGTCTACATCCCTCCAGTAAAATAAAGGACCTTACCTTACCTTATAGACCTTAGATCTTGTTCGGGTTGCCCCAGGTCCCTCAGTGTGAGGCACCTCAGGGGATACTTACCCACGGTGGCCTCCTTCAGGGAGGCCATGCATATAATCGCCATAGTAGGTCCCAGAGGCGAGTCCATTGTAACCTCCTCCACCTGTTTATACAGAGTACCATTACAAATAAAGGCCGTGTCCAGCATGGCCAGTTCTAAAATTGGAACATTAGTAAAGAGGGACCCAGTGTCAAGGCTAGCCATGAATAAATCTGAATCTTGAACGATGATCTCTTCTTTGAACTTAGCAGAGTTAGTTAATAAAAAGTAATTTTTTCTTAGAGGTTCTAGCAGTGGTAACAAATATTTAGCTATTTCATAATTAACATTATTACGTGATGACAATAGCGGTCTTAAAGGGACGCCATTTTTGGGTATTTTGGGGAGACCATATTAAATGCCCTAGGAAGAGCCTGTTGAAAAAGTTCTTGATACACTTCTTCAGTAACAATTTTATTTTGTTTAAGAGTCCTTAAAAATCTGTTGATTTTGTCTTCATCTTTGATTACACTGGAGATCTGGTAGCCAATTATTGTCAAATTTTGTCCCACCATTAAGGATAGCTTCCATTTCATTAATATAGTCACTTTTATCTAGGATGACTGAGCCCCTACCTTTATCTGGCCTAATTATGAGGATATCTTATTTTGCAGCCATTTTCTTTAACAGGTCGTAGTCTTCTTTCCTGAAGAATGGCGTCCATCTAGTTCTAAGTCTGTTATAGGCGTCGTGCGCGAGAGAGGAGAACTAAGATCTAAAGGAGTCCAGGTCGGTGTTAAATGTATAGTGTTAAATGGTAATTGGGTTAAAAATTTGGTAAACAGAAATCAAACCCAAGAGAGAGAAGGAATTCTTCCTTTTTAGATAAAATACGTTTAGACAAAAAAGGGAAGAATTCAAATTCAAATTCAAATTCAAATTCAAATTCAAATTCTTTATTTCAGCTGTAGAGCTATATACAAATATATTAGGAAATAAAACAAACGGTCTAAACACAGAATATGTGTTTAGACCACTCTTTAAAATCTAATGATTTTTTAAAACTATCACTGTTAAAAATTGCACAAATTAAGTGGTTTTTTGAACTCTTTGCTCTTTGAAACAAGCTTACAATACATTTTCTCACTAATTCATCAAATGTTGGTATTCCTAAAGAAACAAAGTGTCCACTTACTCTCGAAAACCTTTCTATTCCCATCAGGTACCTAAAAGAGTCATTATAACATACCTTAAGTTTTCGTAGGGTTTCATTTTTACATTTCATTGCCAGAGGCATACAATACAGGGAAGTACAGAAAGATCTGAACAAATGCACTTTTGCCTCATCATTGCACATATGAAAGTTCCTTAGCAACATATTGCCTCGCAAGCATTGCCCTCGATAGAGTGATGCAATATGGTCATCGTCCTTCAGATTGTCATTAATATTCATGCCGGGATATTTACATGACTTAACGACTTCCAACCTGACGTCATTAATATAGAGTGACGGTTCACTAAATGACATAAAATTCCTGGGCTTTATAACAAGAACTTTGGTCTTGTCAGGATTGGCTTCAAGATAATGGTACTTCAAATATTCCATACTTTTATCTATGAGTATTTGCAACGCTTTTAAAGATGGGGCTAAAAGTATTATATCATCTGCATAAAGATATGATTCACCTTAACCTCTCCCACTGTGCAACCACCTTCCCTGCTGAGGACCTTTGTACTTAAGTCATCCACATATACGGCAAACAGAAGTGCTGATAGAACACTACCCTGTCTAATACCACAACTGGGTTTAAAAGGAGAGGAAAGACTATTGCCCCACATTACTCTAAAGTCCTGAGTTTTGTACCAAGTACTGTAGCAGATGCTATAATGTAAAATGGCACACTTCTTCTCTTTAAAATTTGAAATAATCTTTCATGACACACTCTATCAAAAGCCTTGGGCATATCCATTGCGCATACAAAAACTGGAGTGTTTTTTGACCTATAAAACTGGCATGTTTGTTTAAAAAGAAAAAGGGCCATATCAGTGCTGTGTTTAGTTTTATAAGCAAATTGATTATCCGAAGTTGTTAACAAGTCTTTGCATCTTTGTAGGATGATGCATTCTAATAGCTTAGAAATAATAGAGGCAAGGGCTATTGGACGATAGTTATTCTTATCAGAGAGACTTATGGTAATCCTTAACTAAATTCAGAATTTTTATTTCAGTCAGATTTTTTGATACGAAATGATGCCTGAACAAACAAGTGAACAAAAGTGACAGATGCACATACAGAGTTGGATGGGCATATCGTAAGTGATTCCCTGTGATTCCATCCACGCCCGGGGCACTATTTAACGAAAGGGATTTTAAAGCATCTTGAACGTCTTTAACGGAAACAATTGGTATGGTGCTTTCTTCATCTTCATTTTCCATCGACAAAGACATTTGTGGATGGTTCGTACCTTCCATAATATGAGAATAATGATTCTTCCAACCTTCTGCTATGTTTGACTCTCCCCTTATTCCATCAATACTAACCGGTAGTTTGGTAGTTTTCTTTCTTATTTTGTTTATTGTTTTCCAAGGATTTCTCCTGCTCATATCTCTAGCGATTTTTTCCTTTGTTGTTTTGTTTACCGTCTTCTTGCAGACTTTGAGTGCCTTTTTAAAATTTCGTATAGACAGGACCATCTCATCGTATTGCACACCCGATCTCGGCATTCCCATTTCCTTTCATAATAAATACTTTTGTCTGGCTGTAACGTGGTGTAATTTGACGTTTTCATTCCAGCCTGGTATTCCATGACTTTTATGTACCTCCCCTGTATTTTTTGTATCTCCACTCTTAATCAATGCCTCAACAAGATCGACTGCAAATGTTTCAATTAGAAATACATGGTTTCTGTCTCTGCATCCCCTTGTTCTACAGACAATTGCCTAAACTGGAAGCTCTATTTCTTTTAGTAACTTCTCGCTTCGAACTTTATATTCATCATTATTTCTAACCTCGTAAGTTATTCTGCGATTATTGGTCCCTGCTACTATGTATGTTGAAAAATCTTGTACACACAGTTTAAAACCCAGAGGCTTGTAGTCTGAGCCTATCTCCTCGTAAAAAACTTTAAAACATCGAAGTGCACTCAAGAGGGAGCTAGGACACACGACATGGTCCAGCCACCTCGTGTGACCCGTAGCATCGCTTACCCACGTATGGGTATCCTGTGGTAATGAGGTGATGTCGGCTGCACAGCAGTCGTATTCATCACACCACCCAAATAATTCTGCACCAAATTCTGATGAAAGAGCCTTAGGGATTTGCTCCACGAATTCCCTGGAGAAGGAAACTGAACTAATCCGTAAGCAGCTGTCATCTTTAAAATACCCTGACCATACAAATGAGAAAACGATCCATAAAGCGAACATAATCTTCTACCGTCGCCCTCAAAACAAAACCAGAGAGATGCCCAACAATAAAATCAGAGTCACGCACCTAGAAAGGATGAAGACGTTGACATAACACTTGGATCTCTAACCCTTCTGCTTTTTCCTACCCAATTACCCTAGCCAAATCCCTGATAAACATCCAACAAAAGCAAGTCCCAAAAGACCCAGGATTATACAAAATCCCTTGCAATGAATGTGACCATTTCTAAATCGGTTTTACAGAGATTCATACAAAATAAACTTTAAGTTAGGTATATATATAGTATATATATATATATATATATATATATATATATATATATATATATATATATATCCTTCATCCTAGCTGGTTCCCATTTTAATAAGGGGTAGCCGTTTCAGATGAGCCTTTTCCATCTATATCTATCCTGCGCTTCTGCCTCATCAATTCCCTTCTCATGTAAGTCTCCTCTCACACAGTCCTTCCATCTCTTTCTTGGTCATCCTCTTCTTCTTCCTTGAACCTCCATCCCCATAGTATGTCTCCCAGTGTGGTCCTCATCTCTCCTCAACAGGTGTCCATACAATCTCAGCCTCCCCTCCTGCACTTTCTTTGATACTTCCACCACCTTAGTTGAGCCCCTTATGTCGTCATTTCTGATCCTATCCTTTCTTGTCACCCCAGACATCCACCTAAGCATTCTCATTTCTGCCACATCCATCTTCTTCTCCTCTGTTTTCCTCATGCTTGTGAAATTTTCCTTTTAACCTCAGCAGTACTCTTTTGTCACAAAGAACTCCAGATGTCACTCTCCAGTTGTTCCAGCCTGCCTGTACCTGGTGTTTTACTTCTTCTTCCATACTTCCTCTAGCATTAACAAAGGATCCTAAATACTTAAACTTATCAACTCTCTTTATTTGTTCTCCACCAAGCTGAATACTTTCTCTATCATCCCCCTCATTGGTGGTGCACTTATATTCTGTCTTAGATCTGCTTATTCCCATTCCTCTGTCCTCCAGTACTGTCTTCATCTTTCCAATTTCATTTCCAGATCTTCCCTGCTCTCTGCGCACAGAACAATATCATCCGCATACAATATGTTCCATGGTACTGCCTCCCTTACTTCCCCTGTTATAACGTCCATCAATATGTTAAAGATAAATGGGCTCAGAGCCGACCACTGGTGTAATCCTGCTCTCACCTCAAAACCCTCTGTCTCCCCAACACTGCTCCTTACTCTGGTAAATACATTCCAGTACATCTCTTGTATCAGTCGCACGTACTTCTCTGGCACCATCTTCTCCCTCAGACTCCTCCATACCTCTTGTCTCGGGACTCGGTCATAAGCCTTTTCAAGGTCAATGATTACCATATGTAGGTCCCTTTGCTTTTCCTCGAATTTCTACATTAGTTGCCTCAGACAAAATATACCATCTGTTGTTCCCCTTCCCTTCATAAATCCCATCTGCTCTTTACCTATTTGTACTTCTTCTCTCAGTCTAGCATCTATCATCCTTTCCAGTATCTTCAAAGTGTGGGACATCAATTTAATGCCCCTATAATTACCACACTCTTGGACATCGCCTTTCCCTTTAAAAATTGGGATCAATATACTCCCACGCCACTCATTTGGTATCTTTTCCTGTACAAGGATCTTTATCATAAGATCGTACAGTATATCCACTCCTTCATCTCCTAATGCTTTCCATGCCTCCACAGTAATCATGTCTGGTCCGGTTGCCTTCCCATTCTTCATCTTCTTCAGTGCAATTAGTACCTCTTGCCTAGAAAACCTCATTGACATAGCAATGTTCACTTGCCCATCCTCTCTTACTAGTCAATTATTTTCTTCAATTAACAACTGTTCGAAATATTCTTTACATCTCTTCACAATGTCTTCCTCCTCTCTAAGTACTACACCATCGTGACCTTTTATTTGGGCTACCACCTTTTTCACCACCTTGTTTTTTTCTATGATCCTATCTCTGTCCGCCATTGACTGTGACTCTTCCTATTAAGCTACAAATGTCCTCTAATATCCAATTTGCTCTACCTCGGAGTTAATATATTTTCATATATGTTAACCGAAGAGGTATTTTTTGTTTGTTAATAATTTCCCCCTCCAGTAGATTCGAACCAGCGAGCGGAGGAAAGATCAGCACTTCAGTGACGTCTTTACCTTCTCGACCGAGTCGTTAAAGAAGTCACTGAAGTCCTGATTTCTCCTCTGTGCGATGGTTCGAATCCACTAGAAGGCGAAATCATTATCAACTAAAAAATCCCCTTCGGTTAACAAATATGAGAATATATTAATTACGAGGTAGAGCGAATTGGATATTAGAAGAAATTTGTAGCTTAATGCATGTTAATGAATCACCATGATGTGAAAGAAATTCATATATATATACATATATATATATATATATATATATATATATATATATATATATATATATATATATATATATATATATATATATATATATATATATATATATATATATATATGCATGACGATGGTGAAGGGAGAGGCTTAATTTTCAGGGCCCACGGACGGATGGAAGAGCACGCGAACAATCAACAGTATTTATTGTGTCGACAGCGTTTCGCAATGATCCATTGCATTTTCAAGGCTGCAATGACACAATTTTTTTTAATGATAAGGGACGTCACTACATGAAATTATGAAAATAAAAATACATTTCCTAAAATACCAGTCCACGGCTAAAAAGTGACTAAACAAAAAAGAGGTAAAGCTGCTATGAAGTAAACAGAAGAGCAGAAAAATGACATAAATGCCCCGACTTGTCCTCAACACCTTTGTTTATTAGGCAATTTCTCTGATGTTCTGTTTACTTCAGAGCAGTTTTACCTTTTTATGTTTAGTGAGTTTTTAACCACGGACTGGGTAGGTTTGTTTTAAAGTACTTAAAGAAATGTATTTTTACGTCTATAATTTCATGTAGTGAAGTTCCACTTTAAAAAAAAAATTGTGTCATTGCAGCCCTGAAAATGCAATGGATCATTGTGAAACGCTTCGGCAACTATATATATATATATATATAGGATAATATATATATATATATATATATATTATATATATAGATATATATATATATATATTATATATATGGTTATACAATCCACAATGAAGTAAATTCCTCTTGTAGTTTAAAATATATAATTCTTGTATAGGATTAAAGCTTTCGACCATCAACTGTGGTCTTGTTCACTAAAGTGTGATATGTCACCTCAAGGAACTAACAAGTAAGAGCACAAACATTTGAAAAAAAACAACGGTTAGGTAACAAGCTAGTTCCATATTAGATGATTTTTCAGGCGGTTGAGCCCTGTTCTTTCCAGAATTCGTCTTGATCTTCGTGGGGGAATGTTTCTATTGTCAACTGCTTGTTCTATGGTGGTTGGGTGTTTGGTTGGAGAAATGACCTGAGTGGAGTAAACAGGAGAGGAAGCAGCATCGTTATTGGCACATGGGAGAAAAACCACGCAATAAATTTTAAAGGTACAAAGGTTGTTTTTGCATGTAACGACCGGACTTTGAGACGAGTAGTAGAAGGGGCGTTAATTTCATTAAACGAGACCTTTGCAGGAAATACTGGCATTACAGAAAATACAGCTATTTGTGAAGAGATATGTAGGAAAGGGAAAATTTCAAACTTTAGAAATAATTGCGCCAATAACGATGCTGCTTCCTCTCCTGTTTACTCCACTCAGGTCATTTCTCCAACAAACCACCCAACCACCATAGAACAAGCAGTTGACAATAGAAACATTCTCCCACGAAGATCAAGACGAATTCTAGAAAGAACGAGGGCTCAACCGCCTGATCATTCATAATATGAACTAGCTTGTTACCTAACCGTTGTTTTTTTCAAATGTCTGTGCTCTTACTTGTTAGTTCCTTGAGGTGACATATCCACAACTTTAGTGAACAAGACCACAGTTGATGGTCGAAAGCTTTAATCCTATACAAGAATTATATATTTTAAACTACAAGAGGAATTTACTTCATTGTGAATTGTATCCCCATTTACTTAGAGGTACGACATAGTACCTGGCTTCTGCATATATATATAGATATATATATATATATATATATATATATATATATATAGATATATATATATACATATATATATATATATATATATATATATATATATATATATATATATATATATATATATATATATCTATATATAATATATATATATATATATATATATATATATATATATATATATATATATATCTATATATCTATCTATATATATATATATATATATATATATATATATATATATATATATATAAGATATATATATATATTTATAGATATATATATATCATATATATATATATATATATATATATATATATATATATATATATATATGTGTGTGTGTGTGTGTGTGTGCATATATATATATATATATATATATATATATATTATATATATATATATATATATATATATATATATATATATATATATATATATATATATATATATATATATATATATATATATTATATATATATATATATATATATATATATATATATATATATATATATATATATATATATATATATATATATAGAGTAAGCCATAATATTTCCTCTTCAGATATAAAGGAAAATATAGCTTAATAGTAACTATTCAAACTTAATCTTAGATGGTAATAAATAGATAAGATGAATGATATTGCAATGAACACATACACTGTCATCTTTTATGCATACGAATAACAAAGGCGAAGAAAATGAATAATAATCTTTTATCTTCGCGAGTACATTTGAAGAGAAACATAGTATATTATTATTTCATGAAGCCGCTTCATTTTCCCCTCCAGCCAGTCACTGTGCGCCATGCAAAACATATTTAAGTTTTAAGGTAGAATTACTGTCATTTTATATCTTGTTCTGTTACATCGTGAATTTTTTTAAAATGCTTTATAACATTTTATTTGATTTTGTTATGCTTTATTTTCTTTTAATGTTCCATTATTTCACGGGACACATTCATCTGTAATTCAGTTTGAGAAGTTATTAATTATTATCTAGAAAACTTAATTTGGTTTTTTATTAAAAAAATTTCAATTCATGAAGTCTCGAACTGCAGCGAATAATTCCAAGGCTCTAGTATTCTTTGTTTCTGTTTTCTATCTATCTATCTATCTATCTATCTATCTATCTATCTATCTATCTATCTATCTATCTATCGGTGCGATAACGTGCATAGGAATGTCATATGAAGAGTATAAAAAACGAAGCATGAAACCGTGTCGGTCTATATACGTAATCTTCTGTTTCGTCTCAGTCGGATGGTCCCAGCCCAGACGTCCACGCCAGGCTTCTCATTCCCTTCGGCACCTTACCTAACTAATGTGTCAACTTTGAGCAAAGGCTTGTGCTATCAGAGGCTGGTTTGATCTAAACCAACAACGCACCTCAAGCCTATACGCTGATACATATCTACCTTTCATACAAAATAATCTAAATAAAATATGAAATTACGTTTAATCAAATGACAAATGAAAAGGAAATGAAATATAAAAAAGATAAATGAAAGAACGTTTGCTTTACGTAGAGAACTAAATCTGAATATCATTAAGAAATATTTTCTCCTTGGAAATCTGAAGTTCACAACTTTTCATCTCATCTCTTTATCATCCTTTCCATACTTCCCCTTTCCTTATTTTTACTAATTTATGTTTACTAATTTCTCCTTATCTCTTGCGTTACTCCTTCGTCCTGGTTCCCTTTCCAAGTACCCCAAAATTACACGGGTCCCTTTTTGCAAGGGTTTCGAGGTAATGGCTCCACTTCCACCGCCTGACACAAGGGTCGCATTGACCAAAATCGCCTGCTGAATATACAATTGCGCTGTCAGGTCACGTCAGGTCGCTCCGAGTAAGGAAATAAGACGTACCATGATCTTTTTACCTTCTCCAGAATATCCAGGAGGTAAATTTTCTGGAAGCGATTGTAGACTAATAAAAATGTACTATATTTATTTTGGTAATGTACATCGCTGGATATCTTGTGTTAACGTAATATTTAAAATAAATATAAAAATAACAAAATCAATGTAAGTCTAAACTGAAGCAAGAAAATTCGTGAATTATTTTGTAAATCGTGCCCAAAGGAATCGTAAGTATGTTTGGACGAATCTCTCAGAAATGAAGGAATATCTTAATGAATTATCACCTTCCGATATATATATATATATATATATATATATATATTCGTATATAATATATATATATATATATATATATATATAGTATAATATATAAATTATCTATAATACATATATCTATATAATATATATATATATATATTATATCTATATATATATATAATATATATATTATATAGATAGTAAAATTCTTGATTTTTCTCGTTAAATACAAAGTTCAGCGCTCTCTCTTTCTCTCTCCCTGACCTTTCTCCATTTATTATTGTCCCTCTCTCTCCCCCAACACCCCTGTCTCTCAATCCCCCTTCTCTGTCTATTTCGTTTCCCCCCTTCCTCTCTCTCTCTCTCTCTCTCGTCTCTCTCTCTCTCTCTCTCTCTCTCCTCTCCAACCCCACATCTCTACATCTCCCTTTTCCCCATCTTCGATCTTCTCTCTCTCTCTCTTCTGCTATATGGCTTCGTCCGATCGGGTCAGGTATCTAGGATCAGGTCTCATGCCAGGTCAGTCTGACAGAGGTATTATAATTGGCCATACAACTCCCCTGTGGCATGAATAATGGAAACAGATGGAGAGAACGAGAACGGGGCTAAGTTGCACGGAAGCGAAGCTTCTGCTGGTATGGTGCGGTTCTGCAGACATTGGTCAATGCGCAAGTGTACTCACGCCATTTATCTATAAATTATACATTCAAATATATAATATATATATATATATATATATATATATAATATATATAGTCATATAATATATATATATATATACGTATATATAATTGTCCAAACAATAAAGCTTTTACTTCGGCACTATTGTAGTATTCAAGAGAACTCACCAAATCATAGTATCGATAGAAACAAATATTTTTGTTTATTTTTATATCCATCTGAAATACTATGTTAACCGCAGATACCATTAAAAATATTTCGCTAACACATCTTGACTGTTTATTAGTTAATATACACACATGTATATATACACACACAGACACACGCACACACACCCACACACACACACGCACACACACACACACACACACACACAAATATATATATTATATATATATATATATATATATATATATATATATATATATATTTTACCAGCAAGGAGACAGATATTTTCCTTACCTTTCGAAGCGATAGTAAACATGAATCCGAGCGGCGCCTATTCTCTCTCTCTCTCTCAAACACTAAAACACCGTAATCTGTTGTGTAGAAATTAAGCGAAGTGTAAAATATAGTTTCTTCTGCAAGTTTAACATATGACAAGTTAAATGAGAAAATATGCACGATAGTAATATGCATAACAGAAAGCTACTAAACCACTCCCAAAAACCAAATAAACAATTGTAAACAATAAAATGTGCGAGTAATTCCCATCTCTATCCCTCAAAAGAATTATATACTCTCCATCATATGATGATGTCTTTTTGTCGCCAGTTCACTTAAGTGGCTATGCTTTGACAGTGGCCATGTCCACTGACAGGTGTGTCTACCCATGACATACAAGATTACTCATGAAACATCTGTGGAGAGAGATTCCTCTCATTAGTACCTACCTACCTTGAGATAATCACAACGCAACAAAATAAATGTTAAAGAAATGATACCAAGATAATATACCACTAAAATGTCAAAGGAATTGATAGGTCCCCAAAATATTAATTGTTGTTCATTTTAACACTCACCTTTTCAATAGGTGACCTGAGCCTAGCCTTTCTAGCGTGCTTTCAGTATGGCCTCTCCAAAGCGAGTGCACGACCACATTCCTTGTGCCACACCCATGATATTGTTGAGCATAGGTTCTAATCGGACTGGCTTCTAGAATATTCGATACGGAACGCTGATGAGCACTTTAGGTTCTAATCGGACTGGCTTCTAGAATATTCGATACGGAACGCTGATGAGCACTTTAGTTCACACGCCTGTATCCAACTTTTGATCGGACACTCCGTGCTGAGCCCGCAGACCACCAGGCATTCACCTATGCGCTGCGATGCGCTGAATGCCAAAAAACACACACGCACATATTCACATATATGTATATATATATATATAAATATATATATATATATAAAATATAATATATATATATATATATATATATATATATATATATATAATCCGCATTAAGCTACAAATGTCCTATAATATCTAATCGCTCTACCTTGGAATTAATTACCGAAGGGGAATTTTTTAGTTGATAAGAAATTCGTCTTCTTATGGGCACGAACCACGGAACCAAGAATTCAGGACACACAGTGAAGCGCTCTAAACCATACGGCTATCACGAGAGGTATAAGTTAATGCCACCTCTCACCTATATGTAAATCCCTGTTGCGCTCAGTTATTTGTTGTTTTCTGAGTCGGCATCACCCCACCTCGACCTTGATATCTTTGTGGTGCTTTTGTCTCACTTAGCCACATTGTGAGTCTTATCACATCACTGCAATTCATATATACACGCTTCACTGTGTGTCCTGAATTCTTGGTTCCGTGGTTCGCACCCTTGAGACGACGAATTTGTTATCAACTAAAAAATTCCCATTTGGTTAACATATATGAAAATATATTAATTCCCATAAAGCGAATTAGATTTAAAAGACATTAGTACCTTAGTGCTTATATATGAATCACGATGATGTGATAAGACATATATATATATTGTTTTTTCTTTATAAATGTGTCTTTATCTTTCACAGACTGATGATGCACGGAGAATTTCATGTGCGAAACGTTTCATGGCATAAATTTATCAGTTTTAATCGTTGTATCATGGACATCCCCTGGAGGTTATATATGTATATATATATATATATATATATATATATATATATATATATATATATATATATATATATATATTCTAACAAATTTATGTTTATTTTCATTAATTTTGTTTATACTGTTTGGTTAAGTTTATTCTTTTTGTTTTCCTTTTTTTTATTACTATTCAAGAGAGGTAAACTGCTTGTTTGGTATCAAAAAGTAATTACCATGTACAGAATACCATTAGGTAGTTCAGCTAAAGTTACAGGGTTCAGCATATAGACCATTACAGCAGTCGATACCGAGAGCTAAACCAGAGAGGTTATCCTGACAGTCGACCCAGAGTCACGAAGAAGGGACAAGGGATAATACGTATATAACGAGTCAGAGAGAGAGAGAGAGACAGAGAATATCGGATTGTTGCCATTGTGTTTTGGTATTTCGTTGTCATGTCACGTTGGGCATGATAAGTGTTGTTTTATGTTGATATTCTCTGCGTTCATTAGTGCCATTTCGGTATTTCTACAGAAGCAGTCCGCACGGACTGCAAGGAACGTAACCGCTGGTACGACATCCACTAGGGATTGGGGCGTCCAATGTATTTCGCCTGGTTTAGTACTGGCCCCTGGGGGGTTAATTACAGTCGTCCGAATAAATATTACTTAAAATTCTTGTTCAGTAGGTAAAACTGCACAGAAAAACCGCAACTGCCATAGTCTAGGCCGCCGCGGATAAGTACTCTAGATCTACCGCCATTTCTATTATTTACATTCCTGTGTTTTGGAATATTGTCGTTAGTTATTACCAGTGGAGTTGGTATATATTGTTGCATTTGCGTGCATCAGGTCAGTGGCTATATGTGTTGTCATTTCTATAGGTAAGAGGTGTTGTTATTATATAGTCCGTTTCTTTACCCTTGGTAATTAACGATAGTTAGCCGGTCCATTCGCTAGTTGATATCTTGTATTGTTTGTATAATTGCTTGTCGGCTCTTTATTGACGAATACGTTGATTCGTTGCTGTAGTGGTTGTCTTTATTATGATGGATCTCTCGTTCTGCTATATATCATAACTCGTTAAGCTTACATTTTAATTCTATTATAAGTATTATTGTGTGATGGTTTATTAAGTACCAATTTGTCATTGTGTATCTTAGTTAGTTATACGTACCTTGTTTATGGTTGTCTTGGACGTACGTTAACTTTGATGAATCGTTTGGTACTTGCCTTCGGTACTTACATTAGTCCCGTTGTTTGTGTTCTTCTCTTTATGATAAATCTCCTGTAAGACTGCTGTTTGGTGACTCGTCTCTTGTACCTCATATATGCTACTTGCATATATTATTACACTTTCATAAAGGATATCCAGCAAAGGCAAGTCAGAGTATATTTAGGTGAACTGTTTTATATCTGATATTATATTCCCTTAATATTGAATTGCATTGTTATTACCATACATTTATATTGGGTTTTCTCTTGTCAATTGCAGAACCCGAGTATGGCGTTTTGGATAGTGCTGAATATATTTTAATAAATATAATAAGTTTTGCCTTGCATTTAATTGCCCTCACTTGAGTTTGTGCTAGTAGGTGCATCCCACTTTATCAACAATATTATATTTCTAGAGTATTTAACTACTCTGTGTTACACCTGTCATAGGTTCACTGTCGCCATTATTTCCAGCAAAGAACCTGGGGATATAAAATATACCGCCCATACAAAATCTAATGGCACAGGCACGTAACAATATATATATATATATATATATATATATATATATATATATTATATATATATATATATATATATATATATATATATATATATATATATATATATATATATATATATATATGCTGTTGCTTTCGTAATGCATATCATCCTCTTTTTAGCTGTGTGGAGTGTTTAAAATTTGTTTGCAATACTTTCAGATTCCTTATTTTGCTTAGAGTTAGTATGTTCTAACAATGTATGTCCAGATTTCGCATGACAATTTAAAAGTAAAGAATAACATAGATTGTGAGAGGAAAGGGATTAGCATTGTCTGTTTGAAGCAAGAAAATAGCTGTCACCACTTGCGGCCGCGTGGTTCCAATTTTTTTTTTTTTTTTTTTTTTTTTATTTTTTTTTTTTTTTTTTTTTAAACAAAATGTGATGCCTCGTAAACTTGTTTCACACCAGTCCCTTTGTCGAGTAACCTCGTGAAAGATTGCACCATCTTTCGTAAGCATAAAACGTTTCACATACGTCTGATACCTTTCACTTCATATAAGTAGTTATAGATGTTTTTGTATTGAAAACTATCTAATATTACTAGTAAATTAACTCTTGTATCCCTCGTAAGTAGTTAAATTTTGAAGTTTGTGACGTCACTCAAGGAAATGACGAAACTTAATTTTGTTCGAGAAGATTCTATAATCATATTTTTTTTAAATGACTTTTATTATCTTAAATCATGTAATAATAAATGTTATTTATGATTGTAATCTCACCTTCTCTCTACTTATTGTTTTGAAAGAGAATTTTTATGTTATCAGCTGTCTCTCGTTCCCAAAATAGTTCACCCCAACCATTTCAGGGAGAGGTACACAGATCAGTTGCCTTATGAACAGAGCAAGTTGATCATTCTGAGCTTTGAAACCGTGGGGTTATTTCGTGTTTCTTAGATTTATTTAATATTGCTTAGTGCTTATAGTGGAATCTGAACAAACATTGTACAAGTGTGTAACGGCGCCTTTTCTTTTTAGAAATATTGATATCCTTAGAGGATAGATTAGGATTAAAGTTTTCCAAATAACAAAATGATTTTGAAATGACGACATAGTCCAGGTTACCGTTAGAAACACCAAAGCTTAATCCATATCCCAAACCTGCTGTCGTAGCACTATCCACTGGTTTGTCTGATAAATTAATCATGAAGTCCACGTTGGCATGCTTAGTCCAGTCGCATTCAGCAATAAGGTTCTTCAGCTTGAATTGAAGCTTTCTTTACAGACGGTTGTTAAATGATACTGATACTTACACGAAACTGAGGTCTGATCCTTCACAGACAGTGAACTCCCATTTTAATAAACAAATTAAATCCATTCTAAAGGGCTTGGACCATTTAATTAAACAGTTTACACCGCAATGCGCCTCCCTACCTTATATAAAAGGTTTAGTCAAGACACAAAATCAACAACCCAATCAGTCCATTCATTAGTTCAGTGGCCTCAGTTACGTATAATTTATCTAAATGGCCTGTAAAATTTCTTACACCTTTGGTAGGAAACATTTCTAACACGAATGTAAAAAAACAATGTTGATTTTATAAACAAATTGAATAGTTTAAATTTGAATTAAATTTTAATATGGTTAGTTTTGATGTTGTCTCTTTATTTACAAAAGTGCCTGTAGATGATTTAATTGAATTTTTGGAGGATGCATTAGAACATCATGATATTCCCTTAACGGTACCAAAGCTCATTAATCTCATAAAGTTATGTATCAAAGATAGTAAATTTTGTGTTAATGGGGAAGTTTTTGTACAGACGTTTGGCATGGCTATGGGTAATCCCTTACCTCCAATCCTTAGCAATATTTACACGTAAATTTTTGAGACAAAACTTTTACCAAGAATTTTGAACTAAAAAGTTATATGGTTTAGGCATGTGGATGATATTTTCTGTTTTCTCTGGGATGTTCCTAAGAGCTTTACATGGCTGCAGCTCGCAGTTCAATGACGCCGAGATTAGAACTATTAATGACATTGCCTTGAAACTTAAATACCCAAGTACTTTTGTAGATGTGGTTATGGAAAAGAGCTAGAAAAACATTTTATTTAACTAATGACAAACTTGAATTTAGTAATCCTAACATTCTGAAATTACCCTATGATGAAAGATTTTTAGAAATTCCTAGAATTTTAAAGCTTTTTAACATAAATATTGTTTTTAGTAATATTAATGTCAAAAGTTTAGTAATAAAACATTCTCTTAAAGATCCTCCCGGCTGTATATGTGAAATTCCTTGCAAAAAGTATGATAAAGCATATTACGGACAAACCGGCAAATCTCTTTCACAATGACTCAAACAGCACCAATATTCTGTGAGAACTGAACAGATATCGAATGCATTATTCGTACATATGAGAGATTTAGATCATCCTATTAATCCCATGTAATGAGACAGTTAAAAGGAATATCATTGAATCTTGTTTCATCAAGTCAAATAATAGAAATGTTCTAAATTTAAGTCTTGTTTTATTTAAACTCGATGCCTTCATAATGAAAAAAGTTGTAGAAATATAAGCAACAAAATTCATATATTCAGATTTTACATGCTTTGGACTAAATGGATACCTTGTAGTTTTTGTTAGGGTTAAATCTATGTTTAAGTATGTGACCGTGTGATATCTGATAATCCTGGATTATCTCTTTGAATTTTACCCTTCTGACAATTAACCATCTGGTATTCTTGATCTTTTTGTTTGCCTGATAACCTTCTTTCCAACTGTATTTAATTCATTCCTTGACAATGTCTTAGTAAAGACGAATCTATAAAGTGAGTGTATTTTCATCCGCTATACATACATACACCCACACACACACACACACACGCATATATATATATATATATATACATATATATATATATATATATATATATATATATATATATATGTGTGTGTGGTGGTGTGTGTGTGTGGTGGTAGTGTAAATGTAATGTTAAAATGTAATGTAGTATTCACAGTTAGAATTATTTAGTAATAGTATGTATGTATGTATGTATGTATGTATGTATGTATGTCGGATGAAAAAAAACACTCACTTTATAGATTCATCCTTGCAAAGAGAAACACTAAGCAAGGAATAAGTTTCCTTTAAATCAATTGCTAAATAAAACGGAAAAGAAATTTAAAACATTAAATTAGCAAAGATTTGTATTACGTAAAAAGATAAATCTGAGTATTGTTTTGAAATATTTTCCTGTCGGATATCTGAAGCTTATAATTTTATCTCTCAACTATTTATCACTTTCCTTTCTGTCTCTCTCTTGTTAGCTCCCCCTTGGTTATTTTTACTCCTTTACTCTTTTTAATTTCTCCGTATCTCTCGGGTTACTCCTTCCTCCTGGTTCTCCTTTCCAAGTACCCCAAAATTACACGGATCCTTTTGGCAAGGATTTCGAAGTAATGGGTCCTCTTCCCCCGCCTGATACAGGGGTCGTATTGACTAAAACCGCCTCCTGAATATACAATTGCGCTGTCAGGTCACGTCAGGTCACTCCGAGTAAGGAAGCAGAACGTTCCGTGATCTTTTTACTTTCTTTTGAAAATCCCGGGGGCAAATATTTTTTTGAAATTATCAAATGCTGAATTAATTCGTAATAGAACAAAATATATATATATATATATATATATATATATATAGATATATATATATATATATATATATATATAAATATATATATATATATATAGAGAATGACCACAGGAAAATGATAGGCAGAAATCCGAGCGCTTTCGTCTTACTAAATTAATACATTGTCAAGTTATCAGGTAAACAAAAAGATCAAGAATACCAGATGGTTAATTGTCAAAAGGGTAAAGATCAAAGAGATAATCCAGGATTATCGGAATTAACCATTGATTTATACCTAAACTTTTGTATATATATATATATATATATATTATATATATATATACATATATATATATATATATATATATATAATATATAATATATATATATATATATATATATATAGTATATATATATATATATATATATATTTTATATATACACACACAAAAGTTTAGGCATAAATTAATGGTCTGTCTAGGTTAATCCGGTCTTTGTTAGAATGAGCCTAAGCCACAGCAGTAAGGTTCTGAAGGAAATGAGAAGCATGGTGTGGACCCCTGAAATCGAACTATCCGACCAAGATGGGGCAGACAGGTATAAAGAATGACAGACCTTTATATGCTCAGTTGCAAATACTCTTCATATAACATCGGTATACACGTTATCACTTTCACAAACATAAACAGACGGGTAGATGGGAATATTACCATAAAACTAATACGTAACTGCAATTTCTCGACATAGGACTGTTGTTCATGAGGGAACAACCTTGCAGGTATCCACCATTCCTGTTTCTATCAAGCAGCCATGTTAAACACACCAGACATCCACACGTCACATTAATTCGTGAAGATCGGCTACTGATTCCATAACAATTCCATTCCTTCTGCCACTGGAATTTGGAATTTTCTCTCGAGTTCTTTTTCTGTCTGATATGCAATGAACTGGCCAATGTGACGATCCAAAGCAATATTGGAGAAAGAAAAATAAGAAAGAAAACAAAAGCGAAGCGTTCTAGAGTCTGGAAGTAAAAATCGATGAAACAGGCTACGGCTGATTAGCCATCCCGTAGGTCTACGATACAGTGCGACGAACGCCATGAAATTCTTCATTCTTCAGTAATAAGTCGCTGCTATAGACTCGTGTTATTAAGAAGTCTGGGACGTTTATAAGTAGAATTCTTTTTATTACATTGCTTGTGAAGGTACAACAGAGGACTTTTCAATCAATTTTAAAACTTTGTCTAAAAGAATGTATTCTTGTCTACTCACTGGCTTTGTCTGCTCACTATGTCTACTCGCTTTGTTTAGTAACTTTGTCTACTCGCTTTGTTTACAGGATTTGGCTACACGTTTTGTTTATGGACATTGTATGCTCGTTTTTTTTACTAACTTTGTTTACTGGCTTTGTCTACTTGCTTTGTTTACTGGCTTTGTCTACTCTCTTTGTTTATTGGCTTTGACTACTCAGTTTGTTTAATGACTGTCTACTCACTTTGTTGACTAACTCTGTCTACTCAATTTGTTCACTAACTTTGACTACCTGATATGTTTACTGGCTTGGTCTACTTGCTTTGTTTACTGGCTTTGTCTACTTGTTTTGTTTACTGACTTTGTCTACTTGCTTTGTTTAGTGACCATCTACTCACTTTGTTTAATGACTATCTACTAACTTTGTTTACTAACCTTCTCTACTCGCTTTGGTCACTAACTTTGTCTACTGGCTTTGTGTACTTACTTTGTTTACTGGCTTTGTCTACTTGCTTTGTTTACTGGCTTTGTCTACTCCTTTATTTACTAACTTTGTCTACTCGCTCTGTTTACTGAATGTCTGCTTGTTTTGTTTATTGATTTTCTACTCACTTATTTAACTAGCTTTAACTAAAGCAAACCTTGTCTACTCGCTCTGCCAAGAGACAAGTAGTTGAGTTGGCTCAAGACAAAGAGTATTACTACTTCAAATTCAAATCTTATAGAAACTGTTATTTTATCTTCCAGTCAATGCTTCCTATCAGGTGACACGATAAATTTTCTACATTACATTTTTCAAACAGAATAATAAAATAATTAAAAGTATCACAGTTAAAGTTCGGATTACGGAGATTTTGCTTCAGGCTAACAACAATATTTTCTAGGCCACTGAAAAAATAATAAATTTATGACATTGTTTTTTTATGTGCGCTCACTCGCTTCTAATTTCCTTTTCATTGTCGTCAGAATATATTTCTCGCCTCGCTTTTTGGCTTTTATCCTGTTTTCGTAACTGTATTCGATTTATTTATCTATCTATCGACTTGTATTTGTATACGAATTTTTAAATATATTAATGATATTCCGATAAAAGTGTTGATTAGTCTTTCTTAAGGTGCCTCAGTCTTCTCATGGATACGACGCATAAAAAACTGATTCAACATTTTTTTTATGAATAGGTTAATATTACGCATCAATTATAATTATTGTATTAAGTTTTGGAGTTGATCCATTATGTAATCCGGATCCGAAAAACATTATTCAA
>NC_061101.1:45448384-45455884 GCF_015104395.2 Macrobrachium nipponense
CCGAAAAACATTATTCAACAAGCTGGACCTTTCGTCAGAACACTGAGAGAAGTAGAACATGACTCATGAGAGGGAGGTGTATCGGACAAAATACTGAAAGCTCCAGGGGAGAGGGAAAACGGGGCAGTATTTAGGCCTATAGGAAACATTATCTCAGCTGTGATCTGAATCACAATATGGACAGAGCAAAGGAGAACTTATAACTGCTACTCTTTCAAATTGGGAATGTAATCCTCTGTGGAAAGATAAGTCATTTCTATTAGTAATAAGGGAATCGTTCTTTTCGTTTTCTCTAGTGACCTGGTCTGTTCATGAGATTAAGATTTGATTGGTAGTTTTCGAATCCTAGGCCTAAACAACATTTCTAGTTGTTCTGACACGATAATCTTTCCTTCTTAGCTTTCCAAGATCAGTCAAGTGCCTTATAACCTTGTACTCACCCTCAACACTCATTAACTCATCCCTACCACTCCCTCACTCATCCCTATAACACCACTTTACTCACCCAGAGGCGCCTCATATAGCCAACCAAACCAACATTCACTCTCACTGCAGCTTCGAAACGCCTCACTCACAGCTGTCACCTTCTCATTCTACATTCACCTAGCTAATTTGGCCTCACTCATTTATTCTGAGTTCTCATTCGTCCGTACCAAAGCCAAATTCACAGCTGTAGCGGCCTTACTTATACCTACCACGCCCTTATTCATCCAAAACAGCACCTCACGCACCTCTACTATCACGCGATAGCTTAAAAGATTGTCCTCGCTTTTATTACCTCCCCCATTTAGTGAGCGCAATTACTCATTAACTATTACTTCCTCAAGGTCTCACACTTTACCTACCAATGCCCTCATCCCGTGAAAGACGTCACCAAATCCGACTTTCGCAGTATAAAAGAAACCATCAAATAGTCCAAGTACTTTATTTTTATTCTAGACGCATTTTGTACGAGGAAAGGTAAGCTAATGATTTCATGTTCCCTGTCTCCTAAATGTAAGGCTTGATATGGTCACCCATTTTATCAAAAGGAAGTACTAATATTCTTTAACTACATTAATGGCCTACGCCAATATATTTTCACTTTATAAAGAAATCAGAACATTTTATGGTAAATTCCTACCCTCCAACAAAAAAATTAATGAAAATATATTTTGCAAGCGACCACGGAGGTTTTGCACGCTGAGGGCGGGAGTATTCTGAGTGTGTGTGTGTGAGAGAGAGAGAGAGAGAGAGGTAGAGAGAGAGAGAGAGAGAGAGAGAGAGAGAGAGAGAGAGAGATGAAATCTAATTATAGTAAACTCATCAGAGCAGAACTGAGATGATTAACTTCGCTGAGCCTAAAGCAAGAACAGAATAGAATACCGTTAATATAAAAACAAATACGGATATCAAAAGAGAGAGAGAGAGAGAGAGAGAGAGAGAGAGAGAGAGAGAGAGAGAGAGAGAGAGAAGGATTATAATGAGAAATGAAACAAACAAAATGAGTATTTTCTTAAGAGCGTAGGCTAATGGAACGACCTGAAAGAGACAAGGAAAAGGGAACATGATGGAAGAAAGATGGAGGTCAACCACGAGAGAAAGGGCGGATCTACCTTCCACTAGATGAATTAAAGTTACAGGTGAGCGAGGATTACTCAGAAAAAAAAACCGAGACCAGAAAGTGGGTTAAGCTGAGGTTATCGAGATGGGAATGTCGCCGATGAAATAAATCGAACATTATATCGAGGTTCTTGAAATGGTTAAAAGATCGACTGTTACCTATATGAATACTGGATTCACGGCTACATACATATACGTATAGATGATCCACATTTATATACATACATACAGAATCCACATTTATATACATGCATACATGATCCACAGTTATATAAATGTATACAATATGCATTTGTATACATTTATACATGATCCACAGTTATATACATGTGTATAGAATCCACATTTATATAATTTATATACATGCATACATGAACCACAGTTATATACATGTATATAGAGTCCAGTTATTTACATAAATGCAGCTTATATACATGCATGCATGATCCACAGATATATACTACAGGATCCACAACTACATTCATATATACAGGGTCCACCGTTATTTACATGATTACAGGATGCACAGTTATAGACATGTATAGAGGATCAACAACTACTTTGCTCCAAGATCCACAATTATTTACATGAATACAGGATCTACAGTTATAGACATGCATATAGAATCAATAGTTATATACATTTATAAAAGAGACACGTCAACATAAATATATACAGGATCCATAGTTATTTACATGATACAAGATCCCGTTATATACATGTATACAGGATCCACAGTTATATAAATGTATACAAGATCCACCGTTATATAATTGTATACACTATCCAGTTATATTCATGTCTAAAGGATCCACAGTATATGCATATATACACGATCCATAGTCATATACATGTATAGAGACTCCACCTTTTAATGGCTGTGGACCTTCCAACCTATATCGACCATGTAAACAAAACAGAAAAGGCAAAAGCAAATAGAGAAACAGCCGAGATGGAACATTTCGTAGGCAGACCTCCGAGGTCTTAGGGAGCTAAGCCTCGTTCCTTGTCATAAGATCAGAGGATTTTTGCAAAGGAACTGATGGAGTCAGAAATGTGGGGAAATGCTCCAGGTCAATACTCAGTGTATTCACTTTGGTTCTTATTTTCTCCTTTTACGAAGATAGGAGTTCAACTAGATGCCTTCAGTAAAGGAAAATATATGAGCATTGTGGAAGTTATTTTTCTTCAAAAAAAAAAAGAAAAAAAAAACTTTGAGGAAAACAAATTATGAATATTTAATACAGCACTACAACAACATCCAAAACACAGTACTTATAACAGCTTGGAACAACACATTAATGAGAACATATGTATCATTACAAGAACAGTTAATACAAGAAAACTCAAGATTATATCATCAAAATTGGGAAGACTTAATAAAAAATACTCAAATAGAGTACAATAACCCAAAACATTTCTGGAACTCCGTTGCAAGACTGATTGGAAGCAAAACTAATACATCGCCCTACATAAAGCATAGGAATGAGAAAATATATATGACGAACAAGAGAAAGAAGTACTGCACAATGCCTACTAGCAGGAAATATTTCAGATAACGCAGGAGGATAACCAAAATTTCGACAACCAACATGAGACAATAGTCAATGAATTCAATGAACAACATAGACACAGAAAGAATCCGCATCACGCAGCTGGCATTTAACAGACTCACTGAAGACTGCCCTCTAACAAGGAAAATAGAATTAAGGGAAATCAAAATAATAATAAAAAATTTTAAACACAAGGCACCAGGAAGAAGTGGAATTAACCAGATATTGCACTTGAAAAATTAAGAGAAATATACAATTGGGCTCTCTCAATGGGATATTTTCCCATTATATTCATGAATGCAATAATGATTTTGATAGCCAAACCAGGAAAAGATGCGTGCCAGGTAGAGAATTTTAGACCAATATCATTACTAGAAATACCTGGCAAAATATTTGAAAAAATAATTAACAACAGACTAGTGTTGTTCCTAAAAGGTAATCAGCTACACAATAAAAATCAATATGGGTTTAGAAAAGGAAGAGGAACCCAGATTGCAATAGCAACAATATATGAGAGCATTGCACTGTCACCAAGAAGAAGATACCTATGCAACCTAGTATGTAGAGATATAACCAAGGCATTTGACAAAGTATGGATACAAGGTCTTCAATGCAAAATATTACATCTCAACCTTCCAGGAATTTTTGAGAAAATACTGCAACTTCATCAAAGATCGAACAGCAGCAATCAAGTCACAAAATTACATGGGAATCCATTCCCGTTACTAAGTGGAGTCCCACAAGGATCTGTACTCAGTCCAACATTATTCATATTATATACATCAGATGTGACTCCACCACCAGAGTACTGTACTGATGTCTGCTTTGCAGATGATATATCTCAAATAGTTATACACCCAGAAAAAACGTACAAGGAGAAGGGACCGAAGTTTGAAAAAAGAAGTAGCACAAAAAGCAATGAACCAAATTGAAAGAATAAATCAATTTGAAAAGAAGTGGAAGATAAAGACAAATAAATCCAAATTCCAACTAGTGTCGGTATCTGCATACAAACCTGCACAAATAATGTTAGACCAACAACCAATGAATTTTACTAAAAGTACAAGAATACTAGGAATTCAATTCGGACAAAGAGGAATATCAAGACATGTGAGAGAGAGGCTAAGGATAGCAAGAACACAAAATGCAAAGCTGAAAAGGTTTAGGAATATGAACACAACTATCAAAATCCATTTCTACAAAAGCCTAATCAGACCAAAAATGGCATATCCACAATACCCACGTGCTTTTAGCATCGACTTCCAATATAAGTGCATTACAAAATTTCCAAAATAAAATACTAAGGTTTGCAGTGAGAAACAATCAAGAAGATGACGATCTGAATATAGAACAAATACATAAAAAATACAAAGTAGAACCAATTAATCAGAGTTTATACAGACTGGCAACCTATATATGGAGGAAACTACTATGAGATTCAGGGTCTCTGTAACACGGTTTTTTGGACTTTGCTCCTTTTCAAAGCATCGGATATAGCTGAAAGTTGACATATGTATATTTTACAACCACACACAAATTTTGTCAGCATTATCAATAACCTAAACCCGATAGTTTTAATTTTTAAAGAGTAAAAATGATCTAGCCGACGCCATGGCCAATGATTACGAGCCAAGAGTCGAAAAACATTCATTACGTAAGCAAGGTAAACAACAAACACCTTTTGACTAAATGTTGCCCCGCCCATCCACCAGACAGAAATTCCATCGGCTCTGAAACCCAAAGACTTTATGAATGGCGGAACGATACATAGATGTGGGTGGGGTATCAGTGCTAGCGTAGTAATACTACTGTAGCAGTAGTGCCGCAACAGTATAGCAGTAATATACATGAATTAAACGTTTAGGCCAACTGCTGGGATCCTTGAGGATCATTTAGCACTTCTTACAACTACTCGAGAAATTAATTTGTATAGCCAGAAGTTAAATTTTCTAATCCAACAATGCCCATGGTAGCCTTCAGTGTTATCCTGAATTATAACGAGGCGAAAGTGGGTGGAGCCTCATGAATTCAACATCCTGACGATAATTATTGGTGAAGGTTTAAAGCCAAAATACGGTACCGGCTATTTTTTTTCAGTAAATAGGTAGATAGCCAATAAATAAAAATTGCTTGACATTGGATATAGCAGTTATCAAATCAAGCTTGTCTACTATGTTTTTGGTAATTACCAACTATTCCCTACATCTTGTCAATCTGATTGTGACTTATAAAGTAGACTGTAATTTCTTTGGAAACTTATTTTGGGAGTTAGACTAATAATCGAAGTGTTTTTGTATTTATTAACATATTTTGTTGGTTTGTTCATTATGACAATTATCAGTGGAGAGGTTCCAGAGTTCATAAAGGTGTACTGCTTTGCTTGTATTTAAATTTGTATGTCATTGTTGCCAGAGGTTTAGCCTTCGTTACGTATAGCCAATCATCCATCGAGAAAGAGGGAAGAAATGATGTCATAAGTTACGTAACGAGTGCGTTCGAAACCTTTTCTCTGATTAAGTTGGCCCGTCTTCAAAAAAGGTCACTTTTACATTATAAGAACCAAATTTATTCAACCTACGTAGTGCAGAATACACTCAAAATTTATGTGTTGATATAATATGTATTCTGAATAAGCGTTATATTTATGAAATGCATAGATAAAAAGTTATTGCAAAAAAACCGTGTTACAGAGGCCCTGAATCTCATAGTAGTTCAATACAATAGTGAACTAGCAGAAGAATCAGAACCTTGACCCAAACAACACAGACCACAGATGGTGGAGAAGAGTATCTTCATATTCATCGCGATGAGCCTCGACCATTATACTATTAAGAAATGTCTTGTGAAAAAGTACTTTGTAGAATTTACTATATAGATATAATGCAAAATCATTATGATAATTAAAATTAAGTTTAGAGTTAGAAAACTGGAACTTTATTCAATATGATTATATTATGTAATAAAATTCAAAATATGTAATCTATACAATTCGCCATGTCATTGTAATGTATAATCATTATTGTATTATGTTAAGATTAGTTAGAAAATTGTACCCTTACCCAAATAAAATTGTGGATAAACCACACTTTACATTACTCGCACTAATACTTAGCTTTCCAAACTATTTCCTACCACGGTTAGCTAGCTAACTCCCCTCACTCTTCTTTCACCCAGCTTAAAAAAAAAAATATAGTCAAATATATAGTTTATCTCTCTCTCTCTCTCTCTCTCTCTCTCTCTTCTCTCACACACACACACACACTCTCACACACACACAGTGGTACTTCCGCTACACACGTTATTTACACTAGTTCAGTTACCGATTGCTTTTCTTACAATTTATATTTGAATCTATTAGTAAATAGACTATATTGTCCATTTCATAGCGCTTATATACCGTAGAAGAAAGACTGAAAATACCTAAACGGATAAAGTGATTGATACAGCAATTAAAACGGATATTCCGCAGTACCAAAAACACAGGATAAGGGAAAATTTGTCATTTGAAGGCACAGAAATAAGAGCGTTAATTAAAAACGTGCTTATGAATGGCAAAGTAGTTAACAAGGAGGCAAATTCAAAGATATGTTCACAGTCATAACACTGACTCAGAGATTAATACGTACTGAGAGCCAACAGTATCAGGGACACATGTAGATACTAGTTCACAGTACCAGACATGCGTATATAGTCAGTAATAACAAAGACAAACAAACAAACACGCACATAGAGACCGTCAAAACAAGGATGTGAAAAGAGACATACGAACACGGAGACAGCACTAACGAAGGTAAATAGGAATACGTATACAACGACCACCATAACAATAACACGTAAACAGACATGCACACGGAGGCAGAACAAACAAGGACATAGACACGTACACGGAGACAGAACAAACAAGGACATAGACACGTTTACGGAGACAGCAATACCAAGGACAGACGGATACATGTGCATAAAGACTATTGTCGCAAGGAGTCAGATACAGGTTTATAAAGACAGGAAGACCGCCTTAGCAAAAGGAGATCTACGCGCGGAAATACGAATGGACAAATTAGGGAACGTGCAAATAAAGGGCACGATTTAAAACACTGAAAATAAGTACCAACACAAAGAAATTTCGCCATATTAAATCGTGGAAGAATATGATACAGGAAGTGACTTGAAAAAATAGTATTCTGTCCCAACACCTCTATAGGACAAAGGAAGTTAAAGATACACGTGCACATAACGACTGACGAACCAGGAACACAAAAATAGGCCTACGTGCACGAAAAGACCTCAAATAAAAAGCGTTCATGCATAGAAAAACTACCAACGGAGGCACAGAAACAGGTTCGCG
>NC_061101.1:45465884-45468384 GCF_015104395.2 Macrobrachium nipponense
TATATCTCCAAAAATGTGCTCTAGGCATCTAACTCACATACTCACAAATATTGCCCCATAATCTCCAAAAATGTGTCTCCATTTGCAACAAAGATGGCTGCAAAATAATTGAACTAAACATAGCTCTCATCACATTATTGGCAAATATCAACAATGGCCAAAAAATATATCTCCCATTATTATACATCTCAAATTATAACTCCAAAATATATACTCCAATTATCCATCTCCAAAATAATATATCTCAATTATATCTCCAATTCTAAACTTTCCAATTCTCCAGAGAATATTTCAAGTGTTATAGTCAAAAACTATAAAAACTCTCTCCATCTTGGCTTTGCCTTCCTCCCACGAATCTCTGTGCAAGTCTTCCCATAGACTTGGCTAGTGATACATTATGAATAGAAGAGGCGCACACGCACATACGAATGCACACTTCGACAACGCCTCATATTACTGGCTATAACCAGTTTCCAAAGGCACTTTGAGAAGAGTTCATAAAACTGTCGTGCATTGAACTTGGTCGAAACTAATCATTTTTATCTCACGCCATCCCCAGAAACTCATTGTTTCAGCTACTCTCAGGTCGTTACCTCTACACTGTTCTCCACATTCCACAGGTCACAGGGAAACACATGGACAATATATTATTAATCAAAAAACCCTGGGTCTTACACACACACACACACACACACACACACATATATATATATAATATAATATATATTATATAACATATATATAGATATATATATAAATATATATATATCATTTCGAGCTACAAATGTCCTTTAATATCTAATTTGCTCCACCTCGGAATTGATATATTTTTCATATATGTACCGAAGGGGAATTTTTTAGTTGATAATAATTTCGTCTCCTCAATGGGGGGACGAAATTATTAGCAACTAAAATTCCTCTTCGGGGTACATATATGAAAATATAGCAATTCCGAGGTAGAGCGAATTAGATATTAAAAGACATTTGTAGCTCGAATGATCTATATGAATCACGGTGATGTGATAATTATTCATGAATATATACTATATATATATATATATATATATATATATATATATATATATATATCGAGCTACAAATATCCTTTAATATCTAATTCACTCTACCTCGGAATGAAAATATATATTGATATATGTTTAACCGAAGGGGAAGGGGAATTTTTTAGGCGATAATAGAATTACTGGCCGACGGGCACGAACCATCGACATCTTCAATTCCAGGACGACAGTGAAGCCTTAGCCCACCCCGCCACTGCTAGAGGATATAAGTTTATGCCGCCCCCCACCTCAAATACCTGGTTGCACTCAGGTATTTGTAGTTTTGGAGACTGCATCAAACCCTCCTCCTCGGTAGCGTTGTAGTGCTTTTGTCCACAGGTAGCCATTATATCAGTCATATCACATTGACCGTGATTCATATACATATATCGAGCTACAAATGTCCTTTAATATCTAATTCGCTCTACCTCGGATTGGCTACATGCGGACAAAAGCACTACAATGCTACAGAGGACGAGGAGGTTTGATAAAGTCTCCAAAACTAAGAATACCTGAGTGCGACAGGTATTTGAGGTGGGAAGCGGCATAAACTCATACCTCTTGCGGTGGCGGGGTGGGCTAAGGCTTCATTGCTGTCCTGGAATTGAAGAGGTCGATGGGTCGCTCCCGTTGGCTGGCAATTCTATTATCGCCTAAAAATTTTTTTCAGTGTTAAACATATATGAAAATATATTAATTCCGAGGTAGAGCGAATTAGATATTAAAGGACATGTGTAGCTCGATATATGTATATGAATCACGGTAGTGTAATATGACTTATGTATATATATATATATATATATATATATATATATATATATATATATATATATATATATATATATATATATTTATTATATATATATATATGTGTGTGTGTGTGTGTGTGCGTCTGTGTGTTGTATATATATATTATGCCTACAAACACACACACACATATGTATTGAAGAGTGTATGATTCTTCTTGGTAAGCTGTCTTTAAATCACTTTGTGTTGCCTGCCTTTACATTGTTTGCGCATGTTATGAAAGCCTTCCCTACAATGAGTCTGGCTGTTTGATTTGTGTTCATGTACAAAAAAATCATATTTTCCCAATCTATTTTGTAGTCTTTTTTTCCAACAGTGCTTGGCGAGTGCCGACGTCTGATTATAGTACCTTCATAAGATGCACAAACAATGTAATGGCATGCAACACAGGAAACGGATTTGAAGACATCTTATCAAGAAAAATCATACACTACAATAGAAAATAAACGCAAAGCACAAGAAGCCACACGGTTTATGAACACAGGCAGAGATAGTTAAAGGTCACGAAGGCGGGGCCATACAGGAGAGGGCGGGTAATGACAGAAATAACGACTTTAATCCTCTTCCCGACACAGATATAAATACAGCCGGTCATGGGAGTTTCGGGTAAGTGCTCTTACCAACATCTCTTCCAA
>NC_061101.1:45473384-45475884 GCF_015104395.2 Macrobrachium nipponense
CATTCCATAAGAGAGGTCAATGTCAGTCTGGGGTCGTCTCTGGTATAAAGCTGGTACTAATGGTGGTGTAGCTCTGGCTTATCACGACGTTTCAACCTTCTCATAGGTCGTCTTCATGACTGATCAACAGTAGAAGTGAAGAGATGGTGTCTGTATGCCGATATTTATAGCAGCTCGAATCCTAGAGCTGAGTTCTCATTGGTCGAGCCGGTCTGGGATCTCTCGTCGATGGTTGCAGGGATTCCGCCGTGCGCGTTTGAGTAGTGTATCTGGGAATGAATGTCTAGAGTCCTACCTGTGGCAGGAGTCCTAACATCCCGCTCCTGGATATTTGGCATTGTTGTGTGGTCGTTCGCTGCTGATCTTCGGGCGGCGGTAGGTAATGCTCAAGTTAGGTTTCTCCTTTCCTATATGGAGGTCTTCCAGGATTCGCAAACGTCGGAGGTCAGTAGTTTGGTCAATAATTTCGATATTAGGTATAATATCGTTCTTCTTTATTCTTACGTTATGGTCAGTCCTTGCGTGATTGTAAATGGCTCCTTCTTGGGCGTGGCAGGAGATTCTCTTGGAGAATCACCCAATTATTAGCCAGATCCCTGCCCCAACGTACCTGTTGGCCAAGAAGCTCAACACCATTGCCACCCTCAAGGGACACATTCCAAACCACGTTTCCCTTGGTGTATGGGGAACGTTCCCTGCATAAGCTTACACACCTGAGCCATTAAAATGCCTCAAGTGCCAGAGGTTTGGCCATCACAGTAGCCGCTGCACAGCAAAAGAGGAGTGTGGTATATGCAGCAGACCACACCCCACGAAATAGTGCCTCGACATTTACAGGAGAGGAGAAGCAGTGACAAATAAATGCCCCCTATTCCCGTCAACAACATGCCTGGAACAATCGCTGCAGTGCCAGATTGGAGAGAGTTGTAAGGATGATGGGCACTCTTCCACCTTCAGCAAAAGGAATCTGCGCGAATGGAGCCACAGCAATCAACCACAGCAACACTACACACAGCAACACCCATCACCCAGACTACGGAAACAACGTCGAACGCCGATAAAAAAAGGTGGACTACACCCAAAAGCCACGAGAAACTGAATCTTCACCTTCCCTTCCTTCTCATCCAAACCTCCTTCAACACCTGAATCTCTCCCTTCCTTTATCTGTTCATCACACCCATCTCCCTCCTCCGCCGATGTTCCAGCCAGTGTTAGCCGAGAGAGTGGCACAATAGGCACTGATAGTTGTACGTATAGCTATCACAGTCGGAGGGATTATCATTCTCTTCGAGAAGCTGACAGAAAAACATATCGACAGAAGAACATTGCTGGAATGTCTACTACCCCGTTCGCTTTGAGTAACAGCTGCCCTTTCAAATATCACACTAGAAATGTTAAATTTCTAGAGAGTAAGTAAAATCTTTGGAGTATCCTCCTTAGATTTCCATCCTTTTTCTCGATCTGCAATTTTTCCATTTTCCTTCCTGGTTCTCTTAGACTCAACCAGGATTTTCTGCTGCAGAACTTTTTCTCCTACTGATGGGTACAACAAGGTTTAATGGGGTTTGTAGCCCTGCATTACAGATCACATCCAGTGTCACAGGCTGCTCTGAGAGCAAGAGCCCGCGCTGTCATTGTGCTGGCTTAATCTTAAACAAAAACACCAATTGTCCGGTCATTCCGCGGATACTTGACAATGACGACTGTCCAGGAAAATTTGTAACTTTTTTTTAATAAATATCTCCGCTTGATAGCATCTAGATCTCAATGAGGTTCTGTTAATGATATATATATATATAATATATATATATATATATATATATATATTATATATATACATATATATATATATATATATATGTATATATCTTTACCATTCCACCCTGACATTTTGTTATTTACAAAACGTTATACTATGAATATCTTTTAATATCCAAATCGCTCTACTAAGCGAGAATGCTAGCGAAGAGGAACTATAATTGATGGACGATTCAGTAACTATGGAAGATTCGAAATCCCGACAATACGTATCGAGAATTTCCGTCGACGTCTGTTCATTTTTCCTTATTTTTTTTTTTCAAATCTTTCACGGAAGGATTCAGCATCCCGGTTTCTTTGAATATTTGTGGTGATGCAGTTGCTAGCCTACATGCTTTTTTTTGTTTTTTTTAACTAGCAGAAATGCTGATACTTATATATTACCTATGGACTAACCACTCGTAAGTCGAGGACTGCACCACTCAGCCAGGGACACTGCTTTGGTTGACGTAAGCCTATGAATCTAGTGAAATGTAGATGCAACTTTAAAATAGCACAAGAACCCAACGCGATAACAGAAAGACAAAGAAACAAATCACAATTGCACAAGAGCCCAACACGATAATAAAAGGACAAAGACACAAATAAGCAAAGCAAAAAAAAAAAAAAAAAAAAAAAAAGGCGAGGAAAGCTACAAACGAATCATTTCTTGTCACAAAAGACCGAATTAGGCTTTGTGTGA
>NC_061101.1:45480884-45493384 GCF_015104395.2 Macrobrachium nipponense
CCAGTCGCAAATCTTCGTCCCTTCTTTTCTGGATTTGAATTTTCAATTGTAATCAAAGACATTCCAGACACTACAACATCTTATTTTTTAACTGCATATCTAGACATAAATCAGTGGCTTTTTATTTTAATATTTGCTAGTTTAATATCTAATACCTAACGAGTGTCACTATGGTCAGTGTCTCAAGTGTTCATAAGCTTAGTGATATACAACATAAGGCAAAATTCTATCCTGGTTTTGGGACCTGGACAAAGTTTTCTTTCGTCGCGTCGTAAATTCTTCTGGGTTTGCTCTGCTACGTGCTTGAAGAGAGTTTGTTTCTGCTGCAGAATGGACCAATTGAGTCGTTATTTTGGAAACGTTTCTTTTATAAATAATGAATGATAGCAGGAATTCTTAAAAAAACAAATCGAATATTAAGTTTTCTAACATACGAATCTTTCACTATTCACAATCTAAGTCCATTTATTCATTTAAGCATATCAGGAAACATAATCTATGATTCTCAACAATTAAATGAGCGATCCTTTTAGTTTTTATCTTTTAGTTCATTTTTAATTTCATCATTTTAGACAACAAAATCTACTGTTTTCAAGAATTCCATTACTGATCTTGTATCTTTTATTTTTTTATTATATTATTTTTTAGGTTTTCTACAATTCGTGATCACAGATTAACACATCTGCACTCTTCAAACAAACTCTTCTCCTTTCTATGAGACGTGTGTATTCCATTTTGCCGTCCTTAGAGCTGACAAGATAACGCGTATGCTCTATAAGATTCCGTGCTAGTGAAAGCCAGTGCGCTTTTCGAACCCCCTCAGTTGCCAGTGAACAAGATCAGTGCTGGTCATGACTCGATATGGGCTTACAGGTCTACAGAGTAGCTTCTCCCAGGTGTTAGGTTGGTGCAGAGGGCTTGTTGCTCTTCGACTCCGGAGCCATCTGCTCGCCCTCACAGGCGTCCTGGCACTTGCACCTGAGTATCCACTCGACCTGGTGGTGGACTGTCTCGTAGTTGTCGTTTTTGATCTGGTTGAACTCGATGTCATCGTCCACCGTCAGGTTGTCGATGTCAAAGGGCGGGGCATCCTCCAGCAGGTTGTCGCTCCTGTTGGGGTCAGTCGGGTAGTAGTCGTCTTCGTCGAAGAGGTCGTTGGGGTAGGCGTTTTGGTCTTCGGCGTAATTGGTGTTTTTCTTGATGCGTTTCAGGTACTTGGCATTTCCCTGGTACTCGTAGCCGGCGCCGAAGTCCTTGTAGTTCTTCACCGGTTGAGGGTACTTCAACACATCGTCCTCCGAGGGAGACTCGGGGTAATCATCGTCGTTACCGTCATCGTCGTCGTACACGTCCACATCGCGACTGTAGATGTCGTTGCCGCCGAAGTCCTCTCGAGATGTTGGAGATTGTCTCGGTCTCGTGGCTGCCACGAGGTCTTTGTTGGCGTGGAGGGGACACAAGAACGCCACCGTGATCGTGGTGGAGGTGAAGATCTTGCAACATCGTCCTGGGCAGTCGGCACACATCTTCGGGCGGTACCTCTTCTCGCTGATGCACCATCCGGCCCGAAGTCGCACCGACTGCATGTGTCGCAGAGTGGCTTTGCAGGTGTGCCCTCGCTGCCAGAAGATAAAAGAAATTCACGTACTTATTACTGCTTAATAACGATAATAAAAATTGCATTTATACTTTTTCCATAATCCTAGTGTTCTTGGAAATAAAAAGAAAAAAAATTCTTTGTTGTCGTTTCAGTAATCTAAGCAGTCTTGGGAATGTCCCATGCTATGAATAATAATAATAATAATAATAATAATAATAATAATAATAATAATGATAATAATAATAATAATAATAATAATAATAATAATAATAACAACAATAACAACAACAACAACAACAACAACAACAACAACAATAATAATAATAATAATAATAATAATAATAATAATAATAATAATAATAATAATAATAATCATCTTGGTCAAAATATTGCCTACGGTGTTGTTTCAGTATTCAAAGCAACTTTGGGAATGTCTCATGCTATGAATAAAATAATAATAATGATAATTACAATCGAATTTTACCGGTGGTTCCCTCTTGTTTACAGTACTTTTTAAATTTAAGATTTACAAAACAAGTGACCCAGTATTATTCATTATGAAATATTGCGTACAAAATTAGAAAATTCAAAAGAATAGTTTATTATAGTAAATAGGAATACATTTCTTCACAGTTACATGCAAAAAGAATGTTGTGGCTAAACAACATGGGGAACATATTAGTGCGTTACCATGCTAAAATTGACATCACAGACTCCCATGGTCTTAAGGTACAAATTCGTCTTTCATTTATTTCTGTCAATTACTGTTTTCATTGTAAAACTCCTCTTATTTTCCATATAATTTCTCTACATCCTTCTATAATATAACCTTAATTATAATACAGCCTAACCAGTCCTTTTCTTGTCTTTTCTTTAAAAGTATGAGTAATTCTGACCCCCAAATGGCATATCTTCACACGGAACAACATCTAAATCTAACATATAATCATAATCAACCCAGAAGTCTTCATCTCATAGTGAGTGATAACTATCAATGTTACTTTTACGCAAGCGCCTGGATCGTCTTTTCTGACATCATATCAGGAGACAATTAATGGCCATAGTTAAAAAGGAGTTATAGAAACACATGACAGGCTAAGGAATAAGCTGAGAAGAAGAAGAAGAAGAATCAGTAAAAAGGATTAAGCAAGGAAGAAGAATCAATGAACTCACCCTTATGTGATGCTTCCTCGTAGGCTTCTCCGTCTTGGGAGAGAGCGTCATATCCTCCGTCTGCCCTTGCTTCTGGCACGCCCTGACCTGACACAGTCGAGTCTGGTTGACTGGCCGGCACTGGTCGTTGTCTGTCGACCATCTGACTGAAACCCCGACGCCGCAGGACTTCGAAGAGCATTCAGACCAGCGTCCTGATTGTCTGTCGCACTCAGGGGGTCCCACAATCTTGTCTGAGGTCAAATATACGGAAAGATTTCAGTGCAGGATGGCCTTTTGGCTTGGGGTTTCCTTTTATGTTTATTTATCAATTTGTTAGTTTATTCTCTATTGTCTAATAACTGATCTCTTCATTCTGTATTTCTTATTACATACTATTACTTATTTCCAATGAGCATTATATTCCTTGGAGGCCTGAATTTCAAGGCAATGGCTTCTGTAATCTTGTTTTGAGGAATAGGGTTCATCTTCTGAATAATAATAATAATAAAGATACTAATAGCCAAAATAAAATTTGATTTAAAATTCAATACATCGAAGAGACAGGAATATGAAGAAAAATTACTGTAGCTAGTGATACGTCGATCACCATAAGCTAAAGCACTTTATGGAGTAAAGACAAAAATGTACCTGGGTATTTACGTTAAATGTAATCAGTAAGACTTCAATTTCCTCAGCAGGATTAAACTTTTCTACTTCAGTACCGATTATATTTGACAAAAACACCAAGTGGAATCAGTTTCACAGCAAACAACGACTTGGAACGCTTTAAATGGATTAGAAAAGATTTCGCAAACAAAGTCACTCACTTGGGGCCGTATCACACATCCACTCCCGACAGCATTGCCCGGGAACCGACACCAGATGTGGGTTGAGACACTGTTCGCTTGGCAAGAGAGTTTCCCCAGGGCACAGGGACACGCAGGCGTAGGTACCATTCTGGAAAGGAGGAAGAAGAGAGGATGTCATGGAATCATGAAAAATGAAACTGCAGAGACAAAAAGTAAATCAGCACTAGAAATAACTATGAATAGAAATAAATAAAATATAATGTAAAAACAATCGGTAGATAAATGTCAAAAACTTTTACCTACGTGATTCGGTATGCATGGACGTCTGCACAGATATTTAAATGTGCCTAGAATTTTTAGCTTTTATTCATAAATAACAAGAGGTGCGGATAATGCTTTTGTATTCTCGACTAACAAGTGGATATCTCACAAAATATAAGAATAAACAGGGAAACTAAGGAATCTTCAGTTCACTCTCACGCACGCATAGAGCAGTCAGGAAATTCTATGGAGTCATGAAAGACGCAGCGTCGAGCAATTTAATCCCTATCGTCTTTCTATTCACGAAAGATTCGACGTCGAGCGATTGTAATTCCTCTGGTATTTCAACCCCTCTAAGTGAAGACCCGTCAGAAATTCACATGAGATTCATTGTTTTACATTTTGGTTCCTAACTGAGGGAACTGTCAATCTATAATGTGAAACTGAAGGTTCACTGGATTCCGAGAATAATTGAGGCCACTGGATGTCTGTGGAATGTTTTGTTTCGGTGATTGCTGATTGAAGAATACGAATACAGCGTCGTATTTGATTGAATGTGAGATAATTTTGAATGCTGGGTGAAGGTGGATCTGTTATGAACAGTAAAAGGGTTGAGAGAGAATATTTCGGAAATGGATTAAACGAGATTATGTATTGATTCAGACTTAATCATTTGTGGCGTAAATAAAGGTTTGATAAGATTATGGAAAAATTGGAGTACAGACGATTTCAAAAATAAACAAGAGAAGTAAGATTATTATCGATAACCGTAATTATGACATGATAATAATATGGAAGAAAATAAAATCAGTGAATGGTATAGTTAATTTTGCTTTTATTACTAATGGTAATGATGATAATGACGATATTTAATTGAAGGTGTTTAAAGGGATAAATAAAGAATTTATGGGATTAAAATATAACATTTTACGGGAACATAATACAAAATTTAAGGGAGTATACTACAAAATTTTAGGGAACATAATACAAAATATAAGGGAAATTAATGCAAAATCTAAAGGAGTAAAATCTAAAATCTAAAGGAATATAATACATAAGTTAAGGGGACATAATACAAAATTTAAGAAAATGTAATACAAAATTTAAAGGCAAAACAAAATTGAAAGGAATAAAAAAATTGAAGAGGTAAATGCAAAATTTAAGGGAATATAATTGAAAATTTAAAGGATTAGGAGTATGATAATAAATTTCAGGAACTATATTAAAAATGTATGCGACTATATCACAAAGCTTATGGGCCTTTGTTACAAAACTTATGGGACCATAGAAAAAAATTTATGGGACTATAAAAGAAAATTCACGGGGTTATATTACAAAATTTTAGGGGCTATACTACAAAATATATACTATACAAAATTTAAAGGAATATGTTACAAAAACTTACCTGACATGTACATTGTGTTCTACAATCCAGTGAAAAAGTCTCTCCGTGTTCGTAGATGGTATCATTCACAGCACATTTAGCCTCAAACACTTCTGGGGATAAAAGGGTTTATTTTGGTTATTTTATAATATGACTTTATTCCTTGGCTTTGACAATTTATTCATGCTCAGTACGTTTTCCTATTGTCTTCGAGCCTAGGCTAGGTAAAGACACTGGTTGGCCAGTATAATTGTCGAGAATAAAAAGCATATGAAAGGTATAATGGCAAAGTATCATGAACATTATCATTGACTTCATGTGATGTTCGAATGCATTTCATTATAAGTGTGTCCTGCTTCACTGTTCCTGAATGGATCAAAATGTAAGATATAATTCTTAAGTTATATCACAATTGACTTCAAGTGACAAATATTGGTGACTAGGAAATATAACTTTATTCATGTCACCTATTTAGGGTAGACTCACATTACTGATATAAAATAACTTGTTTAATTTGAATACAGCATAAATTATTGAATTAAATTCGTCGTTAAAAACAAATGAAATTTGAAACAGCTTACTAAAGCGTTGGCATTGCTACAAACAAGATTTATCCTTGTATACAAAGCATGAAAAACCTTGAAATTACAGCTGTCACAGTTAAAGTGACAGTTATCTGTAGCTGCATGTACAGAACACACGCGCCCGTGAGCGCACACACACACACACACACACTCCACACCACACACACACACACACACACACACACACACATATATATATATATATATATATATTTATTCATATCGTCAAAAGTGAATGTTTGTTTATTTGTCTGTTATAGAAATCCGAACCACTTGACATACCAAAACAAAATGTCGCCCCCAAAAGGTTATAATTCAAAATCCAATCCTTACACCGTGACACACACACAAACCATAGAGCGGCAATCACTGGAGCGGCCATCTCCCTGCCGAGAGTGTGACTTCGGGCGGCCATATTGGAGGGTCTCGATCCTGCTCATAGTACTATACTTTATTACCATTATCAATATTTTTAATTTTAATTATTTTTATATTTTTCATTTTTACTTATTAATTATTATCATTTTATTATTATATAAATATTAATATTTTTAGTTTTATTATTAGTGTTGCTGATATTATCATTGTTATTTTTATTATTATTACTACTGAACCCAATTCATAGAGAAAAATGACCTTACAAAACCAGGTTGGCCTAAGCACTCAAGGCCTAAGTATCTAAGGAGTGTCAACGTAAATGGTTCCTGTTAATTACAGAACTTTCTTTGCATAAGTCACTAACCACTAACTAAACAGTAATGTACAATCACTAAACACTAACATTCATAATGCACTTACGCTCACTAAACACACTTACATACACTAAATAAATACACATACTTAACTTACACTTAAACTTGATAACACTAAACACTCACGGTATGCCCAACACTCACTAGGCACTCACTATACACTAAATGTTCACTAAACACTCATTAATCACTAAACTTACTAAAAAACTCTTTATACCCCAAATACTCAGTAAACATTCACCAAACACTCACTCAATCCTAAAAATTAATTAAACACTAAACAATCACGAAGCATTCACTAAGTACTCACTATACACTAAACACTCACTATACACTAAACACTCAATAAACCCAAAACACTTATTTAACACTGAATACTCACTAAACAATAAATGCCTATTAAATCCCTAAACACTCATTAAACACTAAACAGTGAATGACCGTCCACTCATCACTCATTAAACACTCAATAAACACTTACACACTAAACATTCAGTAAACACTAACATTCACTAAACACTCAATAAACACATTAAACATTCACTAAACACTGACATTCACAAGATATTCACTAAACACTCACTACACATAAACTTTCACAAAATATTAACGAAACCTAAACACTCACTATACAATCACACAATACTTACACATTAACAATCACCGAATACTTTCACACTAAACATTTACTAAACTCTAACATTTGCGAAACACTAGCATTTACTAACCCCTAAACATTCACTAAACATTCACAAAACATTCACTAAACTCTAACCACTCACTAAACATTCACTGAATACTTACTCACTAAACATTCATTAAACACTAACATGCACTAAACTTCACTAAACCCTAAACACTCACTAAACACTTACACACTAAACGTTCACTAAACCCTAAACACTCACTGAATGCTTACACAATGAACATTCACTAAACACCAACATTCACAAGACATTATTCACTGTCACAAAACATTCACTAAAACCTTAAAGACTCGCTAAACATTCACTGAATACTTACACAATAAACATTCAATAACATCCACTGAATACTTACACACTATACATTCACAAAAATGCTAAAGGCTCACTAAACATTCACTGAATACTTACACAATAGACATTCAATACCGATTACTAAACCCTAAACACTCAGTGAACATTCACTGAATACCCTAAACCTAAAATAAGCTATAAGCTAAAACGTTACTCATAAACATTCACTAAACTCTTACTCACTAAACCCTAAAAACTCGCTAAACACTTGCTCAATAAACATTAATGATAAAAAAACTAATATTCGCACTAATCCCTTGTTCAATTTGCGTGTTACGAGATTTTTACAAATGGCCGCAAGGCTTTGCAGCGCCGCCCTGGTGGAAGACCGCCAAACTATGTGATATTGGTATAGAGATCGCAACTCCAGGTATATAGCCTCTATGATATACAAACAAAGACAAAACAAATTAAAATTTCGTTTTTACCCGTGCTGTTCACCTTTTCTCCAACCGTACCTCGGAAAACCACCACCTTTTCTGTTGGTTACATCATTAAACTCCTCCCACTGCAAACCCTATAGTAATCAGTTTAGAACATCCAAAAAAATTAAACAGATGAGTTTGACTGTATTAGAATTACTTTCATTCATTCATAAAGCAGTGTAACTTCTACCACCACACCAGTCAGCCCTTACAATTCTTGCCACGGAATAAACAAGTAACAGACCAAATACCTACTTCTGTGACGGACCTACCCCCTCATTAAAAAATCAATCGCGCTGAAATTACCACTTTTTTTTTTCAGTGCTCATCTTATGTCAAATGTATCTTATTCGTACCTTGCCAATAAAATACAAATTCTTAAGTGCCTTGTGGTATTACCATAACCATATCTAAGTACTTTATACACGAAACAAAAATTTCGTAGTTACGGACACATTTCTGGAGATCAAGAACTATACATCGCCAAGACGGAACAAATCCATCACCAAATATTTCTGCCGCCTTATTAAAAAAATTAATCGAGACGAATCGTATCATTATACTTGGAAATCTGTTCCTAAAGCCATTTGAAGAATCTACGCTTATGGAGGGTAAATGTACTACAGATGCAAACAGGGATTAATCAAATTAATAAACGGTAACTGTTGCACTCTGAGGAACGTCGGTACGGTTCACTATGATGGGATTGGGTAAAAATTATTTGCCTTTGTAAGTCAGCCAACTCTCTCTCTCTCTCTCTCTCTCTCGCTCTCTCTCTCTCTCTACATTTTTAATTTTCAGAGAAAAAGAATGCTAGATATTAATTATTGATCCTATATATAATTATATATATTATATATATGTATATATATATATATATATATATATATATATATAATATATATATATATATATATATATATGTGTGTGTGTGTGTGTGTGTGTGTGTGTGTGTGTAGATGTATGTATGTATGCATGTATGTATGTATGTCTAACTGGATCACAAAGATATGGAACATGATGAATATATATATATAAAAAGGGAAATACCATGAAGGGAAATTGAAACAATGGGGTGGTTGCTAAGCCTTTCGATACAATAGTCCTTTACTACCAGACTGAAGAAAATACAATGATAAGTTTACAGAAGAAGGTCGTATAAATGACAGATGACATACAAATATCCCTGAGGATTAGTAGACCTAACAAAACAAAAATAAAACTTTAAAAGGCTTTACAAAAAATTATGTCGAACTGGCTCGGAAGGAGGGAGGAGTCAATACAAGGATTATACGAGGGAAGAGACTGACCACGAAAAGTGACCATAGAATGAATATGCTGATTACATATTTTTTATAAATGTACACCATTTAATATACAGCCATTCTTGAACGTTTTACTAATACAGGGGTCCAAATAATACATGCCAGGGCTAAGGTTAAAATTACAACTGGCAATCACTGAACCGTTGGTCCAGTGAATATTCCATTGGATGTTTGCCCAGTTTTGACAGAATACTTATGCTATTTAATTCTCACTTCTAAATCCTTACTCCACTGACATGTATAAAAAGAAGAGCAGTCCATGCATGGAATTTTATATATCATATTGTTGCTTTCCTTAGGTATATGTTTTATTAACATTCTTGTTAGCGTGTTATTATAGGAAAAAACAGGTTTACATTAAAAGATTTTAGCAGTGATTTTATGGTTTCAAAACCACTAAATTAGGGCAGGCTAAGACTGTTCTTACGAGTTTCTTACTCCATATTACCTTAAAACTTTTCGTGGGCTTTATCATAGTAAATATCTATTATATGTGAACGGTAACATAAACCTGTCCCTCTTTTTCTTATGTATTCGATTTCTTCATCCAAATACTGGGGACTGGAGATACGCAAAGCTCTTAAAAACACAGAAGGAAAAATGGATACTTTCATATTAAGGTGGTGACCTGAATAGAAATGGATATAATTTAAATTGTTGCTTGGTTTCCTATGAATGGTGAATTTGCATTGAAATGGTTCTCTATGTATTAAAACATCTAAGAAAGGGAAGTAATTGTCTTTTTCTAATTCAAAATCTTATTTAACGGATGGTACCTGGTTATTCAAATTAGAGAGTAAATCATTTATATCAATACCAGAGGGCAAATCAGCTAAAACATCGACAACATATCTATACCACTTTAAAGGAATATAAATAATATTAGTTAAAAACAGTTTTTTCAACAAATTCCATATACAAGTTTGAAAGAAGTGGCTATGAAGGGTTGCTCATAGCCATGCCAAATATTTGTTGGTAGAATTCACCATTGAATATAAACTTACAATTACAAATGCACAACCAAGTTAGTGAAATAATATGACTTACAGGTAGAAGTAATTCATGATGGATTAATTCATTACTAAGATACTCTAAAATAGAATCTATAGAGACTTTAGTAAATTGACAACAAACATCAAAGCTAACAATGGGGACAAGAGCTTATTTCAATTTCCCTTCGTGACATTTGCTATATATGCAATATATATATATATATATATATATATATATATATATATATATATATATATATATATATAATATATATATATATATATATTTATACACACACACACACAAATATATATATATATATATATATATATATATATATATATATATATATATATATATATGTGTGTGTTTGTGTGTGTGTGTGCATTATGTTGATTTAAAGCACTACAAGACGTTTCAAAGAAGATGTAGGAAAGCTTATCTGAGTCCTTCAGGGTTTTCGTGGACGAGCTGGGTTGGTCAGCTAGGTTCACCTGAAAACAAAAAGGGATACTTACCCTGACATATTCCTGTTGCATCCGCTGTGCTGTTGTATCTGCAGGTCAGACTCCGCGAGGAGTCACACAAGGTAACACCATCACAGGTTTCGCCCGCCTGTCGGGCACACTGCCAGCAGCACCCACAGCCGTCCTGGATGATGGGTGTCCCAGGCCACACGATGGTATGGGGCCGCAATTGCATGGGTACACGCAGTGGGCCCTTACCTGAAAGGTCAGGGGTGGTTAGTTTAATGAGCTACATGTTTGAAATTAGCCCATTTGCATAAACAAGAAACAAAAGACAATACACACACACAAACGCACACGCGCGCACACACACACACTAACACACACACACACACACACATATATATAATATATAATATATATTAATATATATATATATTATATATAACAAGATATATATATATATATATATATATATATATAATATATATATATATATATAATATATATATATTGCAAGGGTAAGTAATTGTTTTGAAAATGAAACTATCGTTTGTTTGTTGATTTTGAGTAGCTGCCCTCTTAAACTGTTTATAGATTTGTATAATTGTGTTTACAGAACTTAAACTCGTGTTTTCTGTATGCGCATTGTTAGTTTTCTTTGACGTTGGTATATTGTAAAGTAACTTTGGTTTAGTTACATGTTACGTATTTGGCGATGTATTTATATCTTGAATTGACTCATTATGATATTCAAATGAACATTTATTATCTTATATCAATTTTGATGGTTTGCTCATGGTAACTATATTTCATTGATGGTAATATTGAGTCTGTAATTTATTTGGGGTTTATTTTGAACCAAACCTAAACTCACTTGTACATATTCTATTTCTTGGAAATTAGCTTTAAGGTGACTTTAGTCATTTGGTTGAACTCTTCCCCCCATTCGATTTAAGCACTTAAAAACCTGCAGGACCGAATGCTGTCCAGTACAACTAGATAGATAGATAGATAGATAGGAAAAGGGGGAGAAATGTTTTGCAGTTATATAAAACAATAGGGAAAAAAACTATTTTGTCTCTTATCGGCAAGATATGAAGTGATAAGTTTAACGAAGTAGATATTCGAAAAAAGGCCATTTGTATATACAAGGAGTAAAAAATATATGAGCGAAATTAAGAAAAACGTGTTTTAGATTGAAAGTTTGTATAAAAAAATGATAGAACTGAATAAAGATGAGAGTACTTGAATAACAGCAAGCAAATTCCAATCTGTTGATAAAGGGGCCAAGCATATACTATGTAAAAAAAAGGGTTTTTGTTTTTGAGTAATAAGTTTGTATAAGGAAAAGTGAGAACACTGAAGACACTTGTAGAGATGAAAGTACTTGATTAGTATAAGTAAAGCCCGTTTGCTTCATCGAGGGACAAAAGACATATGCAAAAAAGATGGAAAACGTTTTTGATAATAAATTTATAAAAGAAAAAATGAGGAAACTGAAGCTACTTGGACGAACAAAGAGTAATGTACTTGAACAATAATACGAGAGACCATTTGTATAATCAAGGGACAAAACACACGCAAAAACATTGGAGAGTATGTTGAGAAATATGTTTTAATGGAGCAATATGAAGACACTTGGATGAGAAAACAGGGAAGTACGTACTTAATAATAATACATAAC
>NC_061101.1:45495884-45515884 GCF_015104395.2 Macrobrachium nipponense
TCATTATTATTATTATTATTATTATTATTATTATTATTAAATGAATATATTAAATGTCCCATCTTCTCCTACAGATTTTGTTTCCTTTCATCATTACGAAGAAGAAACGAAATAACAAGCGATTATTGTTGTTTCCTTCGCCATTTCCCCTCGTCTATTTGTGGGAACACTTGTGGTGGGAAGATTAATGGCTGAAGCGGAGACAAGAAATGATGGAAACTGAGGCTGGCTTTAGGGTCGTTTTTCACAGAAATCATAAATAAAATTGAATTTGTTTTTTGGAGAATGTAACGAAGTTACATGGTGAGTTGGATATTGAATTGGATAAACTCTTAAAATGTTATCTTTTGGAAAATACGAATTTTACATTGCTGCTTTGATACTTAATAATATGAGCTCTCTTGGCCTTATTAGTGAGTTGTTTCCATAAATAAAGCTGAATTGCCCATTAAAATTAAATCAAATAAGATCCAAAATATTAATCTCCGTGTGATAATATGTGTAACTTTAATGGTCAAGTTGCTTTTAAGAAATTAAATTATATAAGTTATACAGTTTTCTTTTATCACGATAAGTACAAGTAATAATGTAAGATAGTAACGAAAACTTCCATTTCAGAGGTTTTTTGGAGGGAACACAAGAAGGTTACATGATTGGTTAGATATTAAATTGAACCAGCTCTAAAATATCGTTCTCCTTTTATTGGTATACTATATTTAATATATACGATAAAGTTGTGTTTCTGGCTAAACACCACATTCAAAGGGCTCCAAAACTTAATTCTTGTCTCCAGTGTCAATAAGAATAATGTGGCTACGTTAGTAATTAACAAGGAATTAGATAGCCAGAATGTATTTCTGTTTTTTGAGTTGGAAATAGCAATGCTAAAGAATGATTGAATATCAAATTGCGTTAAGTGTGAAATATATTTCTTCTTTTAATGGAAAAGGAATAGGTTTCGGATTCAGATCGAACAATATAAGTTCTAGAGCACAATTCATTATTTTCTGGAGAGTAAGTAGGAATGTAAGCAAAATTTTGGATGTCAAATTAAAAAAGTATTAAATATCACATTTATTTTGTTAAATTTACCAAAGGCGAAGAGACCTCTTAGATAATAAATTTAATGAACTACGAAATACATTTTTTCATTAGGAATCAGAATGATAATAACTGTATATCACGTGTCTTTGGTCTATAAATAACAAAATAATAGATATCAAATTAAATATGCCCCTAAATGTATCCTTCTCGTGTTGGATATGAAAGTCACATCTCAGTGAGTAATTAAATTCTAAATTAAATAAGCTCTGTCCCCAAAACATATGAATGAAGTATTTTCTATTATGAAATGATCAACCTTGATGACGTAATCAAGCTCTAAATTAAATGAGGTTCGCTCCAGAATTATCTAATTTTTATGAGCTGCAAATGAGATCAATTAGTTATCCAAAAATAAGCGTTGGTCAATGCATGTGGTCAATAGCGGTACGTTATATTTGTCTCGAACTTTTTCATAGAGCAAATAATAAAACCATAAATTCTACAATAGTGACAAATTGAAACTGATAAACGTAAAAAATGGCAAACCTATCGAGAGTGAAAGCATGTTATTTGTGTTAAGGATTCTCATGTTTTAACAAATGAATAAGGAATTTCGTATCCCAAGCATGATAACAAAAGTGAAATAACTTAAAACTCAATATTGGATACTAAGACATATACAACAACGGATGGTAAGGTAGCCAATGAGTAAACCTCACTTTAAAAAAAATAAGTAAGGTAGATAGTGGATAATTCTCAATTAAAAATAATAGTTGTGTAGACAGCAAATAAATTTCGTTTTAAAGAAGAAAGAAGTTAAGTAGAGAGGAAATAAATATCATGTTAAAGAAAAAATTAAGTCGAGTAGATAGTGGATGAACAAAACTTTAAAGAAAAATAAGTTAGGTAGATAGTTAATAAATCTCATTTTTAAAGAAAGAAATTAGTTTGGTAGATAGTGAACAAATCTCATTAAAAATGAGGTAGATAATGAATAAATCTCACTTTAAAGAAAAAATAAGTTTGGTAGATAGTTAATAAATCTCATTTCAAAGGAAAAATTAGTTAGGTAGATAGTGAATAGATTTCATTTTAAAGAAAAATATAAGTAAGATATATAGCGAATAAATCTAATTTTAACGAAAAACATAAGTAAAGTAGATAGTGAATAAATCTCACTTTAAAGAAAAATAAGTTATGTAGACGGTGAATGAATCTCATTTTAAAGAAAAATAAGTTAGGTACAAAATGAATAAATTTTATTTCAAAGAAAAAAATAAGTAAGGCAGATAGTGAATAATTCCCATTTTAAATAAGGAAATAAGTTAGGTAGGTAGTGAATAAATTTCAATAAAAATAAGGAATGTAGATAGTGAATAAATCTCATTTTAACGAAATAATAGGCTAGGTAGATATTGAATATATTTAATTATAGAGAAAAAATAAGTTAGATAGATAAGGAGTAAATCTCATTTTAAAGAAAATAAATCAGGTTGATAGTGAATAAATCTCACTTTAAGGAAAAAATAGATTCGGCAGATAGTGAAGAAATCTCATTTTAAAGAAAACATAGTTAGATAGATGGTGAATAAATCTTATTTCAAAGAAAAAAACAAGTAAGGTAGCGAATAAATCTCACTTTAAAGAAAACAGTAAGTAGGGTAGAGAATGAATAATTATAATTTTAAAGGAAAAGTAAATTAGGTAGATAGTGAATAAAACCAAATTTAAATATAAAATAATTAAGGTAGATAGTGAATAAACCATATTTTATAGAAAAAATTAGTCAGGTAGACAGTGGATAAATAAACTTTAAAGAAAAAATAAGTAAGGCAGAAAATGAATAAAACTAATTTTAAAGAAAAAATAAGTTAGCTAGATAGTATATAAATTTCATTTTAAAGAAAATAAAAATAAGGTAGTTAACAAATAAATCTTACTTTAAAGAAAATATAAGTAAGGTATATAGTGAATAAGTCTCACTTTACAGAAAAAATAAGCAAGTTAGATAGTGAATAAATCTTATTTTACTGGAAAAATCAGTACGGTGGATAGTGAATAAATCTCACTTAAAGAATCAATAAGTTTGGTAGACATTGAATAAATCCAATTTAAAAAAAAATACGTTAGGTAGATAGTGAATAAATTTAGTTAAAACAAAGTAATTTAGATAGTGAATAAATTTCATTTTAAAGAAACAAATATGTAAGTTGGATAGTGAATAAATATTATTTTAAAGAAAAAATAAGTTAGGTACATAGCGAATAAATTTAATTTCTAAGAAAAAGATAGTAAAATAGATAGTGAATAAACCTCATTTAAAAAAATAAGTAAGGTAGACAGTCAATAAATTTGATTTTAAAGAAAAAATATTTAAGGTAGATAGTGAAAAAATATAAATTTAAAGAAAAAACAAAGTTAATTTTAAAGAAAATGTAAGTTATGTAGGTAGTGAATATAAATAATTTGAAAGAAAACAAATGTCAGGCAGTCAGTAAATAAATCTCAATTTACATAAAAAAATAAGTAAGGTAGATAGTAAAAAAAAATCTCATTTAGAAAAAAATAGTATGGTAGATAGTTAGTAAATCTCACTTTAAAGAAAAAATAAATTAGGTAGATAGTGAATAAATCTCATTAAAAAAAAGTTATGTAGACAGTGAATAAATTTAATTTCAAAGAAAATAATATATAAGGTAGATAGTGAATAAGTCCCAATTAAAAAAAAATAAGTCATGTAGATAATGAATAAACCTCATTCTATAGAAAAAATAAGTTAGGTAGATAGTGGATAAATTTGATCTTAAAAAAAATAAGAAGATAGTGAATAAACCACATTTTAAAGAAAAAATATGTTAGGCAGAGAGTGAATAAATTTCATTTTAAAGACAAAACTAAGTGAGGTAAATAACGAATAAATGTCATTTTAAAGAAAAAAAATATAAGTAGGGTAAATAGTGAATAATTCTTATTTTACTGAAAAAAAACAGTAAGGTAGATAGTGAAAAAATATTACTTGAAGGAAGAATGAGTTAGGTACATATTGAATAAATCCCATTTTAGAGAAAAATAAGTTAGGTAGATAGTGAATAAATTTAGTTTAAAAAAAGTAATGTAGATAGTGAATAAATTTAGTTTAAAAAAAGTAAGGAAGATAGTGAATAAATTTCATCTTAAAGAAACAATTATGTAAAGTAGATAGTGAATAAATCTCATTTTAAAGAAAAAAAATGTGAGGGAGGTAGCTAGTGCATAATTCTTACTTTAAGGAAAAAATGAATTAGGTAGATAGTGAATAAATATTATTTTAAAGGAAAAATATGTTAGGTAGATAGTAAATAAACGTAATTTTTAAGAAATAAATAAGTAAGGTAGATAGTTAATAAACCACATTTTTAAAGAAAAAGTAAGTAAGGTACACAGTGAATAAATTTGATTTTAAAGAGAAAAATATGTAAGGTAGATAGTGAAAAAATCTCAATTTAAAGAAAAAATAAGTCAGGTAGATAGTGAGTAAATCTCACTTTGAAAAAAATAAGTTCGGTAGATAGTGATAAAACACATTTTACAGAAAATTATATAAATCAAAAATGAATAACATTTTAAAGAAAAAATAGGTAAGTAGATAGTGGATAACTCAATCTTCATGAAAAAATAAATAAGGTAGGTAGCGAATAAATCTCATTTTAACGAAAAAATAGTAAGGTAGATAGTGAGTAATCTCACTTTAAAAAGATAAGTTAGGTAGATAGTGAATAAATCTCATTTTAAAGAAAAAAAAAATAAGTAAGGTAGACGGTGTATAAATTTAATTTAAAAGAAAAAAATATTATAAGGTATATAATGACTAAACCTCAATTTAAAGAAAAAATAATTCAGGTAGATAGGGGATAAATCTCATATTAAAAAAAAAGTAAGTTAAGTGGATAACTTTAATCTTAAAGAAAAAAATAAGTAAAGTACACAGCGAATAAATCTCATTTAAAAGAAAAAATAGTAAGCTAGCTAGTGAGTAAATCTCATTTTAAAGAAAAACTAAGTTAAGTAGATAGTGAATAAATCTTATTTTAAAGAAAAAAATAATTTAGGTATATAATGAATAAATCTCATTTTAAAGAAGAAATAAGTTAGGTAAATAGTGAACAAAACTCATTCAAAAAAAAAAAAAATAGGTTAGGTAAATAATGAATAAATATCATTTTAAAGAACAAAAAATGTTAGGCAGACGATGAATAAATGTCATTCTAAAGGAAAATAATTTAGGTAAACGGTGAATAAATATCATTGTAAAGAGAAACTTTAATAATTGTTTTTAGTATTACAAAATAGCAGACAATTACTACATACAAAGCACCTGCAACCGACTAGTAATTTGATAAGGAAACTTCTCGAGGTCTGATTGCTTCCATCTGGAATTGAGAGAGAGAGAGAGAGAGAGAGAGAGAGAGAGAGAGAGAGAATTATAAGTAAAATACAGACCAGACGGAGAATTAAATGAGGAAAAGATTAAAAACACGTACAATAAATTAGACAGACAGAAACAGGGAGCGAACCTCTGCCTATTCCATAGAATTCTTTAAAGGAATTTATATCTTGTGCAGAAGCAATTCTTGACGTATCGGCACAGCAGTTAATGAATAAATAAATAAATAAATAAATAAATAAATAAATAAATAAATAAATAAATAAATAAATAAATAAATAAATACTTTCCTAAAAAATTTTGGCTAAAAATTTTACTGAAATCCAATAAGATTTCGAGAAATTTGTGACCAAATACGAAAATGCAAAAAAATAATAACACCCATTAAAATGATATCAGAGGAGGTAATAAACAGAAAAAGTAAAGAACATTCTTTTTCCTTCCTTCCATATTTATCTATTTATTAATTTGTTAGATAATTTTTTTCTTTTTCAAAACGTGATCTCTTCTTCCTTTCTGTATTTCCTATTACCTTCTGTTGCTTCTTTCAAATGAACACATAATGTCTGGAGGTTTGAATTTGTTTCAAGTCAAACGCGCCCGGTGGGTCTACTTCCATATGTATACGGTTCATCTTTTGGAATAATTAATAATAATAATAATAATAATAATAATGATAATAATAATAATAATAATAATAAATAATAATAATAATAAACCACATAGCAAGGGAAATGTCCGGTACTTGCAGAACAGAACCAGTACAAAAAGAGGCATGATTCAGTGGCAAAGCCCTCACTGGAGCCTGTGGCAAGAACACCAGCTACCTTGGAGTAATAAGTGGTACGAGCACCAACCTGAAGTAGTGATAGAAAAAAACGATCAGGCAAAGATTCTCAGGGTGATACGTGCAAATAGAACAGAACGTGACGTTGATTAACACCAAGAAGAAAGTATCATCTCATGATGTCGGCCGAATACCATGGGACACCAGAGGTTGAAGAGAAAGAAAGGGTAAAAATGGATAAGTATCAAGATCTGAACATAGAAATAAGAAGGATATGGGCATATGCCAGTGGAAATTGGTACCATAATTAAGTAGAACACTAAGGCACGATTCCAAGATCCCTGAAAAGGAATCTAGAAAAGCTAGAGGCTGAAGTAGCTCCAGGAACTATGAAGAAGAGTATAATCCTAGAAACGGCGCACATAGTAAGAAAAGTGATGGACTCCTAAGGAGGTAGGATGTAACCCGGAACCCCACACTATAAATACAACCCAGTCGAACTGGAGGACAGTGATAGAGCAAATATATATATATATATATATATTATATATATATATATATATATTTATATATATATATATATATAAACAAAAATAACAATAATAATAACAACAATAATATCTGGAGGATTTCCATTAATATTAATGTTTCTCTTTTACTTCTGATTGATAAATGATGATATTAAACAAATAATAATATTAGTCATGACGTTGATATATATATATATATATATATATATATATATATATATATATATATATATATATATATATATATAAAATATAAATATTTATATATATAAATATATGAATCTATTATCGTGTAAAAAACAAAAATTTCCCATTCGGTTAAGCATATATAAAATATATTAATTCCGAGGTAGAGCGAATTAGATATTAAAAGACATTGTAGCTCGATGTATGTATATGAATCACGGTAATGTGAAATGACTTATATATATATATATATATATATATATATTATATATATATATATATATATATATCAACGTCATGACTAATATTATTATTTGTTTGATAACATCATTTGGCCGATACTCCTCTGTGAAGCCTTATGGTTATTCATCGTAGGTCCTCACTTCATCCATGAAAGGAAGAACCAAGGAAACAAAACAAAAATGGATGCCAAGGAGATAAGGAAATTGGTTGAGGGCGGGGGAAACTTATCCTTTATGTATATTAATATATTATATATATATATATATATATATATATATATAATATATATATACATATATGATAAATATAAATATATATATATATATATATATATATATATATATATATATATATATATATATATATTCATCGGAGGTCCTCATATTCATTCATGAAAGGAAGAAGCAAGGAAACAAAACAAAATGGATGCCAAGGAGATAAGGAAATTGGTTGAGGGCGGGAGAAACTTAGCTTTTTAGATATATATATATATATATATATATAATATATATATATATATATTATATATTATATATATATATCATATATATAAATAATATAGATATATATATATATATTATATATGCATATTATATATATATATATATAATATACATATATATTATATATATATATATATTATATATATATATATAATATATATATATATATATATAATATATATATAATATATATATGTATATCCCAGAGGGAGTATCGGCCAGCTGCAACTGATAAGCAAGGCTGCGAAGACCTTGGGAAGAGGTAGGGAATGTCGAAGGTAGGTCACATGGAATGATTACAAAAATAATCTTATGCAATGAAGAGTAAATTTACACAATTTAATCGTCCATAAATGCTCCTTGACAACTAAAAGTGTTTAATCCCTACAGTCTCTAACCACTTATTCGCAATTATGCTAAGTAAAATACAACTAAGAAGTGAGTCTGCCAGTATGAAGTTTTTTGAAGAAAGAAATCTTTTTAGAAAACTATCCTCCACCTCCCAATTAGAGATAACCAAAATAATGAAAAAATAAATGTTACAAGTAGATTTCCTCCTTTACTGGAACTTCCTCCATCTTGAACTATGCCCAAGGTCTGAATGATTTATACTAACTATGGTATTTTCAAATATTATGCATGTAATCTTGAAATTCAAAACCAACACAATATAACATAAAAGAAATAAAGGTTCACCATATCTCCATCTGGCAAAGAATTATGTTTACCACACCATTCTCAAGTTTTCTCACCAGCATATTCTACCATACGGTCACCAGTCAAGATGATTTAAAAATATGCTATAACGTTATTTCTTCCTTTGCAAGTGCTATAGAAACCCGTCAAAAAACACTCGTCAAATCTCTTAAAAATCCTTCAAAAACTGTCTCTAGATTTCTTAGAAATCCTTCAAAAAACTCAGGTATAGATTTCTCTTGTACAACAAAAGGAAGTCAAGGTAGGGATGTATAAGGGAGCTGTTCCCTTCCCTTTACAGAGGTATTGATGCTGAACAAAAAGGAAAGAAAAAGGTTGAAGCTGTTGAAGAATTGAAAGGTTAGAAATGTGGAGATATGCAGAGAAACTGGTACTGAGGTAAGCACAGATAAAATACTTTATCAATATTTTGGAAATGTTTAGTCATGGGAAAGAATAAAAGACAAGAACGAAAGGAGGGCAGAATTCAGAGGTATTGTGAGAGAGGAAGACCTTGAAAGCGCTGGATAGAAATAAAGAAAAGTGAAAGAGGATTTTGAAAAAAGGGGTTTAATGCAAGAGTTCGGGGAACATGCAGGTAATAGTAATAGTAATGAGCCTTCTGTGTAGGTATATAGAGTATCTAATGTGGAAATTTTCTGCAAAGGGGCATCATTTATGATAATGATAAAGCATTAAGGTGGCGGTAGATGTTGTGTTGTTTTCCTTCAAAGCAACTTGAATAAGGGAGGCAGCTCAATGTTGTATATACTGTATATATATATATATTATATATATATATATATATATATATATCTATATATATATATACGTATATATATATATATATATATATATATATATATATATATATATATATATATATATATATATACCCGTCTGCAGTTGTTTCCCCCCCTCTCTCTCACACTCTCTCTCTCTCTCTGTTACACATACAAATGTCTGTGTACATATATATATATATATAATTATTATATATATATATATATATATAGTATATATATATATATATATATATATATATATATATATATATATATATAAGCGAATCCCACAGGAAAATGATAGTCAGAAATCCAAGCGCTTTCGTCTTTACTCAGACATTGTCTGAGTAAAGACGAAGCGCTTGGATTTCTGACTATCATTTTCCTGTGGGATTCGCTTATTTATGAAGTCACGTGCATCTACTGTGATTTTTTAAGCATATATATCTATATATATAATATATATACATATAAATATATATATATATATATATACATATATAAAGAACCAGATAGAGTCTATTCATTCAGTCCCACTCAACCAGGGGAATCCAAGTCGCTGTTTGCCTTGAAATGACCTAAAGATAATCGATATTGGGAAACGGATTAGTACTGTGAGGACGGATGGATACTCCTTTGCGGAGAGCGAAAGTATTGCAGTGGACGGTGCAGTGGAAGAGGCAAACCCTACTGTTCTTGCACAGAAACATTTGATTATTTACAGACGTCATTCTTCCCATTGCAGCACATAATAGTATTTAACTCGACTGTTAACTTAACACATAATAACTACAGTTCCTCTCCATAACACAAAATAACTACAGTTCCTCTCCATAAAATTTAGTTTATTTCATGAAGTCACATTTCTCGCTAATAGAACATAATAACAAACAACTTTACGGCTCATATACACAATATATCGATGATTCAACGAAGACATTCCTCCCATTGCTGCACTCTAAATTTCGATTATTCGTTGACGTCACTACTCCCACTTCTTTACAGTAATAATAATCATTATTTAAAATTCCTCCAGAAATTCTCAGACTTCTAAAATGAATTTCTTTTTTGCGGATATTAAGTCTTATAATAACCAATAATATCTTAGCAGCTTAATTACCACAATCATTAACTATTAAGCAGACGGAAATGACTTCACCAGATGCACTGTAATTGCAATTAAGGTATAACAGGATAAATGTGAAAAGAGTCCATTTTTGACAATTCCCTGGCTGGAAAGTAATTTGAGTTTGGCTCTGGGAACAAGATGGGGGAAGGAGACCTGCTGTGTCACAGGTGGGGCTTTGGAAATTTTGTTCTATCATTATATTTTTGATTGTATTTCGTAGCAGTATTTCTGAAATTTCAAAGGTTACTCGAAATTCAGCTCCAGAGAATAACAATCCTGTCCATAATTATCATAATCATAAGTAACGTTTTTGAAGAAAAAATGTTACTTTATAGGATCAATCAAGAAATGAATAATTCTTTCTGCTATCATTTTATTTTAATATTAATTATAATGCCAAAAACTATTAGCTCCTGCTTTATAGGTACTATTAACACCATTAATGACACTACAATACCAATGCTACTACTACTAATACTACTAGCAGCAATAACAACAACAGCAAAAGAATTGAAAATATCCCTAGTTTTTGGGTACTGTTATCACTTCGATTGACACTACAATATCTATGCTGCTACTACAACTACTTATACTACTAAGAAAAACAACAACAACAACGAAAACAATAACATTGAAAACTACAACACAATTACGACCTACAATACAACCCAATTTTTCACCCTAAAACCTGAGCATGGTCCACCTGCTCTAAATAAAACCGAAAAGGCGACACGGATATTTAGGAGCAGAAGCAATAAGCCAATATTGCAGAGTCTGTGGAATTTATGAGCACGCCTTCCCCTTTGCACGAATAATCATTGTTATTATTATTATGGACGCAGACTCCAAAACTGACCGTTTATTTCTTGGCATTAGGGCGCATAATGGAATGTGGCTGGTTACAGGATAAACAGTGTAATTTATCGCGATAAACTGACCAGAATTTCCTGTTTAAAATGATGTTTTATGTTTCCATGATAAAGTCCTGGTAGAGGAGATTTTGTCTTTAGGTAGTATTAGATGACCAACCGGCTCTGTCCAGAAAAATCTGAATAACAACCGATAAACGGTCTCTCTCTCTCTCTCTCTCTCTCTCTCTCTCTCTCTCTCAGGTTCTATTTTAAACTTATTCACTAATATTGTATGGCAATATACTTTTTTTAATTAAAAATGTTTAGACTATACTCTGTCAATTTTGGCTTCTTTCCTATAATCAAGTGAATTTCTGCAACTCGTTCGTCCCTTAAGCCTCTCTTTCACTGCTCTCGATCATATCACGCCTAACACAAATAGTAATGAATAAAAAAAAACACGCAATTTATTTTACCTTTGTGCTGAATAAAAAGGAATTTAAGTATCTCTGTTTAGCGATTTTTGGTGAAATACATTTTTTTTCAAACATTCTCCAGTAGGGCTAACTTATGGAAGTTTTTAACATAGCACAATAAATTAAAACTCCTTAACTTTACAATAACATGAAATTTATGAGCGTAGCATTAGGCATAAGGTTACACAGAACGATAGCGAAAAATTACTGTTATACGTGTTTGTACGGCAACTATTATATCACCCCATACAAAACAAGGTTTGATAGCAGATAACGGTCTATTCATACCTATGTCAATGACGTAATAAGGTATCATAAATAAAAACATTCCCTTCGCGGAGGAATGTTAGGCGAACGGTTATTTATTGTTTTGAATAAATAAATAAAAATAGAGATGAATACATGTCATTCTAATAAATAACCATGACATTTTTATTTTCCTAAATGACGGGATCCAGCAATAGGTGCGAAATGACTGGTAAGTTACTCTTCCAGACTTGCTGTTCACGGGTTGATGTAGTTGCTAGGTGTCCATTTCAAATAGTTGTGTGAATCACCGAATTTAAGTTGGTGTTTCGTTTTCATGCATATTCTATGTTTGTGATTGTATGAAGCACATTACTTAGTGCTGAGATAGACTCTGGAAGGCCTGTATAGACTATGGTAACTGTTAACCGTTCCCTCCTCCGTCTCTTGCTCCTCACCGCTCATTTCTGGCAGCCCGACCCGGCCCTAACGCTATTCAAATGTTAATATCTCCAAAAGTATTGAAGATAAAAGAAACATTCTTTCAGCAGATAAAATCTTACGTCTTTAAATTTCATCCCATATAAGATTTATTCTTCAGTTATCATAAATTCGCATTTAAATGAGGTTTTGATTATTGTATTATAATTTTCTCAAAATTGATGATTCAGCACCAATTTCAATAGTTTTTTCTTTTTTTAAATACTAGGCTTAGTTAAACTACGTCTTCTCACCTCCACTATAAAGAATTATTTCGCATTGCATCGTTTGTCATATTAGCAGTTTGATGTTGGAAAAGAGTTCCGAGATACCTAGTTAAGCTGACCAGTTGATGAGTTCACTTGAAGCTTCGCGAGTTATCGCCTTTAGGGCGCCCTACTGGTGGCCGATAATTAATTCCAAACCTCATTTAACAAGATACAGGTTTTTAGTGTTGATTTTATCGAAGTAATACACAATTATATTACTAATTGTCATAAATTAAGTTGGGTAGAATGATGGCCACGTGCACTCTGAATTACATTGCTTTATGAACACTGAATGAAAGTTATTCTAATACAGTCAAACACATCTGTTTAATTCTTTTGGATATACTACACTGATTATAAGTTTGCAGTGGGAGGAGTTTAATTAACTTGGTCGTGTTCTTCTAGTTTTATGCTCTGCAGGTTTTCAATGTTGATTTTATCGAGGTAATTAACAACTATATTAATAATTATCATAAATGATGGTCAAAATTCACGTAAATACTGATAGAAAATTGATGTTATAAAGGATTTAGATTTATTGTTGTAGATTATCATACGTCCAGCGCCTGGAAGAAGAGGCGAAGCGTCACGTGAAAAATGAGAATTTAATCCATAAAGGACTGAAGGAAAAGGTGATGTAAAACGAAAATTTCGTGTATTAGGTCTGTGTTAGTAAGTTTGTCATGGGGTTGGGGTTTGATTTTGAGTCATAAACCTTTCTGGGGTGATATAGAGGCCGTGTGCAAAATTTAGTCTGGGTCTATCAAGCGGTTTGGATTTTAATGGTGTTGTTATAATTAAATATAGTCTTTAATTATAACAACACCATTAAAAGACTTCTTATACACATCAATAGTAGAACGAATCACAATAAACATGTTGGTGTTTATGAAATTCCCTGTTCAGAATGTGACTAAATATTTTGGGGAAATGGGTAGAGAGTTGCCCACTAGAATCGGGGAACACAAAAGAGCATACCAGTTGCATGCGGAAAACAATGCATTAGTTAGTCAGTCTTAAGCTCGATCACCATATAAATTGGCAAGAATCTAAAGTAATTTTTAGAAGTAAAGATGTTGGCATAAGAAGGCTAGTGGAGGGTGCGGCGATAGTTAGTGGTTTATCTATGGAAGGCAATAAATCTTTCACACAGGAAGATAAATTCACCAATAATCTTATTTCCATGAAATATTTTAATGCTTTAAGAATAAAGACCATTATGATAGTGTTGTATCTTTAGCCATATCTGATGCTACGGTTGCCTCTCTTTCTCCCGTTCAGGATGCTGCGGTACCTAGGCTGTTGAAGACCATCAAAACGACCGCATTGAGCAAGGAACAATTGGACGTTCCAGACGACGGCATTGCCTGATTTATGTTTGACGACCGGTTCCATAGTACATAAACAAGTCGCTTATTTTGACTCCTTTTATGTTTACTTTGTTGGAGTGCTACATTAACGTGTCAGATTGAAAAGGGGAACCGAACACATTCGCGAAAGCTATCCTTAAAGTTTTAAATTTAAATATATGTACATTTACATAACGGTGGATTTGTTTCTTTATTTGAAGACTCGTGCTACTATGAGTATTTTCTAATGATAACATATTACTACAACAACCAAATCTAGTATCATTATTAGCACTAATAATCCAAATATTTACAAAGAACTTTCGAGAGCTTTCAAGATGGGGCAGCTTGTATATAGAGTAGGTCTGACACGATGCTGATGAGCTTTACGAGTTTTTTTTATATATATACAAATCACTGATGTTTTAGAAATTTCACTGTGCAGAAAGCCAAGGCAATTCATTATTCTATTACCCATTGATAAAAGAATTATGAAACCCTGTGCAGATAGCTTGCCAAGTATCAGCCAGCATATCTCCAGTTTATTATGCACAGTACGCCACTCCCCTCCTTAATGCTGACCATCTTGTGTTTTAGGGTAATATGGCCTTCAGTTCCACAACCTCCTTCACACCATCAGGGAAGCTTCTTTTCAGGCTTTCCATCTCTCCTTCTGAAGACGAGTCGTTACACCTGTGATATCCTAAGTACCAAAGTCTAAAAAATATATTTCAGACCTTGTATCACTACATTTTTGAACTTTAATTCTCAGATAATTTACATTTAAGTAATCTCAATCTTTTCCATGCCCTTTTCTTTTATTAGGCATCCAGCAATCACTAGCTCAACAATCACTTCAGACTTCGCAGATTCAGGTTAAACGGACAACAACCTCATCTTCTAAACGTGTCAGGTCATTTTATAGATAACTACTACTCTGATGATAGTAAACAGTTATACCCAAACATTCCTGTCGCATTTATGCCCAGAAAACTGGGACAGTGATATGTCACGTGGCAAAGGACAGGAACGACTAACAGTGTTGTGGTGGGAGAAAACGACTCTAAATAATAGAGGAGAATCTTCCACTTGGCGCCAATTGCAATGCCACTTTAATTCCCAGGAAATAAACCTCCAGCATTCTCTCTGCTTTGTTGGCAAATGTTCTTGCATGAAATTTGCGTGCCTGTATCTGGCCTGAATAGAACAAATATAAATATAATTAGAATACACAGCCAATTCTTTGTTGAAGTACGATGATTAATAATAATAATAATAATAATAATAATAATAATAATAATAATAATAATAATAATAATAATAATCAGATACAGCGCAGGAATAGTGGAATGGACGAAGGCAGAACTCCGCAGCATAGATAAAAAAAACCAGGAAAACATGACAATACACAAAGCACTACACCCAAGAGCAAATACGGACAGACTATACATAACACGAAGGAAGGAAGGAGAGGACTACTAATTATAGAGGACTGCGTCAACATCGAGAACAGAGCACTGGGGCAATATCTGAAAACCAGTGAAGACGAGTGGCTAAAGAGTGCATGGGAAGAAGGACTAATAAAAGTAGACAAAGACCCAGAAATATACAGAGACAGGAGAATGACAGACAGAACAGAGGACTGGCACAACAAACCAATGCACGGACATTACATGAGACAGACTAAAAAACTAGCCAGCGATGACACATGGCAATGGCTACAGAGGGGAGAGCTCAAGAATGGAAACTGAAGGAATGATAACAGCGGCACAAAATCAGGCCCTAAGAACCAGATATGTTCAAAGAACGATACACGGAAATAACATCTCTCCCATATGTAGGAAGTGCAATACGAAAAAAATGAGACCATAAACCACATAGCAATCGAATGCCGGCTCTTGCACAGAACAAGTACAAAAAGAGGCATGATTCAGTGGCAAAAGCCCTCCACTGGAGCCTGTGCAAGAAACATCAGCTACCTTGCAGTAATAAGTGGTACGAGCACCAACCTGAGGGAGTGATAGAAAACGATCAGGCAAAGATCCTCTGGGGACTATGGTATCAGATCAGATAGGGTGCTACGTGCAAATAGACCAGATGTGACGTTGATTGACAAAGTCAGAAGAAAGTATCACTCATTGATGTCGCAATACCATGGACACTAGAGTTGAAGAGAAAGAGAGGGAAAAAATGGATAAGTATCAAGATCTGAAAATAGAAAATAAGAAGGATATGGGATATGCCAGTGGAAATCGTACCCATAATTATAGGAGCATTAGGCACGATCCCAAGATCCCTGAAAAGGAATCTAGAAAAAACTAGAGGCTGAAGTAGCTCCAGGACTCATGCATAGAGTTGTGATCCAAACCACCCCAGAAACGGCGCACATAGTAAGAAAAGTGATGGACTCCTAAGGAGGCAGGATGCAACCCGGAACCCCACACTATAAATACCACCCACTCGAATTGGAGGACTGTGATAGAGCAAAAAAAAAAAAAAAAAAAAAAAAAAAAAAAAAAAAAAAAAAAAAAAATAATAATAATAATAATAATAATAATAATAATAATAATAATAATAATAATAATAATAATAATAATAATAATAATAATAATAATAATAATGGCTGAAAGACAGAGAAAATCCATATAAACCGAATAAAACTCGTGCAGCTGTCACCTGCAATACTACATGTTCGAAAGAGGGTCTGATACCTATAGAAGAAGAAAAAGAAGAACAAGAAGAAGAAGAAGAAGAAGGAGGAGGAGGATGAGGAGAGGATGAGGTTGAGGAGGAAGAGGAAACATCTTGGTGTTTATCAGCTTCATCATCAGGCGCTGTCGAATCCTTATCCTGACTACGGAATCCTCTGGAGCAAAGGATACCCTCTGGAGATCCGGTTGAAAAGAAGGGAATCTTCTTTACTATTCCCTTGAAGGGAGATTACTGAACACATAATAAATGGTATTATGTCTCACGAATTCCCTTTGATGAATAAGATGGTAAGTTTGGAAAATAGTTGATGTTTCTAAGATTTAAGTTTTCTCTTAACATTTGTTGGTCTGACATATTAGAAATTGCAATTTAAAAGGAGGTATGCACACACACACATACACGTGCACAAAACACGCACATACACAAACAGATATATATATATATATATATATATATATATATATATATATATATATATATATATATATATATATATATATATATATATATATCTGATATCTAATAAAAGGAGAACATAAAAACGCCAAAATATAAAAAGAAAGTCTATGTCTCAGAGACTGCTGTCTCTCTCTTCAGGTAGGTAATAAATGGGAAAAATTGCAGAAAAGAAGGTATTTATACCAACAGATCCATCCACAGGTAAGCTGCTTAACTAGGTCACCCAGATTGATAATTTCTCCTTAATCTTCTTAAGCGTTGGTTGAAGGTAGATTTTATCTATGATATCTGAATCCCATGTGCCGTTTGAGATGTTCATTACTTGTGTTTTATTGCGGCCATATTGGATTTTTATGTATCAGGGAATGTCAGAATGTAAATTTTCATGGCAGAAATGAATTCCTTGACACCAAATACCCCTTGGATGAATGTTCCATAACAAAAATGTGAGTAGCCACAAATTTTCAAAATTTCATCGTTCGCGTTGGCCGCCATTTTGAAAAAGTGCCGCCAAAAATTTTCCCCACACTTTTATTTAGTCCCTAAAGATGAGAAAACCACCAAGAAACCTACTTCTGGACTCCACGGTCACAGGACTTAGGGATATGACCCAACTATACTATCAGTTATATTGTACATCTACTAAACATTAAGCACACCAGTAACATGTCGAGTTCCTACCTAAAGCCTGCGCATTTCACTATATCTTTCCCTCAGTAACTTGTTAAGGCTCAACTAGCTCCACATATCTTCAAAACTACCCACAATATTTTACCAATCTCTCCGACTTTGCAAAAATTAGCGATTTATCAGACTTCCTCTCGACCCTATCGTTGTCTTTTCTCTCCACGTTATCAACCCGCTTAATAGAACTCAGTTTCACATTTTACCTTTGCTATTCTTTTCACTGAATATGTCTGTACCTCTACAATCTGCAGTTTATCTTATCAACTTCTTAAGTTCTTCTCATTTACACTGGGCATCCATATTTCTCTTCAATAAATACGCATTACCCTATCAATCCTTTCATACATTCCAACTTTCGCTTTTATGAGCAAATTTCCTCTCTCTCTCTCTCTCTCTCTCTCTCTCTCTCTCTCTCTCTCTCTCTCAATTATCTGCTGTGATTCTGATGGGAAGTAATTCACGTTTTCTCTAATTTTTTACATCCATTCCAAAACACTAGCATGAATCAACAGCTTCTATTCTTCCTCTAGATACACTGTCTTTCCTATTTCCATTTTCGTCGCTGCCGTTCGTGATCACATTTAATCTCAAAATTCTTCCCGTATGACCATTTTCCAGTCATTTTACTATACTCTGTAGCTTCTACTTACAATCATCAACTAACTGTACTATTAACAAAGATTTTGCCCCCAAGATTGAATCGACATCTCTTTTCCTTTCTCTGAATTTTCTTATTACATCTTCAATAAATGATCGAATGGCTTTGGGAATAACCCACTTCTGTCTAAAACAACCTTTATCTCAAACCAGTTAGTCTCAACTTGAGATATCCTTAGGGAGGCTTCACTTTCCTTTCAAAAGATTTCCATCTTCATCACGTAACTTCAATCATCGACTATGTCATTTCTATATAAAACTTTCTCTTGGTCTATATATATTGCGCCCTTTGCACTTTATTATCTGACTCACAAACCATCTCATAACAAACAACTTACTCATGCATTTTCACCCAGTCTAAACCTACACTGCACTTCTCCTATAATCCTATCTGTCATCTGTCTTACTTTACCCATAAAAATTGTCCATATACTTTCCGCAACATAATGACGTCACGTCTCTGTACGTATTACAGCCATCTCTATCACATAGGAGTTAAAATGTACACATACACACGAATTCTTTTTAATAGAAACACATGACAGACATTCCAATCATTGCGAAATGAAATCTCTAAACCATCTCCGCCCGGCGGCGAATTTTATGCAGCTGGCGGACGTAAACATAAAAAGAGGAATATTCTGGAAATTAAAAGAATAACGATTACAGTATTTCTTCATTTCCGTCATTGTGTCCACAGGTGTTATTAACCAGGCAAAATAAAAAAAATGGGAATAACAATTTACATCCTTTGTTTGTTCTTTGTTATGGTGAAAAGTGCGATTAATTGCCAAACAGGAGTAAATGGGTCTTCATTCTTTTTGTGAGGATAACAGAGATATTGCGATTTCACAGATAAAGAATTGTAGAATGCAATCATTGCATGTAAAGAGTACAGTTTTAATCACCGTATTCAGGAAGTGTCGTTATATTCATCAGTGATGAATATTATCATGGTTTCTATAAGACTATTTTTTAATGAAACACGAAGAAATGAAACAAGAAGAAAAGGCGTGAAATGATTAGTCTAATTTGATTCAGTAGTTCAAGAAGACTGGTACACTGCAAGAGAAATTTATATTATGTATGTCAGGATGAAAGACCAGTACAAACGAACATGCAGACAATTATAGTGTTTAGGAAAAAGAAAAATATAGTAAAAAGGAATCTTTAATAAAGAGAGTGAACGTCCTGTTAACAAAGACACCTGACATCACACCTGATGGTTTGTTAGTGGAATATAAGAGGTATATCGTCATGTTCTTATTTGAACCTAACTAACTACAATCTGGTGATCACTGCTGAAAATAAGGAGGACCTACAGAGAAGGGTTGGAGAGTGACAGGAGCATTTAGAAAGGGGTGACTTATAGGAGAATGTGAATAAAACAGAGGTTTCGCTGAACAGTAAGGAAGGTAGAGACAGAATAGTAATACAAGAAAGAAGAGGCTCGATTATAAAACAGGCAGAAAAGTTTAAATACTTAGG
>NC_061101.1:45530884-45545939 GCF_015104395.2 Macrobrachium nipponense
TGGTGTTCAAGGAAAAGGAAAGTCCCGGAAAAGTTGGTTAGGCTGGTCGAGATGATGTATAAAAGAACGAGCACAAAAGTGATAACACCAGTTGGGGAAACAAAACTTTGAAGTTTGTTTTGAATTAAGCCCATTTTTGTTAGTGCTGGTCATGGACATGTTGAGTGAAGCGATCAGGAAGGACGAGCTGTGGGAGTTGTTGTATGCCAGTGATCTTGTGATTACTGCTGAAAATGAGGAGGAGCTACAGAGAGGGGACGGGAGTCTTTAAACGTGCATGTTAATAAAACAGGTTTTGCTGAGCAGTAAGGAAGATAGAGACAGAATAGTAATACAAGAAAGTTTAAATACTTAGGATCTACTTTAAGCCAAGAGGGGGGATGTGAGGCTGAAGTTGACAGAGTTGACAGTAGGATAAAAGCTGCATGGGGGAAGTGGAGAGAGGGAGCTGAAGTGGTATGTGATAAAAAAATGCCAAACAAGCTAAAAGTCAAGATATATAAGACCAGTGTTAATGTATGAAGCAGAAACATGGGGTCTAAGAAGAAAAGAGGAAGTAAAGCTTGAGAGAACAGAGATGAGAATGTTGAGGTGGATTATGGGAATATCGCTGCTTGAGAGATTGGAAAGTGATGAAATAAAAAGGAGAGCAGGCTTAGTAAAGATTAGAGAGGTGATAAGAGAGTCACGATTGAGATGGTTTGGGCATGTGTTGAGGATAGATGATGTTGAGAGAATGAAGAGGGCTTGGAAGGAACCTGTTAGAGGAAGAAGATTGAGAGAGAGACAGAGAATTAGGTGGCGAAATAACATGAAGGAAGATATGAAGGAAAGAGGTCTGGTGGAGGATGATGCCTTTGATAGAAGGCAGTGGAGAAGGCGCATCAGGTAACCGACCCTTTAATGTAAGAATAACGGTGGGAGGGAATAAGAAGATATAATTATAATATTATATATATATATATATATATATATATATAATATATATATATATATATATATATATTACATATATATATTATAACTGTATCTCCACAAAAATGACAAGAAGCCGAAAGGCCATGCGGTCCTCCATCGTTTCTCTTGCCTCCGTGGATTTTGTCTTTATTTCTATATAAACCTACATATAAGTGTGGGAGTGTGTTTATCTAATTACTTTGCGTACGTATGTATACAAAATACATACATACATACATACATTCACCATAACTGAGACTTCCATTTCATGTTTTATCTGATACTTGGACAATGCTACATTAAGTATAAGGGTAAGCCATTTGTAATTATACTATTAATCAAATAAAAACAAAATGAACTAAAACAAATAAAAATAGGGCGTGTCACCGACACTACTCGGTAGTCGATAGTCGCAGTAATACTGGAGCAGTAATTCTAGTGGCAGATGATTCCAAGAAATCTGAAAGTTTTATTATTGTATCCTGGCAACCAATTGATCGAAACTGGGTCCGATTTCGTGCATTTTGTCATAGTTTATGAAACATTTGCCTGTATCGTTTGAGTGGCCAAATATACGCATCGTCTATATTAGTTTAATCTAATGTAAGGATTGAAAACTATCGTAGATAGGTGTTTTGTTAAATAATGAAGCCGCTGATTACTTTTTAGAAAGCGGTCGTACACCGCCCTCCCAGAAACAAAGAAGTTCGCTCAGGAGAGGTATTTATATGTTAATTACGAAATATCTACGTCCTATAAGGACATACTATAATGCATTGGTTACCTGTTTTACTTCATTTTCCTTATCAATTATTGCATTAAGAAAACGTGAAACTACAATGATATTGTCACTCTTGTTAAGAATATTTGAATTATCTACTATATTCAATGATGGCTGTCGTTGCAGGTTCGAAATGCGTCTATTATCATCTAAGTTTTTACCTACAGCTGTGACCCTTTTCATATTATTTTCATCCCTTTTCCAAATGTTGAGTAGAAATGCACTTCTCCATCATATCTTGCTTTTTTCCGTGTAATTCAAACAAAAAAATATTAATTTCTATTTGGAAATATCTCACTTTCTCACTCTTTCCCTTTTTGTATTACTGGTGAGAGCCATTAATACTGATGTTGAAATATGTCTTGAAACTTAAAAAATATTTCTGATTTAAACAGGGAAGAATATCTAAAATATTATGACAAATTTTAAACCAAGAACCTTTTGAAAAATCATGAATTCAAACATGTTTCAGCAAAATTGCAACCTAGAACTTGTTACAATATTATTCATTACTTCAAATATCACTCTTTCTCTAATCCTTGCCTTTATTTGCCACCTTATAACCGCCAATTCTCCGTCACACCACAATTCCAAATACACCATTTAACATTTCCTCGCCTGATTTCGGGGGTATTTTCACAACTCACCGCTTCTCTTCTCTCCTCCTCCTCCTTCTCCTGCCTTTTGCAACATCCCTGCAATCCAGCAAAAAAAAAAAAAAAAAAAAAAAAAGTGGGGTGGGGGTTGGGGAGGGGATGGAATCCACTGGATTTATGCAAAAGTAACCTAATTCGAAGATTGGTCGAATTACGCGGCGGAGCCTTTACTTAATTCACTGCAGAATTGCAAAATGGCAAGACGAGCTCTCGGCGATGCATTGCAGACTCCAGTTCTTTGTGGAACTCAATTTGGGTCATCAAATATTTATAAGACACGGATGAAGATCTATCGCCTCTCGCTGTCATTGCTTTATTTGCTTTTAGTCTTGTGCTTTTTAATATTATTATTACTGTGGGGCGCTAATGAGAGAGAGAGAGAGAGAGAGAGAGAGAGAGAGAGAGAGAGAGAGAGAGAGTAGGCAGTTAAAATTTGTTTACAGAGATCCATAAAATATTTTGATAGTGGACATAACTATGCCCACATGTTACAAAACAAATCACACACTAGCGCATACATTCTTACGTAAAAAATTTCATGAATTAACGTATATACGTACTACAGAGTTAGTTCACATTTACTTCTAACTAGCCTAAAATTAACCTATATATACATTTAGTACAAATTTACTTCCTACAAGTATATACAGAGTTAACGTACACGCATACACATTAGCTGAAGCGGACGCCACTTCGTAAATATTTGTGGAAGAGCTGCGCTGCGGTTTCGATGCAAAATCTAACAGGATTTGTTAACACAATTTGAAAGCATGGTTTTGCGGCAACATCATTCACGTTTATCCAGTTCACCGGAATATTTCTTTATGCTGCAGTGGTGACAGAACAGATACATTCTCGTCTATCAAAAATGTGATGAAAATACTCGGTGATGAAAAAAAGTAAAAATTCACTCTTTATTTTCCTCTTGCTCTATAAGTGGATGTCGTGGATTCTGGTCACGAAATACTTTTATTGGAAATGAATTTTGAGAGCGGATTGAATTTCAGAAGTTCCTTCGAGTAATTCTTTTTTTTTCTTTATGATGCAATCTATACTTTCCGATATTATGTGGTGTTTACATGATTACACTTATCACACAGTCAAAGCAGCTTTCTTTTTACTTCATTTTTAGATCTGAATCATTACAAACCGAGAGGGGGTACAACTGAAATATTTTCAATTACATTGAATTCACACACACATTATATAATATATATATATATATATATATATATATATATATATATATATATATATGTATAGTATATATATATATATATATATTATATATATATATATATATATATTATATATATATATATATATATATATATGAGTTCTGCCAATGATCAATTATCAATATAATTATGTATTCAATCTAATTCTTACACATCCGACAGAAATGGAAAATGTCAGGAATGCGGATACGTATTCCAACGATTCACTGTAAGATGAATTCGGTTATTATTATTATTATTATTTATTATTATTATTATTATTTTATTATTATTATTATTATTATTATTATTATTATTATTATTATTATTATTATTAGTTGTTGTTGTTGTTGTTATTCAAATCATATTCACAAAAGAGAACGCATTGAGTATAAACAAATCAAATAACAAATTAACATTATATACAGATACATAAACATGCAAACGAACATAATTTGAAAATCAGGTTAACGGAATTAAAAGAGTAAAATTACATTTTTTTTCTCCCATATTCATATTCATAGGCTAACGAGAATTCCGTTAAACATTTTTTTTAGCGTGAAGGGGCAGCAGGTCATTACTGGAAATTATGTCAAAGACTAGCCTGTAAGACAAATAGCACGCTCTAACTTTATCTTCACAAGATTTTTGCTCTCTCTCTCTCTCTCTCTCTCTCTCTCTCTCTCTGTTTTGTTCTGGTTAGTCCAACTCGAATCTAGAAATATTTCTACCGTCTATCAATCTTCTATCCACTCTCTCTCTCTCTCTCTCTCTCTCTCTCTATCAGTCCGTTTTTCTCTATTTTTTTAGGTCTTTTATGTTCTGTCGATTGTTCGGGTTTAATTCTCTTGAAATCATCAATTCCTTCAATTAATAATTGCTGCTCCTCCTCCTACTCATTTCCCCTTCTCTCTCTCTCTCTCTCTCTCTCTCTCTCTCTCTCTCTCTCTCTCTCTCTCTTCTTAGACTTTTCCTCCGCTCCCCTTCTCATTAGTTCTAAACTCCATCTTATTCGAGTATAAAGGGTCCTGTTATACTCTTTTCGTTACGTAAAAATCTTACTAGAATACAATAAGCCATTGTTATCGAGCCCGCACTCTCACGATATAAAATGGAATAAATTTATATATATATATATATATATATATATATATATATATATATATATATATATATATATGATATATATATATATATTGTGGTTAGGGGTGTAAGAATACTACCACCGTAGGTCCTGCATGACGTAAAATGCGACTAAAAGACAGCTGCTGCCTTGCAGTCATACTCTTTTAATACAAAGGAAGGCCCACCCCCCACTAATAACATTGGAAACTGCTGCCTTACAGTTTTACTTTTAGTAAAAGGCTTGGCCCACTACCAATGTCTGTGGAAACTGCTGTCTTGCAGGTGGACTGCAATGCCCACGGCAATAACTGGTTGATGACAGCAAGGGCATGCAGTTGTAATAAACCCTTTGCCAACTATAAACCAAGCCTGATATTGTATGGAAGGTGCCTCAGGCAACCGACCCCTTAATGTAGGGATGTCGGTGGGAAAGAAGAAGATATATATTATATATATATATATATTATATATATATATATTATATATATATATATATATACATATATATATACTATATACATATATATATCTATATATATATATATATTATATATATATATATGTATATATATATATCAATATATATATATATATATATATATATATATATATATAAACATTCTATATATAAAGTCATTCACATTACCGTGATTCTATACATACATCGAGCTACAATGTCCTTTAATTATTCTAATTCGCTCTACCTCTCGCGGTGGTGGGTAGGTAAAAGCTTCACTGACGTTCCTGGATTTGAATGTCTTCTTGGGTTCGCGCCCAGGACAGGCAAATCTATTATCGTGAAAAAAATTCCCCTTCGGTTAAGCATATATCAAAATATATTAATTCCGAGGAAGAGTGAATTAGATATTAAAGGACATTGTAGCTCGATGTTATATTGAGTGTGTGTGTGTAAATATATATATATATATATATATATATATATATATATATATATATATATATAACACATACACATATTCATATATATATATATATATATATATAAGATATATATATATATATATATATAGAGAGAGAGAGAGAGAGGAGACGAGGAGACGAGAGAGAGAGAGAGAGAGAGAGAGAGAGAAGGTGTACTGAATACCCTATTGCATTCAGAAAACATATTAACCATACATTTAAAATTCGATCCATACAATATTATGTTTCTTTTTTAATAAAGTATGTCTTTTTTTTTTTAAAACATACTGAGTTTCCATTGCTTTTTAATTTTATCGAGAACAAACAAAATACACAAAATAATGTTTATTCGCTGCTCAATGGCCACGCTTCTGAGTTCCAATCCTCCCCAAATTACGAGTATTCCGAATATCAGTATTTTTTTGAACATCCAGCAATATGCGATCAAAGAGATTTGGAAAAAAAAGGCAGCATTGCCCCGTACTACATTAATCCACAAAAAAATTTTCCTATTCCTGTTGCTGGCCTATTGTAGTACTCAATATAAAATAATTTTCCTTTTACTTCAGGTTGTAATGAAGCGTGCTAAAGGCACGTACGTATAGTTCTCTCATTACCTGTTAAACTAAATTTATATATCTACGTACAAATGAATTTAACTGTTTCATATCATGACCTTATAAGCATTTCATTTATGCTAAAATTATAAGAAATTGTTACTCCATGTTAATCAAAATGAAATCTATATGAAGGTAGGGTGATGAACCACAGCTATCTGAGTGGTACAACTTTCAGCCCTATGAAATTTTTATTTCAGAGCGAAGCAATATGTATATGTTTTTAAATATGGCAGCCAAAAGTAGTCTGCTACCAAATCACAGGCACATGGAATTTGGGGCTAAATTACAGACATAGAATTGTCGTTCTAAATGACATCGATCTCAAAGTATGGAATAATATGGTCTTATGAAAGTTCGTTGCTGAATTATACAAAAAATATATATGGTTCCACATCCTGGCTATATAAAGGTAGCTTAAATATTACAGCGCTATGATTTTTGTTTCCATATCGCAGTCATATTGATCGTGGATTCATGTCATTCCCTTATGGATTGTGTGGTTCCATGTCATACCCATATGAAGTATGGTTTCCGCATCACCAAAATATACGGTATGGTTCCACATCATCGCAATATGAGGCATGATTCTATAACACAGTCATGTAAAACTGTGCGGCCAAGTCATAGCCATATAAAATTGTGGTTCCATTTCACACCCATGTGAAATTGGGGAACCAATCACAGTTATTTGGAAATGTGGGGTCATATTACAACCATGTGAAGTGTTGTTCCGTTTTTTCCAAATCACAACCAGGCTTCTATGAACTTTGATATAAAAGAATACAGGATCACAATAACATGAAGCGTGGTTCAGTATGATAACTATATGAAAGTGTGGAAACAAACCATAACACAGTGGTTCATTATCATACCGGTATCAAATTGTGGTTCCATGCCCTATCCATACGAAATGGAACCACATCACAGCCCACATAAATGTGTGGTTCCATGTCAACGTGATAAGTGTGGCTAAATACTAAAGCAGTGTAAAAAAAATCGTGGAACCAAGTCATCACCATATAAAATTGTAGTTTCATACTAAGACCAAATAAATGTGTAGTTCAATATAGATACATTCGAAATTATGGTACAAAATTACACTCAGATAGAAGTGGCTCCATAAATCAAAATCATATGAATGTGTAACTTCACGTAAAACTATAGCAAAATGATAAATATGGAACCAATGCACAGCTTCAAGAAAGTGTGGTTCCATACCAAAGCCACATGGACGTGTGGTTCCATAAAAAAAGATCAGTATAAAAATATGATATCAAAAGGGAGTCATGAATAACTATGAAAACAAAATGACCATGACTGAATTTCTATTTGTCAAGAATTAGGTTTGATATTTTACCGTTCAAATAACCTCGGCAACAAACACTACAGCTTGGACCAGAAGCAGCTTCCCTATTATCATCACAGAAAAGCGAACAAGCATTACCAATACCAAACTGAATTCCCGAGTCTATAGCCGTTGACAATGACGTAAATTCTCTCTCTCTCTCTCTCTCTCTCTCTCTCTCTCTCTCTCTTACGTTCTTTGCTTATTCATTTATTTTTCCAAGCGTTAATGACATCCACATCTCACCAAGAGCAGGGGCACGGGCGGTTTTCAGTTTGCCCATCCAGGCTAAAAAACGACTTTCTCATCAAGGAATAATGAGAATATTTTACGGCGCACGGCTTACGGAGAATGGGTCCTGGAGAGGTGGAACGCCTCAAACATCGTATTACCATAGAAAGGATGGTCGTAGATTTTGTTTGTGGATATTTGTAGGGGTTGGGGTTTGGGTGGGGGTGGGTTGGGGGGGGGGGGGGGGGGGGGGGGTGGGGGGGGGGGGGGACTGGGGGGTTGGGGTGGGGGGGGGGGGGGGGGGGAGGGGGGGTGGCGGGGGGGGGGGGGGGGGGGGGGGGGATATAAGCTCTGTTAGGGCTGTTTTTCCATAGAATATAATCAAAATCGCGTATTTTATTCTGTTGAGAAGAAATATTGCCATCTCGTGCGGACAAAACCGTAGATGTATAAGGACCTTTTACATAATCGACTGAATTACTTTTACTTACCACAGGTGGTAGTAGATTCTCAATGTAAACAAAAGCTGGGATGTACACTCTAGTTTCGAATGGGTAGACCAGAATAACGTATACATTTTTTAATGGTGCTGAATCCTTGATCAATGCAAAAAATTTTTATTGTTAAAACATCATCGGATTAAATTATCTGTATCTTCCCTTCTTTACTTCCAATTCATATATTTGATCCACTCATTCTTTTACTCTGGCTTAAAATTACTCGTTCCACGACCTTTCAGACAAGTTATATTTGAATGGTTGTTTCAATCCTCACGTGTTTTACTCTGTATATAAGATTCGGTGTCTGGATGCGATCCCTGGGCCTAATATTGTCTTTCATTCTAATCATCTAGGAGGCTGGTGGCAAGTCTAACAATAAGTTCACAAGAAAGGTCGAATAAATGACAGATGACATACACATTTCCCTCAGGATGGGGATTATAAAGGAACAGATGCATCTGGAATCCAACACAGTTTATATATACGTATATATATATATATATAGATATATATATATATATATATATATACGTATATATATATATATATGATATAATATATATATATATGAGGGGTTGTTTAGTTAGTCCTGCTGTTTCTCGCCCAAGATAGATATATGAGGTTGTAGTCCACAGGGGAAAAAAGAAAAGCAGAAGTTCCTTTTTGCTCAACAGTTTCGGTCTCCACTGGCCCTTATCGAGAGCTGTTTATTAATTAGCGCACTAAGTTTACAATACATTCAAAGTAAAACAAAAGAAACAAAAAAATAGAAAAATAAGCAGTTACGTAAACATTTGTCACGGGGGGGAAAGAAATACAAGAAAGTCAGTGACTGTAACAACCTATTTAAAAAAATTTACAACCAATTCGAAGGTTTCAAAACACAAAGAAAAATATTTGTTTAAAGCAATTCATCTAACAATTAAATATGTTGTTCCGTTGCACTCCAAGGCAAAGGCAGACGCTCGGGAAAGACGCCTTATACCTCAGCCAATCAAGCATAACACATATAGATTGAAAACACTCCTTGTTTTAAATGAGTTATAAATTAATTCAATTGTTTCATAAACATACAACACGCCTTCAAACATGTTACAGTGAAAAGAAGTCTATGTTTAGTTTGTACTGTCCTTTAATTATATGTAAGAAAAAGTATCTGGTCTAAATAAGCCGAAGATTGATTAAAATTGCTGCAATCATTATGGCACTGCATGCACCATTCAAGTAGACATCCTCTACATAACTATTCCGTTTTAGCACTACTGTGAACAATTCCACAAAATGGCGTCATTAAATGATTGATTAAGGACATTATGGCATTGGTACTATCGCTTCTCCTGATACTATATTTGTGCTGACTTTTCGCACCTCAAGCTCCTTTTCGGCTGTCCAATATAGTACTAATTACATGAACATGGCATCTGATACATAATACCTTCATCATATTTAGGGGACTATTTCTTATAAGATTCTTACTTTATTGTGTTGTGGAAAGAAAATACCAAACCCAAACCAGCACTTTTTTTTTGAAAGGATATACTACAATGTTTTCAAAGGTAGGGTGGATGATAAGGACCTTAAACGTTAGGTATCTATATATATATATATATATATATATATATATATATATATATAATATATATATAAATACATATATACATATATAGTATGCATACACACATACACACACACCACAATATATATTACTATATAGGTATATATCTATATTTATTTTATAATTATATGATATATATATATATAGATATAATATGTAAATATGCACTACCCTGCTAATATACATGATATATTAACAGTGGCTTACAGTAGAAGTGTGTAGCTGCGTATGCATGATTAGTGTTTTACACACGCCACAAGTAAAAATTAATAGGAAAATGGAAAAAAACAATTCTGACGAAAGGATTACAAAACCCTCCCTCTGCTAACAAATGTCCTTTTAAATGTTCTTACCCCAGGCGATGATAATACGAATGAAAAAATGTTTTTTCAGAGTGAAAAATGCGGAATCTTTACGCCGGGCTTCAATCATTTTTCCAGAGGAACAAAAAACTAATTTCAATTTCTTTCTCAGCAGATAGACTGTTTTCCAGGAAGCAGCTGCTACATGTGCACAATGTTCTCTCTCCTCTCTCTCTGTTGGTTTCATGACGTTAATTCTAAATAGGTTTTTTTTTTAGAGTAACTGTGGGCCTCCTCACATCAATATCAGTGTCTTTGTATGGAAAATATTTTGTAGTCATTAATATCTATTATCTTTATTTATGCACTATGATTACACCCACACACACACACACACACACACAATATATATATATAAAGGTATAAGCCACGAAGAGGAAAAAATAAACAACGGAGTTCTGCTAGATCTTTCGACTTGACGTCCTTTACTCAGTAGTTTATTTTATCTGCTGAGTAAATGACGTCGAGTCGAAAGATCTTGCAGAAAATTCCGTTGTTTATTTTCCTTCGTGGCATATACCTTTATTTAAGGATTTATCACGCTCCAAACTTTCGTGATTCAGTTATACACACACACACACACACACCACACACACACACACACACACACATTATATATATATATATATATATATATATATATATAAATATAATCCGCGCTGAAATGTTTGCGTTATCAACGCGCAATCAGCACAGGCCTCAACACGGGGTGGTGAACGAATGTCACCTTAACAACAGTGTCAGCGACACGCGGGCGAAGGTGCCTATCAGCATTTTGTCATGTCGAATGTTCTAGAAGCTTATCCGGTATCATGTATGTGGCATTCTGTAGAATGCCATACATATGTCGTGAAGAAACCAAAGTGAGAGGACTCGGGTCAAGTTCTCAACTGAAAGGGAGGGTGAGTGTTAAAGGTAAACAGTAATTAACATTTTAGTGGCCTATCATCTCTTTTAACATTTCTTTCTTTGTGGTGTAACAATGTCAATGTGAACCACATTGGCTTTAGTACTAATGGGAGATGTTTCTCTCTAGAGATGTTTCATTCGTAGACATCTATGAGTGAACATGACCACAATACGTAGAATAAGTCACTTAAGTGAACTGGTGACATAAAGACAAAATTACATTGGAGACTGAATAGTGATAGTTTTTGTGACTGCTAAAATGTTTGGGAAGACATTCATTTACCTTTTTTTATATAGTAAATGTATATTTAACCAACTTTAACCCGCCATCTGTTAGATTTGCAGAATAAACTATTTTTTTCAAAAACAGTTTAATTTCCATAACAAGCTAGATGTCAGGTATTTAGCATTCATGAGAGAGAGAGAGAGAGAGAGAGAGAGAGTGTACTCAACAATGATTACCAAAACTCTCCAGGTAAGCAATGGTCTGTTACTGTGGATAAAAGATAAATTTGGTGGCAGCGGTAAAACGCTATTTCACGTTGTAATGAACTTACGTGTTAGAGAGATGATGAATGGTGATAGTAACTAAAATATAGGTACTACATGGAAACACAATAGAGGTAGGATATCATTTGGTGATCTTCAGGCGAAAGTAAAGGAGAGGGGTTGGTAACCTGTTACAGAGGGACTAAACTGCAAGTTAGTACATTTGTAAGTGTTTACATAATAAAAATATGGATGTAGTCCATATATATAAAAGACTAAAACTAAAAGAGGTCAACCAGATTGCTTGCAGGAATGTGATCAGACTAGAGACGCTAAAGATGACGTATACAATAAGTATGTAGGTCTAAGTTGACATGTCGTCATCTGTGGTCATTCATTGTTTTGAAACAGTCCAAGCTCCCTGCTTGAGACAAACTACCCCGACCTATAATTCAAACGGCCTACGTGATCTGTAGCGTGTCTCATTTTGATTGTGTGTTCGTATGAAAACTATGTCATTTGTATGTATGTTCAATATGTTCGAACTACTGTCTGTTCCTTCATAACTTGTAACAGAGATGGTAGACAGGCAAGAACAGAGTTAGCTATCGTCATTAGAAGACCTGTATCTCTTACCTAAGCTTTATCATGTAGATGAGAACAGAAGTAGCCATCATCATTGGCAGAAGCGATCAAGCTATCGTTATTAGAAGACTTGTACAATCATATCTGATCTTCAGCATGTAAAACTTCAGAAGAATATATCTATTTTTATACTTCGTGTTTTCTACAAGAACCTCCTCACCATGAGTTTAACACATCATCGTCATAAAACAAGAAGATAAATCCCGACTTCGTAAGTGATCTACAAACCCCAAAAACACTCCATTGAAGATGGAAGTGCAAATACCAACCGACTTAGCGTATGATTATCGCAAGTCTAACATTACCTCATAGGGCGCCTTATCATACAAGGCACAAGCCCAAATACATTTAGTGTGGATGGAAGTGGTGACCATTATCGGAATCAGTTCTGATCAAGTTAGTGTCTCAGTAAAAAGATGATTACCAAGTGCTTTATAAAGTACGGGTTTCGGGTCAACATAATCTTATATTTCCGTGCCTTAGTTTAAAAGTGCCATTGGAGGGGTGTTTTGCGGGGGTTAGTTGTTGAGGGAAATATGTGGGGCAAGGAGAAAAAGTGAGTTCTTTTAATTTTGGGTTTTTATTTCAGCTTATTACAATTTTATTTTCTCTTTATTTTTTTATCGAGTTTTTTGTTATTTTGGGTTAGAACAGAATCTTTATGCGCATGATGGAGATGGTGTATAATGTGTGGGGGAATATATCGTAATGTGATAACTGCATAGAAACAGTGGTCTGTCGCACGGTAAGCAGTTTTTGCGCAGAGACAAGCGGTGGCGATATCAAAAAGTGAATTTTACTTCTGAGATTCTTCTTTTTTCTTTCTTTTCTTATGGGGAGTTAACCTTCGAAAACATATGACACTGACCTCGCGATCAGTTGAGCATCAGTGGAGCGGGTATACGAAGTGATTTACTTCCATTAGAGTTTATGAATGGTTGCGAGATGGAAGGATATTGTTTTGGTTTTTTAGAGGGTATTGTGCAAGATTTTAATATTATATGCTTTTAAGATTAGGCAAACTTTTATTGAAGGTGAAGGATAGTTTCGGGGTATATGATAAATAAGAATGGAAAAGTCAGGAAATGACAGGAGGGGAATCACTAGATAAATAAATTTTGACTCATAGGATTACGATATAAACGTCGCCTATCCAACCTTTTGCGGGCTTGGTAAAATGGAAGTTTGAGACGGCCAGTTTTTGTTAAGAAATTTATTGAAAGCGTTTAAAAATCAACTTAATTACTAAGAAAATCACCGATGATAGAATTGCATTTAATGAGGCATTGGACGTGGGAGACATTGGGAAACGCTGTCGCAGATTTGAGTTCAGTAGGTGTAGTACTTGGGAGAATTAAAAAAAAAAAAAAAAAAAAAAAAAATTCTTAGGACTGCACATGGGGAGGATGAATGAGGAGATTTGGTTTGAGAGATGAGGGCATTTTATAAGATTAGGAGAGGAAAGAGTTCCGCGGTGTCTTGTAGGTTACAATTGTTTGACGCAGCTACAGATTTTTTTGGGAAATTGAGATTCTTGGACTTGGTAAATGGCGATTCTATTTTATTAGAACATTTTCATAAGTTACTGCATTTCTCGCGGTTGTTGAATGACGCACCAGATGCAATAGTTAGCAGTTGAGATAGACCAATAAAGGCTGCTTATGAAGAATCTTTTATCTTTTCACAAATCAAGAAGCACATATCCCAATGCCCAACTGCAGATAGTACATTTTTCAATGGAATGCCTAGAACCACGGCTATAGGCCAAAGGAACTTCCCGCAAAGAGAATCAACCTTTGCTTCTAATAAGTTTTGCGATAAAATGGAGGCTGATAGAAACTATGGATCATACACCACAAATTCGTTGCTATAGTTGTTTTTTTAATAGAACAGGGGCATATGAAGAAGTATTGCGAAGTTAAATGTTGTGGCATGTGTAAGAATCCTTCACATAATTGGCAGTTTTGTCTGTTACTCAAAAAGGGTCATGATAGATCATAAAATAAGAATAATTTTGGAAGTAGCTATCGAAAGCTCCTCAGAGTATCCAAAGAGTCCCAGAATAGAGAGAATTTTTAGCGGGCAGAATAAACACAAGGGAAAAAATAAAATGTTCATGTCATACATGACTTGTGGGCGATATTTGGGAATGGAAACTGGTGGTGAAAGGAACCGTAGCTGAGTCTAGTCTTCTAATTTTTGTGGATACAGGGGTATCAGTCAGTTTAGTGGACTTTTATCAATCGAGGTTCCCTCAGTTTCGGCCAAAGGCATTGAGAGGATAAAGTGTTGTGATGTCAAGCTCATAAACTGGATGTCATGGGAGGGGCGGATATTTTTCTCTCAATAGGGAACCAGTTAAACACAGGAATCAGTTCTTGTGGTGAGAGGTGTTAACATAGGTAACAAGATCTTATTGCGACATCCAGCATGTAGAGGAATAGGATTTCTATTAACCTTAGTGAAGGAGGTATACCAATTAGTGAAACCAGAGGTTTTATCCCATATATAGGTAGTGAGAAAATGGAGGGGAATGTATTTGAAATAAGGAATAATGAGGAAATGATGAGAGGAGGAAATGATGAGAGATAATCATTCACAGGGAGGGGGTGAGCCTAATAGCGAGTAAGGAAAAGAGGATATATAAAGGTGTTTAAATGGTATGGTGAAAGTGAAGGTGAG
>NC_061101.1:45551439-45569007 GCF_015104395.2 Macrobrachium nipponense
TATTTCACGTTGTAATGAACTTACGCATTGAAGAGATGATGAATGGTGATAGTAACTAAGATATAGGTGCATGGAAACACAATAGAGGTAGGATATCATTTGGTGATCTTTAGGCGAAAGTAAAGGAGAGGGGTTGGTAACCTGTTACAGAGGGACTAAACTGCAAGTTAGTACATTTAGTGTGGATGGAAGTGGTGACCATTATCGGAATCAGTTCTGATCAAGTTAGTGTCTCAGTAAAAAGATCGATTACCAAGTGCTTTAGTACGGGTTTCAACATAATCATATATTTCCGTGCCTTAGTTTAAAAGTGCCATTGGAGTTTTGCGGGGGTTAGTTGTTGAGGGAAATATGTGGGGCAAGGAGAAAAAGTGAGTTCTTTTAATTTTGGGTTTTTATTTCAGCTTATTACAATTTTATTTTCTCTTTATTTTTTTATCGAGTTATTTTGGGTTAGAACAGAATCTTAAGCGCATGTGGGGATGGTGTATATTGTGTGGGGGATATATCGTAATGTGGTAACTGCATAAAAACAGTGGTCTGTCGCATGGTAAGCAGTTTTTGCGCTGAAACAAGCGGTGGCGATATCAAAAAGTGAATTTTACTTCTGAGATTCTTCTTTTTTCTTTCTTTTCTTATGGGGAGTTAACCTTCGAAAACGTATGACACTGACCTCGCGATCAGTTGAGCATCAGTGGAGCGGGTATACGAAGTGATTTACTTCCATTAGAGTTTATGAATGGTTGCGAGATGGAAGGATATTGTTTTGGTTTTTTAGAGGGTATTGTGCAAGATTTTAATATTATATGCTTTTAAGATTAGGCAAACTTTTATTGAAGGTGAAGGATAGTTTCGGTATAGATGAAAATAAGAAGGAAAAGTCAGGAAAATGACAGGAGGGGAATCACTAGATAAATTTTTGACTCATAGGATTACGATATAAACGTCGCCTATCCAACCTTTTGCGGGCTTGGTAAATGGAAGTTTGAGACGGCCAGTTAAGAAATTTATTGAAAGCGTTAAAAATCACTTAATTACCAAGAAAATCACCGATGATAGAATTGCATTTAATGAGGCATTGGACGTGGGAGACATTGGGAAACGCTGTCGCAGATTTGAGTTCAGTAGGTGTAGTACTTGGGAGAATTAAAAAAAAAAATTCTAAGGACTGCACATGGGGAGGATGAATGAGGAGATTTGGTTTGAGAGATGAGGGCATTTTATAAGATTAGGAGAGGAAAGAGTTCCGCGGTGTCTTGTAGGTCACAATTGTTTGACGCAGCTACAGATTTTTTTGGGAAATTGAGATTCTTGGACTTGGTAAATGGCGATTCTATTTTATTAGAACATTTTCATAAGTTACTGCATTTCTCGCGGTTGTTGAATGACGCACCAGATGCAATAGTTAGCAGTTGAGATAGACCAATAAAGGCTGCTTATGAGGAATCTCTTATCTTTTCACAAATCAAGAAGCACATATCCCAATGCCCAACTATAGATAGTACATTTTTCAATGGAATGCCTAGAACCACGGCCAAAGGAACTTCCCACAAAGAGAATCAACCTTTGCTCCTAATAGGTTTTGCGATAAAATGGAGGCTGATAGAAACTATGGATCATACACCACAAATTCGTTGCTATAGTTGTAATAGACAGGGGCATATGAAGAAGTATTGCGAAGTTAAATGTTGTGGCATGTGTAAGAATCCTTCACATAATTGGCAGTTTTGTCTGTTACTCAAAAAGGGTCATGATAGATCAGTAAATCAGAATTTTGGAAGTAGCTGTCAGAAAGCTCCTCAAGAAGTGTATCCAAAGAGGTCCCAGAATAGAGAGAATTTTTAGCGGGCAGAATAAACACAAGGGAAAAAATAAAATGTTCATGTCATACATGACTTGTGGGCGATATTTGGGAATGGAAACTGGTGGTGAAAGGAGCCGTAGCTGAGTCTAGTCTTCTAATTTTTGTGGATACAGGGGCATCAGTCAGTTTAGTGGACTTTTATCAATCGAGGTTCCCTCAGTTTCGGCAAAGGCATTGAGAGGATAAAGTGTGTGATGTCCAAGCTCATAAACTGGATGTCATGGGAGGGGCGGATATTTTCTCTCAATAGGGAACCAGTTAACACAGGAATCAGTTCTTGTGGTGAGAGGTGTTAACTTAGGTAACAAGATCTTATTGCGACATCCAGCATGTAGAGGAATAGGATTTCTATTAATCTTAGTGAAGGAGGTATAACAATGAGTGAAACCAGAGGTTTTATCTCATATCTATAGGTACTGAGAAAATGGAGGGGAATGTATTTGAAATAGGGAATAATGAGGAAATGATGAGAGGAGGAAATGATGAGAGATAATCATTCACAGGGAGGGGGTGAGCCTAATAGCGAGTAAGGGAAAAGAGGATATATAAAGGTGTTTAAATGGTATGGTGAAAGTGAAGGTGAGAGATATAAAAGCGAATGAACAGGTGTGTGTGGTGGAAGGCAGTGAGAAACTTGAAGGAGTGGTGAGCAGTTTCAATAGACAAGGTGTTAAATTAAAGGGTTACATGGGTGGAATTGCTTCACTACAATAATCCAGTTAGGAGGCATTAAAATAATACTCATGTTGTAGATCTAGAGGAATGTAACGAGGAAATGAATTCAGTGGCAGTAATAGGGGAGCAAATGGAATTAACAGAGGCTGAAATGGAGGTTAGAAGGGAGATATTATGAAATCATTTGGGCGCGGCAGACTATAAAGAATACATAGAGGGGTTAAATGAGGTTGTAGCTGATTACTCAGATGTTATTCATTTAAAAGAAGATAAACTAGAGTTAACAGATCTGTTAGAACTCAACGTTCATTTTGTAAAGGAAACAGACCGCTCGATCACGACTGTTATTATTGGTAACATATCAAACACACACACACACCCACACACACACACACACACACACACACACACACACACACACACATATATATATATATATATATATATATATATATACATATATATATATATATATATATATATACACGTCTCTCTCTCTCTCTCTCTCTCTCTCTCTCTACTCATATATATATATATAGTATATATATATATGGATGTATATATATATATAGATATATATATATATATATATATATATATATATATATATATATATATATATATATATATGTATTATAATATCTATTTCAGTGCATCATTTTCAGGAAGTCTACGAGATTCATATCACAAGGATAAGTAGAGTATAATTAATTGGTAAGATGAAACTCTGAGAATTCAACATTGTGGTGCTTATTGGAAGAAGCACAGCTGTACTTCAAAAGTATCTGTCAGTACAGAACAGACAGATACTTTTGAAGTACAGCTGTGCTTCTTCCAGTAAGCACCACAAGTTGAATTCTCAGAGTTTCATCTTACCGATTAATTATACTTTACTAATCCTTGTGATATGAATCTCCAAGTCTTCCTGAAAATGATGCAATGAAATAGACATTATTACATACCGAATTACCACATGAAAAAGAATATAAAAAACGGCGAAAGTGGGCGACCTGTATTTATCAAAGGCGATATTGTCAGTTTCATTATAACCACAAGGGTAGTTTGACGATTTTTTTTATTTAGACTGCAAAAACTTGGAATGATCGTACTCGGCCTATTAAAAGAAATAACTGAAATCTCCCCAGCTATTGTTCAAGAAGACAAGCATATCCACTTATATAATCAATGTCTTGTTTTGAAGTCTAATGGACAACAAGTTTCCTTTCAGATGTTCTACCTTAAAGTTTCCTAGGAGAGGGGGAAAGCAGGGCTGCTCAAACTACAGCAGAACTTGTTTGTGAAAGTTACTAACAAAAGAAAAAGCGTTGTTGGTTACCCACAGGTTAATTAACTTTACAATTTCATCAAGGTCGTAAGGGAAATGACCTTTGTAAAGTCTTAATTTCTTCCTTAGAAAAGACAAAAAATCGTCAATCACATGTTTTACGTAGTTCAACGGAATATCTATTGAATTTTTATATAAAATCTACTTCGGTTTTTATACAGGGGTAAGAGGAGTTTTTTCTTTTAATCATAACTTATATGTCGAAAAAGTTCGGCTGTACTGCACTATGTACCTACATAGTAGTCTGTCGACTGTAGTGAGTAGCCACTAGGGTAGGGTTGGAGATGGGCTAGCATCCCCATCCTAAAAGTATTATCTGAGAGTTGGAAAGTGAGCAGCTTCTGTTACCAATCCTTCAATGAAAAAATTACGCACGCACACACAAACACCCATATATATATATATATATATATATATATATATATATATATATATCTATATATATATATATATATATATATATATATATAATATATATATATATATTGCATGTGCATTCGTCTTCGTGTGTGTATGTGCGTGTGTGTATGCACGTGTGTTGAACACGACTTGTTCAACCTGGCTAAAATACTTTTTAATGGCCCCTACCCCTACACCCTAATGAGGGATGTCCCTCTGGTCCAACCGGTTCCCAAGCGTAGTGATCCATAACCACAACCCATCCCCACCCACCCCACCTCTCTCTCTCTCTCTCTCTCTCTCTCTCTCTCTCTCTCTCCTTTCCTTCCTTTGAGACGAAATTGGAGGCGATCGGTCTCTATCATTTGCTAATGAGTTTGATGCTAATGAAGGAAAAATTCTGAGTCGAGCCAATTTCACGGCAGAGAAAATTCATGTGTGATTCACGTTGGCAACTTTTCGACTCTTCTTCTTCTTCTTCGTCTTCTTCTTCTTGTTTTATAGAAGCGAAATTGTCACACCTCCGAATGATTTCCACGGGGTTGTAATACGACCAGGTGAAGTGGAATATGAAAAAGGAAATGGTGTGAAGTTTAAGGAGTTAATGATGATTTTGGGGACGAGAGAGAGAGAGAGAGAGAGAGAGAGAGAGAGAGTTACAACGAGTTACAAGGATTAGGATGTCTCAATGACTTGTTAGTCATCCGAGGAGACATCGTGTGCTCAAGTATCTGTAGGAGCAGGTTTTAATGTTCATTCAGACTGTCCTAATGATTTTGTCTAGCTTTGTTTTAAACTTTTCTACACTGTTGCTGTTTACAACTTCTCACATATCACATATCTTGTATGTAAAGAAGTCCCAACTATGGGATGGGTTTGTATCTCTTCAGTTCTAGTTTCCATCCATTATTTCTTGTCTGGTTTTCGTTCAAGTTACTTTCTACTGTTGTTATGCCTCTCAGTATTTTAAATGTTTCTATTTGTTGTCCTCGGTGTCGTCGTGTTTCTAAGCCATACATGTTCAGGCGATCTAGTCGTCTTTGGTAACCTATTTGCCTGATGGATGGAATTAACTCTGTGGCTCTTGCTTGTACTCCTTCTAATCTATTTATGTCTTTTCTTAGTGTTGGTGACCAAAACTGTACTACATATTCAAGATGGGGTCTAATTATTGATTTGTAGAGCTGCGGCACCATTTCCTTGTTTCTGTATTTGAACTGCCTCTTTATGAATCCCACTAGTTTCTGTGCCTTCTTTTCAGCTTTTATGCACTGTTTTGTGGATTTTAAGTCCTTGGTAATAATGACTACAAGGTCCTCCTCTTGTTCTACACTATTTATGTCATTCCCAAGCAGCATGTAGATGGCATGAGGGTTGTTTGTTCCTATTTGTAACACTTTACACTTATCTATGTTAAAAGGCATTTGCCATTTTTTTTTACCACTCTCCTATTTTCATTAGATCATTAGAGCATTTCTTAAACTTTCTGGGTCTGCTGCATTTACACGTAGTTTGGCCAAGAACAGAACCCTGGGGAACTCCGCTTGTTACATCTGCCCATTCTGATACTTCAACATTTATTACGACTCTCTGTTTTCTGTAAGCTAGCCAGTCTTCGACCCAGTCTGCTGTTTCTCTTACAATTCCTAAAGCTCTAACTTTTGTCATCAGTTTCTTGTGTGGGACTTTGTCAAATGCTTTTTGGAAATCTAAGTAGAGTATATTGCTCTACTGCTGTCGTAAATACCAAGCTTGTTATGAAACAACTCCAAGAAGTTTGATAGGCAGGATCTGTTTTGTCTGCAACTGTGTTGGCTGTTTAACAACAAGTTATAGACCAGTCTGCAATTATGGACTCAAAAATCTTGCAAACGACCGACGTTAGACAGACTGGTCTATAATTTTCCAGCTCTTCTATGGACCTTTTTTGTAAACTGGGGCCACATTACCTAGTTTCCATCCTTTTGGTGCCTTTCTTTGTTCAGCACTTTTTCTGTAGAGTTTATATAGGTGAGGAACTACCTCTTCTTTTAGCTCTTTAATTTCTCTTGGATGAATCCCATCCAAGCCGGGAGATTTGAAATGGTTGAGTTTGTCTATTTAGTGTTTGATGTCCTCTCTGTAAATATTATTTTGTCCAATGGTTCTGCCCCTTCATATTTAATAGCAGGTTCCAGTATTGAGGTAGTATTCAACTGTGAATACACTGGTAAACTTATTCAGTAACTCTGCTTTTTTCAAATCTGAGTTCACCAGGTTACCTCTATTGTCCCTTAGGGGACCCATGCTATTTGCTATTGGTTTCTTACTATTAACATGCGCAAAGAATTCTCTTGGGTTTTCTTTACAAACTGATGCAACTCTGTTATCCTCATTTATCTTTGCATTTCTTACTAATTTGTCCACCAATCTACAGAGTTCTTTATGCCTGCTTGCTTCTACTGGTGTTGGGCGTGGATTCATTGATTTGTGCAATCTGTCTCTTTCTCTTATTGTATTTTTAATTTCTCTGTTGAACCACTCAGGCTGAGAGTTGCCATTTGTTAGTATTTTTATCTATGCCTGTGTTTTCGTCGTACTCTAGATTTTTAACGTACTCCTTTAGTTTTTTTAGGTCTTGTCGACGGTAGTCTAATCTCATTGATATCTTCCTCTTTTTTATGGTGAACATTAATTTGAAAGGAGATAATTTTATGGTCGCTTTTGCCTAGATTTGCACCTACTGAAAATTCAGACACTAGATTATCTTTTGTCGATAGGACGGTGTCTAGTATGTTGTTCCTCTGGTAAGTTTGTTAACCCATTGGCGGAGGAATTTATTTTTTACAAAATCTAAAAGTATCTTTCCTTCTACTTTTGATGCGGAGGTCATCGTGTCCCAATGTACTGCAGCATTAAAATTTCCCATTATTATGCAGAATTTGCTGTTTATCTCTTGTCCTAGTAGTGCATACAGCTCCTCACCGGGCATTTGTGAATGGAGGGGAGGTCTGTGCACTAGTATTAGAATTATCTTCTTCCCTAGACTGCTTATATTGATGCCAATCACTTCTTACACGGTTGAAATTTTACACTATTGGACTGAGGTGGTCCCTAACATATAACATAACGCCTCCACCTTTTTTATTGAGTCTATCTCTTTTGAACAATTTATATCCAGCATTCTGGTACTGTACGAAGTCTCTTGTTGCCTCTTGTAACAATGTTTCTGTGATACCTATTATGTCTAATTCCTCACTTGCTACCAACGCTTTGAAGAGATCTACTTTGTTTCGAATAGATAGTGCATTAGACTGCGCCACTCTGAGGGACTTTTCTATCTTCTCTTTTGTCCTCGGTGGCTTTATTAGTTTCCCTTACTGTTACTGTTGCCTGCAGTGCTATTGCTAACTAGATTCTGGGTGCTGTCTGACTTCCTCCCTTGAATGTTTAGTTCACTAAGGTGTTCCATGTGTTTTTCGTTGAGAAGGTTTCCTGTCAGTTTTCCTCCTTCCAAATTCAAGTGAGTTCCAACTCTTTTATATACTTTCCTATTCCCTGTAAATCTGTCCCAAAAGTTCACGAACCTAACGCCTTTTTCTTGGACTATTAGCTCCAGTCTGTCGTTGATTCCAACTGCCTTGCTTAGGGAGTAGTGGCTTACATTGGTTCTGGGCAGAAGTCCTATAAAATGCCGTTATCAGTTTTCTCACGGATGTTCTCTATAACATTCGTCAGGTTGGCCACAAGACCTTCTGTTTGGCTAGTTCCTCCATCTTTTACAAACAAGTCATTTCCTCCTCCCTGCACTATGATTACGCTTTTTCTATTATTTACCTTGATTTTTTTCATTGCCTCGGCTATCTTCTTTGCTCCTGCACCTGGGTAAGAATTAACTTTTCTCTCACCTCTATTTTTGGGCACACAATTTAACCCCTGATCTTTTACTAACGAGTCTTCAATTGAGATAGTTCAGAGAGCACAGCAAATCTATTCGTTGAGTTGATAAATTTTGGGGGACAATTGTGTTTTCTGGCCGCTATCACTCTTCTGTCAACAGCTCTCTTGAATTCATTATTTTTATCCTTGTAAGCTTCTTTCTTTGTGACTTCTCTAGTACTTGTTTCTGTTTCATTTCTGGTTCTGGTCTTTAGCACTTGTTTTCTAATCTCCACTATACTCTCCGTTTTCTACTATGTCGTTGTTTAATTCCTGTTTCTCTCTCTTAAGGTTTGTAACTTCTCTTTGTAGGTCTCTAATTTCCTTTTCCATCCTGTCTTCTCTTCTCTTGCCTTCGAGTTTGTTTGGCTAATTCTTCTACTTCCCTCCTCAGTTTAGCTGTCTCCTGTTCTTGTTGAAAGGAGAGACAGACACTGAGACTACCTAGCTGTGATGCGCATGCCTCTTTGTAGTGTATGCACCACTTATTTTCACTGCATTTCGCACATACGTGTTTTAATTTTAACTTTTCTTGAGTCATTTTGGTTGTCTTGTTTTCAATATTTCTATCTGCACTTTTATTCAGTATCCTTTCTAATGTGACCAGTTGAAAAGGAAAAAAAGGGGGAGGGGGGGTGGCGGGTGGTTTGTTGAGTACTTCCATAGTCGCCGCATCCGTTTATCCATGAACAGTTTTCCACATTTAATCGCCAGGATACCTTTTATTGCTGCCACACTAACATACGGCCTCCCTGTTGTTAGACGATCCCAAACGTGTCGCAGCTCCCAACTGAGCAACACAAATTAGCCTAAGCAAATGATTTTCGCCAGGAGTGAACAGCAGCATCCCTTAAACTACTAAACTTCAACCAGCCATGAACAGCCAGAATCTTATAACCCGAATGCTTCTCCTCCAACCCTGAAAATCCCCAAGGAATGGCCACAATGGCCACACCAGCAGGCCCCACGGGTAGGAAGTTCCACACTCAATGGCACAGAAGCTCGTCTGGGGTTTTTAGTTGGCTAGGACTCCAACAAGGCACAAAGTACTGGTTGCAGAGTAGTGGTTGCAGAGAGAGACAAGAGAGAGAGAAAGAGAAAGAGAGAGACTCAATATGATGATTAATGAGTAAACACTTCCTTAGGAGTATAGAAGGATATGCGTAGTCGTTGCATCAAATTTTAAAACTAAAACAAATTTTTACCGTGGTTCGGTAATTTTTGTATAATTTGCCTAGGATTTTTCATATATTAGCCAGCAACCTGATTGCTTATTATAAAACAACAATTGTTGCAGGGGCTCGGTTATTTTGCCTCGTGTAAATAACAATTTACAATATATGTATGGTGTCTCAAAAAAATATTAATACCCTTATAGATACTACTTTACTAATATTTTTACCTATATTGAATACGTAAAGAGAACACTCAGTCATCTGCATGTATTTGCTTTAGGATTCAGGCAATTGAATCAACAGTTCATGCACGATTTCGCCTCTCACCCTAACATAAAAAAAAGAAAAGAAAAAAAAAATCGCCATTTCAGGGTTCTGCTGTTCGGAGAATGATTATATCTCTGGTCGCTCAAATAGATTCTTGACACACCAAGGGACTCCGATTATGCATAAACTTTCCCTCGTATTTTCCACCCCCAGGTAATGAGCGCGCATGTTTATGACAGAGAGAGAGAGAGAGAGAGAGAGAGAGAGAGAGAGAGAGAGAGAAGCGGAAAATACAGACTTCAAAAGATGGGCCAAAGGGAACCTGCATGTTTACGAGCGAGAGGGACAAAGGGTAAAAGAAGATGAAAGATGTTCACCATTTCACACTCTAATTCATCATTATCGCATCACGTTATTTTTCCTCTTTATCCTCAAGCGAGTCGATCTAAGATGCGATCAGGGAATACACTTCATTTATATACTGGGACCACCAGGATAGTTCCTGTGTCTTTTCACGGAGTCTTTCGGTCCTTTAGGGAATTTTAAGGAATCTTAATCCTTTAAAGAGATTCTTAAACCTAGAAAGGGTTTCTCGAAACTTTAAAAGATTCGTCTGATCTTAGATCCTCACGGAAATATTTGGTTTGCACAGGATGTTGTGAAAAAGGACAGTAAGTCAAATGATAGATATTTTTATTGTAAGGAGCAAAGTCGGTCAACAAATAGAGAGAGAGAGAGAGAGAGAGAGAGAGAGAGAGAGAGAGAGAGAGAGAGAGAGAGAGAGTTACATGAAAAAGAGAGTTATAGAGTTCATGGGAATGAATGCCACAAATATATTTTGCATTAAGTACCTGAAAACATATACATTTTAAAAATACATTCTAAATATAAATAGTTAACTACACAGCATAGCTGCAGCTACGGATTATATTTAACATGAAACGTTACTAACTATAATTCTCGTGATACTGATTAAAGAGAGAAGTGCCAAGATGATCATAGCCTATTAATAATCACAGCAACCATATAATGCAAGAATATTGGTCTGTATGACAGAAAATTGCAGTGATTAATGATATCTCCCACCCCCACCTCTCTCTCTCTCTCTCTCTCTCTCTCTCTCTCTCTCTCTCTCTCTCTCTCTCGTCTCAACTCTCTCTCTCTCTCTCTCGCATTTCTTTATATTCTCTCCAGTATGTATTAATAAAATATATAATATAGATACGGCAATACGAAGCCACCACCCACCCTACTCTCTCTCTCTCTCTCTCTCTCTCTAGAAATATTGTAGTCAGTGATGACAAACCTAATTCACCGTCTTCCCATCTGTTTCACCCTCTCTTGAAAAATGCAAATTACTGCGCACTAAGTGTTAATTGCATCACTCTCCCAAAGTAATGACCTTTCTAGGGGAGGGGGGATTAATATATATCGCAGGAAGACCTGTTCTGTACGAAGTATTTAAGCTCTTAGTGAAGTTTACATTTTGTCATTTGTTCATTTACGGTAACAAGGTTTCATAAGTAATGAGGGCATGATTTGTCAGATTATGTGTAATTACAAATTAGGCGGAAAAGCAAGTGGATGGGAGTAATGGAAAGAAGAGGAGTAGTTGGAAGTATATCTGATCATTATGTATTTGCAGTAAAAGAGACAATAAAAGCTCAATCTAGAGACGGTGGGGCGAAAGATAGTGATAATAAGAAAAGCAAACAACATAAAAAAATATAATATTCAAATGTCAAGATATGATTATGGAAACAGAAAGAAAATGACAATAAAAATGGCAATAAAAAGTCTGAGAAGAAATGAAGAAACAAGAGGCATCATGAAATCATGAAGGAACAATACGAAATGTACGAAATACATGACAAAAGCAAAGACCAAGAACATGTATCAGGTGGCTGGGAAGTAAGAGAGAACAAGGAGGTAAGTAATCAACATAAAGGTGTTAATGTAAGATGCACCCTGATGCAGAAAAAGGAATCGTTTTATGAGGTTGTAAACTTAACGTAAATACGGATCTCAAAACACCAATGGGTGGACTTTGAAAGTGCCGAGAGCGAGAGAACGCGTGCTAGACAGTGGTGAGTGGCAGAATGTGTGTTTGTGTGTGTGTGTGTGTGTGTGTGTGTGTGTGTAGGTAATGTGCCTTATTTTAGTTGTAAAAAGCGGCTAATATTGTGGAGCTTTTCTGTTTCTGTACTAGTTGATATAGCAGTGGAGATGTAAATGTGATGATCCATATCGTTTGTTTTATCTGAAGCCACTCCCATATAAAAGAAACGTCTTTATATATTATAACATATACATATATTCCATAATATATATATATATATATATATATTATATATATATATATATATATATATATATATATATATATATTTATATATATAAGTGCTTAAGAAATCACAATAGATGCACGTGACCTCATTAAATAAACGAATACCACAGGAAAATGATAGACAGAAATCCAAGCGATTTCGTTTTTACTATTTACAATGTCTTAGTAAAGGCGAAAGCGCTGGATTTCTTCCTATCAATTTCCTGTGGTATTCGCTTATATATGTATATATATATATATATATATATATATATATAAATATATATATATATATAGTATATATACATATATACATATATTCTATATAAAAAAAAAAACACGTATATGTATATACTATCATTACCATTAATAATTCTACCTACTATTCCATTAGAATAAAGGACCATTGTATTCACCGTTAACATTAAACTTACTGACCAATTATTCCAAGAACTATTAGAACCCTCCCAACCCATTATACTACTTAACCCATTAGAATCACTATCAATGACCATTACATCGCTTACTCATGAGATTCGGTGACCTCATTTCACCATTGAACACATAAGAAATCACTTACCCATGATGCCAATTTATCCCCTTGAGGAAATCACTGACCCCTTAACACCATTAAACCTTTAAAAATAAGTTTACCCATTGCCAACCATTTAAACCCATTAGAACCAACTGGCCCATTACACCTTCATTTCATTATGCGAATAATTGGCCCATTACACCATTTACATTAAATCACTGACCCATTACGCCATTTAATCCATTAGAATCACTAATGCATTAGAACATTTAACCCATTTGAAGCAATGACCCATTACATCATTTCATCCATTAGAATCATTGATCTATTACACCATTTAACTCAGAGAAATCATTGACCCATTATACAATTTAACCAATTAGAACTACTGACCCGTTACTCTATCTAACCCTTTAGAAAATACTGACGCATTATACCATGCGAATCATTGACCCATTACACAACATCAAATTCTATGGCCATTATATCCATTATCTCATTAGATCCCATGACCCACTACAATGTTAAGGCGAATGACCTGGATGCATAGGAGACGTGAGAATTATTGATGACCCGTCTGGGTAGAAACTAGAGCTAGTTGGATCAATACTTCCTGGCCACCAATTTTTTTATATATTCATAAAAAAGGCTTATATATATATATATATATATATATATATATATATATATATATATATATATATATATATATATATATATATGTATGTATGTATAGTATATATATATATATATATATATATATATATATATATATATATGTATATATATATAGGACCAAGGGCAGAGGGAGACGTCCAGATAACAACATTTCTTTATTGCTGACGTTTCAAAACATGTCCTCATTATCAAAGCTGAATAATGCATTAAAACATAATTATAAAATACAGACCTATACTTAAAGTTACAACCAAAATATAAAAACAAAGTTATATGAGATAAAAAAAAGAAAAAAAAATAATAAAACTGTCACCAGTTGGACGAAGTACAAAAGTAGCTTTACCCGGGCCTGGAATTCTTTGTTTATGTCAATCTGATTTTTGTACGTTGTCCATTCTGGTAACGGGTTTCAATTATTTTTCTCCTCATATAAACAACTTTGTTTTATATTTTATTTGTAATCTTAAGCATGAGTCTGTATTTTGTATTCATATCTTTGTGTATTATTCCAGCTTGGCTAATGAGACAGATACATTAAAAAATTCAGCAATTAAGACATGACGTTATTGTGGATGTCATCCTCTGCCCTTGTCCTGTTTCCCATGGTTGACAGCAACCGTTACCACCCCCAGCTATATATTTAAATAACATACACATACGCATACGCCTTTTCGATAATCCTACTGCACCTGTGGATTTTTTATTGCCACTATCAATGCTATTTGAATCATAATCAGTGCATATATTATTTTATTATTATGTTACCGCATCTCATTCTGTTACTATTTTCCTTTGCGATTATAGTTTTCTAAAACTATTATCCACTTCTAGATGTTCATGATAAAACGAAATAAAAAAAATGAATCGTGACAAACTTCTAATAAAATCAATTGCCCTCAAAATATGACTAAAGCCATTTAATACTACAAAATAACTAAATAAAACAAATCTAAAGAACTTCCAAAAAAATCAACATTCCTTCTGTAAACGACAACTTCACTGTGGAATTATTACTGCTTCTCTCCTTCCTCCTGTATTGATTTTTGGCAGGTAACGGTTACCTAAGCGGAACCAGGAACCCATTCACCTTGGCAGGTGTGAAATCCCTCTGATGCTAAGGAAGAAAGCCTAAGAAAAAAGAGAACACTGGAATAGTCAGGCTCAGTGCTCTAAAAAAAGGACGAACAAGGTTAGACAGAGAAGTCTATTTCACGACGAGGTGGAATAAACAAAGACTATTTAACTATCAGGTAGGAGAGAGGAATTATACTTAAGGATCAGGTGGGAGAGAAAAGTCTATTTATATCAGGTAGGAGAGAAGAATTATATTGGGGAGAGGAAGTCCATTTGATAATCAGGTGAGAGAGAGAATTATATCTAATTATTCTGCTTGGAGAAAGGAAGTCTATTTAATGATCAGGTGGGAAAGATTGAAGTTTATTCAACGATCAGGTGGGAAAGAGGAAGTTATATATAATAATCAGGTGGGGGACAGATGTCTGACATTTAAACGATCATGGTGGGGGAGAGAAAGTCAATTTAATAATCAGGTGGGAGAGAGGAATTATATTTAATGATCAGGTGGAGAGAGATGAAGTCTATTTATTGTGATCAAGGAATTATGTTTAATGATCAGGTTGGAGAGAGGAAGTCTATCTAATGATCAGGTGGAGGGGGGAAGTCTATTTAATAATCAAGTGGGAGAGAGGCATTATATTTAATGATCAGGTGGGAGAAAAGAATTACATTTAATGATCAGGTGGGAGAGAGAAAGTCTATTTAACGATGAAGTAGGAGAAAAAGCATTATTTAACAAATATAGTTATAGAGAGGAAGTCTATTTAAGGATCAGGGGGAGAAAGGAAGTCTATTTTAATTATTAGGTAGATGAGAGGAAGTCTATTTAACCATCAAGTGGGAGATAGGAAGGATATTTAATGAACAGGGGGGAGGGAGGGGGAACCTATTTAACAATCAGGTGAGAGTGAGGAAGTCTATTTAAAAGACCAGGTGAGAAAGAGGAAAACTATTTAACGACAGTTGGGAGTGAGTAAGTCTATTTAAAGATCAGGTGGAAGAGAGTAAGTCTATTTAACGATAAGGTGGGAGAGAGGAAGGAGGCGGTTTGCAAATTAAAATGAAATCACCAAAAGTAGATAAAATTTAACAGCATAAGAAGATGAAAATGAAATCTACATTTATAAGAAAAAAAAAAAATCTGGCTATATCCGAAGATCATTTAAAAAACACAAATGAAAATGTTCACGGCATGCGAGACTCACTATGAGCAATGTTTTTAAAATTAAATTAAAAAAAACCTATTCGAAAAAGTGAAATAAAAATGGAAGTCTCATACTGCATTAAAAAATAAAAATAAACAGGAATTTGAACACGATAGCCAACATATAAATTGCAAATGACATTCGAGGTCGGGCATTTTAAATGAAGCATTGAAACATAATGGAAAAACAAAATTACCTTAAAATCTCGTCAATTGATATTCCTGGTTTTTACCATTCACGCTGAATAGCAAAACCGAGGGTGTCTGACTGAAAAAAAGAGAAGAACGAGGGTTTGAAAAGGAAAAAAAAAAAAAGGTAAAGGGGAATAAAGTTCTCTTAGTTAATTTTGACTACGAAAGCTGCTCTCATCATTGTTATCTTTTTCATCGTTCGTGTAACTTCTTGGATAAGAGATATTATGAACCCTGATCTCATAAATTCTAATGCATAGTTTCACTATCATAAGAGAGTTTTAAAAAGATGCTTTTCACACACTTGCTGACCAAACCAGTGCGGCCAGGGCAATTTCAGAATGACAACTGATAAACTCTCTCTCTCTTTCTCCTATTTAGATAGCTGCTTCAGTTACATTGCTCAGTATATTTGAACATTTCATATTTCACCCCATCTCACCCTCCATTCCTATCGGGGCTGAACTTGGGCTTAAAGAGCATTGGGAGCGTCACTATTCATCTGAGTGACCTCAAAAACTAAGGATTAGGCACTAATATTTGTCAATTATGATGATATATTTTCACACCTTCTCAAACCCCTTCCTATTGGGGGCGAACTTGGACTGAAAGGGCATTGGGAGTGTCACTATACATTGCAGTGACTTGAAAACTATGTATTATATCTGTAATTTTTGTTACATTTCATTTTTCTCCCCTTCTCACCATCCCTTCCTGTGAGGCTATACTTGGATACAGGACACGGGGAATGTCACTATTCATTTCAGAGCTCGAAAATTATGAAATAGACGCGTGTCCATCATTTTTTACATTTCCAGGGCTGAACTTGAACTTAAATGACATTGGGAGTGACACTTTTATCTCATCAACCTTGAAAACTATGGATTTTACACTAATATTTTTTGGTTTCAGTTATTTTACATGCCACCCATTCCCATCCCACACCCCCTCTATTTAAAAGAGTATAATAATCCCATAGACTTTATTTAGTTACTAGGTATATGGGCAAAAAACCAGCCACCATTTCGGGAAGCCAAGTTTGGTTGAAATTGCTGAATGTATTTCAGAATTATGCTGGAACATCCATTCACCATATACATATACATTTATAATATATATATATATATATATATATATATATATATATATATATATATATATATATATATATATGCATTATATATATATATATATATATTATATATATATATATATATATATATATATATATATATATATATATATTAAAAACACAATAGTTGTATGTGACTTTATTATATAAGTGAATACCACTGGAAACTGATAGGCAAAAGGTTAGTACTAAGTGCTTTCTCCAGTTTATTCAGGCATCGTCGGGACCTTAAAAAAATCCAGGTTCTTCATAAAAGGGATTTTACATTTTCTGTGGTGGTTTTTATGGTGGCACTAATTCCATTTTTCAATTAACATAACCTTATATCCATCAGTTTTTAATACCTCTTTTTTCTGTTCTCTGTTGTTCCTGCGAGGCACCCAGTCTTGTCAGATGTCAGTTAATTTTAGAGTAAACGATAAACATTATGCAGCCATGCATATAGCTATATATATATATATATATATATATATATATATATATATATATATATATATATATATTATATATATATATATAAATATATTATATATATACATATATATATATATATATATATATATATATATATATATATATATATATATATATATATATATATATATAGTATATATATATATATGTGTGTGTGTGTGTGTGTGTGTGTGTGTGTGTGTGTGTGTGAATTCCCCAGTCAATTTGCCTGAGACCCATTAAAGAGGATCATTCTCTGTCCTGTCACTTCCAACTGTCGCCGCGGTTCACCCTCGCGACCTGACCCCACCACCTGTATCTTCGCCCC
>NC_061101.1:45569507-45574507 GCF_015104395.2 Macrobrachium nipponense
CATTAGGAAATCAAATAAGCCCATATAATTTGTTTTCCTCAAACGTCATGCCATAAAAAGATCGGACTTGGCGTATCTGCGTAGATTTCTGACGCTTAAACAAGGAAACGACTCCCGATAGTTTCCAGTGCCATGTACCGACGACATCTTATCTCTGTTAGGTTAGAATAAATTTTTTTTTCACCAACTTGGACTTACTTAAAGGCTTTTACCAGATACCATTACCTAAGTGATTGTACCTCATACACCGTTTTCAGCACACTCAGGGGACATTATCAATTTTTACGTATTCCTCCGGCTTACGCCGTTGCGCCCCAATTACAATATGTGTTTGGTTTGGAGACTTTTAGGGGATAACCTACATGCCTATATGGATGATCTTGTAATCTTTTCTAATACCTTAGAAGTACATTCACATAAACTAGAGCTAGTGCTACAGAGACAAAGACAAATAATCTCAGAGTAAAATATCTAAATGTGAGTTTTTTAAAACCGAACATTGTTTATCTAGGTTTTATGTGTCTTGTCAAGGTCTTAAAGTAATCCATGGTAAGGTGGTCGGCTATTCTATAACTTTCCGGTACCATATTAACGTAAAAGGGGGATACAGCACTTTTGAGCAATAGTGGGTATTACAATCGTATGTAAATATGTAACTCTTCAATCATGACAGCTCCTTTAACAGATCTTACGAAGAAGAGCGTAGATTTATTATGGTCTAAAAAGCATCAACAGGCGTTCGATATCTTAAAAGCGGAATAATGCAGCTCACCTAACTTAAAAATCCCTGATTTAAATAAGGAATTTTTTTTTATTGTAACAGACGCCTCAGACCAAGGGGTAAGAGGGGTACTACTTCAGCAATATGATAAACAGTTCTTCCCTATAGCTTTTTATTCACGTAAACTAAAGCCCTCTGAAAGTAAATATGCAGTAATAAGCAAGGAAGGGCTAGGTATCTTTAACTCACTAGTACATTTTAAGTTCATAATCTATGGCTATCCTGATAAAGTCCTTACTGAACATGAGTCCTTTACCGAGTTTTTCGAGGGCTTTAATCACAGTCCAAAAGGAACTCGGTGACAAATGATCATTCAGGTCTTTGGAGCCAAGATAAGATATCTACCTGGGAAAGCAAATATCATAGCTGACGCATTATCCCGCAATCCCGCACCATACAGCAAAGAACCATTAATTAGACTAAAAGATATAGAAACATCCGTGCCTATTGTTAAAACCGTATCTAAACAAGAAAATTCCTTAACCCAAGAGATCGCGAGCATTGAATATCTGGGTTGGAGCGCAGAACTGTTACAAACTGAACAAAGCAAGTGTCAACAGCGATAAGCAAAACAATAAACACCAAACAATAAACACTTCGGACGGAAACAGGGTCAGCGGCTAAGCAAAAACAATAAACACTTCGAGCAGAAACCCTAAAGCAAAAGTATATTTAAAGTATGTGTATCAGAATAATGTAATCAAATGTAATATTATATGTAGGTCCGTGACGAGGAAAACCCGAAGAACACAGCAGATGACTAACGACCAGGTAGTAGTAATAATCTCTTTCATACCAATCGTCATAAACTGGTTGCATTCCGTCATCCAGGGTTCCCTACTATGTCACAGAAAGCCAAATCACTGTTTTTACTGGCCTACAATGCTTACAGATATAAAAAGCACATAACTGATTGTAACACGTGTCATGAAACAAGGGACACACTAAGACACCTGTCAGTTAAGGGCCTATCCTGTGCCAAATCAATCCTTGAAAGAAAATACGTAGAATTATTAACAGAATTATGAGTCTGACAGAGGGAATGAACACTTCTTAGTGTTAATAGTTCCTTGACACGTTATATAGAATTAATAGCACTAAAAACAAACAAACGCAATTGAGTGCTTAGGAATATTTATGAGTGCTAATCAGTAAACATGGAATTCAACACATGATAATCTGACTCGGGTGGTGTAAATCAATAATAATCTCCTTAACATGTTGTGTGAATTCCTTTCCATTAAGAAAACCAATAATATATTTTATCACCCAGAGTCAATCGGTTTGGTAGAATAACGGATAATTAAATAGGAAGTTGTCAATGTCTTACGAGTTACAACTCGTGGTGTTTGGATCCGAACTGGATTATAGCGGTTCTCGCGGTTTTAAATACCTTTATCATTTATATCTTGTATCTATAGAATGATGCCGCAAGTAGCCTTATACGGTACGCCGCTAGAAACACTTTTCCACATATTCAAGCCAACCATTAATTTATCGAATATATATATAAAAAATATATATAAATAAATAAATAAAATAAAAATAAAATAAATGGATACAAGTGGAGTCAATATAATACACTCCGTAGAAGTCGGAAGGGTTACAATTTATAATAAAAAAGGAATCACGATAAAAATCAATAAGCAAAACGTAACCATAGGTTAATTAAAATATCCAAATATATATATGCGTAAAGATTTGAACTCTAACTTAACGCTTTAGTAATGACAAATAAGCTAAAAGTTCAAACACATATCAAAACCTACTGACATATTGTCTGTCCCGGTGATTTATATTCGTAGTCAATGAAAAAAAAATATATAATACTAATAAATAAATAATAAACAAAATAAAATAAAAGAGACTTTAAAGTCAGGAAGTCTAGAAGTGAAAATGTTTTATCTATGGAATAATCCTATATGAATCTTATACAGGGCTAATAATATATATAGAATTTGTATGGAAACCTTTTCATTAGTTTCAATAAGGAATATTTAATTTAACATAATCATGCAGTTTTCCAACATGAAACTAATATATTGTTCAATTTTGGTACTGTTTTTTTTCAGACATTCTTTTCGTGTGGGTCGAGTATTAAAAAACAAAAAAAAAAATTTATCCTAAAGTCGTATTTATTACAGCAAGTAACGTAACTCTTAGCTGGCTGAGAGCAATCTCCTGCCAAGTGACGACGTCATCATTGCCGTATCAGCATTTGTTCCTTTAAACCTCAATAATCTGCTTACACAGGCTTCATCTGTGTGCGTCTCTGATTGCGAAGCAGATTGACTGGAGAAAGGAATGCTTAGCCCGAACTTCTCATGGGCAAGGCAGACATGTCTATCCGTATGCGCAATGCAACTCTAAGGAGTTGCAATCATTTTAAAATTAATAACAAACATAAGCAAATAGAATTTCTATAACAACAAAAATGAATTAATTTTTCTGAACCTCATAGACATTTAGGAGTATCAAAGATAATATATATGAAATATTTACTTGCAACATTAGCCTATTACAATTCAAGTAAAACATTCATGGGAAAATGTCACATTTTCTTGAAAAACCCAAAGTTTATTTAGAAATTAGTTACATAGTGGGTTTTTTCGTTGCATCTCCTACCTATTAATAAAGTTTTTAAAATTAACCTCAGAGGATGCGCGCGAGAAAATTGAATATGAAACTTTTGTTAGGGCACATAGGATCAGATTTTATCACAACTTAATTTCAGTTAGCATAGAGAACTACAGAATCATGATTAATCTTCTCTTTGACTCTTATGTTGCCTGGCAATCTTACAAATAGCTCCGTTTTCCACTTCTTTGTCTAGTAACTTACTACCAGTAATATCGAATTTTCTTTGGGATTCGATTGATCTGTTCATCTTTATATTATGGATATTTTTACAGTCCTCATAGACCCGGATAGGTTCACTCATTGTTAATGCCATGGATAAAAAAGTTTGTACAGCTGACTCTTTTGAATTCCAAAATATCAGCGAATTCATGTGGGTTAAGTCTGGTCTAAATGGCTCTCTTCCCTCCCCTGTATTTGGATGTCGTCTGAATTTACTTTGCCCTTGTGACAAGTATAATTTCACTTGCAGGCTGATTAATGGAACCTGGTTACAGTATCCTGCAGTACGAGAGTTTCACATCGCAACTTCAAAAAATCGTTCGTCGCTGCGGATGACTACAGTCAGGTAACAACCGCCTACAATGTGAAAGGAATTTCTTGGACTTCTTCGACCGACACCGTATCCCGTCGTTAATCTCGTTTTAATGCGGAATGCTCCGGCGGCTGTGGAAATCGACTACAAAAGGGACATACTTCCGACAATTACGACCCGAAGGATATTCAACTCTACTTTGCTGGCGAAGGACTCGTGCTGGGGATGTTTTTTTATTCATCGCGAACGTAATCGTGTAGCTTAGGATGCAGAGAATAAGTATGAGCGCAATATAGAACGTTGGACCCGCCCAGGCAAATTTTCCCCTTGTTTTAACCCTGTGAAATAGCCGTTTCATTGGGCTATAGGTGGTTGTCTGGAACTGTGTAATGGTCGAAAAGTTTGTTCGAACGTTAGTTAAAAGTGAAGTAGTATAACCTCGGTCATGTATCCTATATATATAAAAGTATAGTATCCATATATAAATGATCATAAATAACCAGAATCGAAATATATAAAGTGTGTCACTGAATCATAAATATATGATCGTAAATACAGAATCGAAATATTTTTTTGTGTACGCACTAGGAATCTATATATGATATAAAATAACAGAATCGATAAATGTGTTAACGCACTAGGACTTATATAAAGATCATATAACGGAATGAAATATATCTTTGCGTGTACGCAATAGGAATCTATTTAAAGTGCACATATATTAATCATATTATAGAATCCATATACATATGTATAAACAAATCAGGTAGCCTATAATCAATCTGTTACCTTTTATCTTACCAATAATCTGCAGTTATATATGAGTTAGTATATTGATTAATGAATCAGATATATAACATTTAGCATAAAAATAACGAATCAATCAGCATAAACATTAATAATTTTATCAATTCATATATGAAATTTTTTTATCAGTTAAAATATGATTTTTATCATGTTAATCTTCATTTCTATGCAATTATCAGAGTACATTAGTATTTTTCTGTAGCATATGTATCTTAATGAGATGAAGTGAGAAACTGTATC
>NC_061101.1:45589507-45599507 GCF_015104395.2 Macrobrachium nipponense
ATCAGGGTTAGCTACTGATCGATGCCAAATCCAGAGAAGGGTCAACTACAGTTTAGGGACCTGTGCCCCTTTGTCATTGTAGTACAGTCCCCGAACTAGTTTAGTAAAAGCCATTAAATTGAGAGCTCCTGCCAAGTCGCTTGGAGTAACTCCAAACTTCTACCTGACCACGCCCCTTTTTACTTGACCTATGTGTTTTTATGTCTATATGTGGGGTGCGGACGTGTTGGAGGTCTCTCTCGCGTTTATTCACAGAAAAGAAGGGTTTTTCGCCCTTGGTGATTATACCTCTTATAGTAAGCAATGTGTTAATTGTGTCTCCACGTAATACCCGGCGTGTAAGCCGGAGAGTGTTGTGCAACGGCAGATATTCTAATATTCTCTCTGCTCCAATCAGTGCCTTAGAAATCTTTCAAATCACAGCTACTCGAGGCCTATTGGTCCTGTGAAATGGGTAAAAGAATGCAGTGTATGTAGTGCTTGACCCCTCCCTTACCGCACCAACCTCCAACCGTTGCGCAAGTGACCCTGGCACCTACCGGTGCCTGTGCCCCACACACAAGTTCCGTACTCCGCGAACATTGTCTTTTTTTATTTACAATACCAATCGAACCGTTCCGACGTCGAGTCCGCTATACAATCTGTCAGTGATGCCTTCTCCGATGAGGAAATCAACGTTGCATATACGAAATGCAAAGATCTGATACCAGAGAGCATTCTCAAGGAGCAATCCGCGAAGAACTTGTCCTCTCACAAAAAAATATATCGTATATCACTAAGTGGCTAAGGACCTGCTCGGTGGAAATCTACGCCGATGACCCTTACAACCTGCCACCAAAGGGCCCTGCTGACCTAGCCTACCTGCGGTGCCTACCACACGGCAGAAAATGCTTCAAAACAGCAAAATCTCTCTCAGATATAATTGGAAAAAACTCAGAAAAATTGAGGAGACAAATGATAAATTATCAAGAATCTGGGACGTGATCAAAGGACTACAGGAATCCCTAGACAGTCTTAAAACTGTGGAAACAAATAATCTCACACGGATCTGGGATGCGATCAAAGGAGTGCAGGGATCGATAGACAATCGCACTGATAGCCACCAGACTACTACGAATGCAGCATCCAGTTTTTCCTCGCCTCCCAGCAACACGGAAGTGCCCCCGTTCCGAGGGGACTGTTGATCCCCCCAACCGCTTCTCCCGTCCCCAGTACCTCCGGTGGAAGTATATATCTCCGGTGATGATTACTAGCCCTCGTAATCCTCCCCACCCTATCTCTCCCCCCCAACCCCCCATCGTAGATGCAGATGAAACTGATCATGAGGGGTCTGGCGGCTGGCAGATACAAACAAGCAGAAAGAAGAGAAGAACCTCCCGTATGGCCGCCGGACCGGAGCCCAACATTCGTGTTTCACCTCGCCCGACACATGAAAAGAGATGTCACATAGTAATTCACAATCTGCGCTCATCGGTGACGCTAGATGCCATAGTGGAGAGATCAAGTTTCTCACTGGCTCTGACCCACTCATCTCCCACGAACTCCCATGCAGGATTAAACATAAAGTGGCTTACAGGATTACCTGCCTATTTCAACACCTCGACGTTCTTAAAGGCGAGAATTTCGGTCCTAATATATTAGTTTCAAGATACAGACTAATCCGGGATCAACCACCCCCAGGGGAACTTACTGACACTCCAACCAGGGTCATTTCCACCGCAAGTGCCAGCCAACCGCCCACGGCGAGTGACTGCCCACTCCCCCCTGGCTAACCCCCCATCCACCCAAATGATCAGCGCATTCATCTTCCATCTTCGTGAGTTAGCCATGGATACATTAAACATAATCTCTTGGAATATCTTTGGCCTCAAGCGGAACATTCCTCTCCTAAACATGTTCTGTAAAAATTTCAAAGGCATCATTGCATTGCAAGAAACGCTCCTCTGGCCCACATGACCTTGCCATATGCGATTCAATTCATGAAGACTTCAGAACCTTCTCGACTTCATCGATGCAAGTTACAGACCAAATCCTAGCCGGTCGCCCGAAAGGAGGCCTTTCTTTCCTGTGGCAACAAATCGTTAGACAATACGATAAAGGTGATGACCTACAGGAGTGACAGATTGCTGGGGATTCAAGTGGACAATAGGGAACTCTAAATCCTAATTATCAGGTGTTTATATGCCATGGGAAAAATAACAATAATTTTGATCATTACTGCATGATCCTAGGGGAGTTACAGTAGTTATTCATGATTCAGCTGATCATATTTGTATATAGGGGACCTTAATTCACACACAAAACAATTTTTATAATAAGAACTTACTCGCTTCTGTCAAAATCATGCTCTCCAAATTAGCGATGTTATGCTCCTCCTCCCTCCTCTTATTCATATGTACATAATAGAGCGGACGCTATTACAACTTCCTGGCTGGACCACTGCATCACATCCCCACAACTTCATGATTCTATTGTGACCTGCATAATTCGCTATGACCTTGCAATGGGCTACGATCACATCCCATTACAGGTGTCATTCAGTACCCCATCCCTCCCTACCGTGAACCCCCTAACTGATCGCCCACCAGCGGTAAACTGGGATTTTAAAAACCAAGAGAAAACCAGATACTTTAGAGCGACCACGGAAACCAGGTTGCGGTCAATAGTTCAACCGGCAGACGCCTTACTTTGTACTAACACAAATTGTAGAAATGACCACCACAAGAGGGATCTGAATGAATTCTATTCGAACATAATCTCCGCTTTGCTTGCTTCGGGCAGGACTGCCTACAGATTTCGTCAAGGTAATTCTCGTATATTCCTGGATGGAATGACTTGGTTAAAGATCTGTATACATACTCAGAGAAATGTTTTTTACTGTGGAGGCAAAATGGTAGCCCCAGAGAAGGGCACACTGCATTGCTAATGAGACAGGCGAGAGCGCAGTTCAAACTTGCTCTTAAGCACTGCAGGTTATTATGAAAACAACTAAGAGCCGATGCAATGTCTAGAAACTTAGAATCTGGTGATTATCCTCGTCTTTGGAAAGATATCCAGTCTTTAAATCCCAAAACTAAAAAGCTATCACAGAGAGTAGGGGAAGCAGTCGGAGACGAAGCTATTGCAAGTATGTGGGGCGATCACTTCAACAATATCCTGAATTGCATAAATGATCAAGATTCCCGAAGGGATGTAGATAACCTCCTTACTGACAACATTCAATTTCATTTTGCAGACCGTTTTACGCCAGTAACATCAGCGATGCCATAAACAGCCTACTAATAATAAATCGCCCCGGCTGTGATGGTCTTCCTGCAGAGGCCTTCAAACTCTGCCATCCGATAATTTACATTTTGCTAGCTGCCCTATTCAATGCGTGCATAATTCACCGGTTTCTTCCAGACTCCCTACTCTTAGTTCACCTGATACCATTAATCAAAAACAAGCTAAAGGATGCAGCTGACTCTGGCAACTACCGGCCGATTGCTACACAACGATCGCATCGAAGATACTTGAGTCTGTTCTTCTAGCGAGACTTCTCCCCTTTCTACACACCACTGACAACCAGTTCGGGTTTAAAGCAAACCACTCAACCGACACCTGCATCTACATACTGAAAGAATTGCTGAACTACTATCTATCATCAGCCTCTCCTGTTTTCCTTTGTTTTGTGAGAAAAGCATTTGACAGAGTAAACTACCTGAAGCTCTTCCTGAAGCTGCATAAAAGGGGTGACACACCCCTATATCTAACTTGGCATTTTACATTGCTGGTTCTCCACACAGCAATTCTGTGTCAAATGGGGAAACGTATTATCTTACACCGTTCGGCTCCCCTAAACGGGCTTCAGCAAGGGGGCATTCTCTCTCCATACCTGTTTAATACGTACACAGATGCCTTGAACGTCAAACTGAACTTCGCTCCCAATCGGATGCACTGTCAATGAAACAACTATAAACAACCTCTGTTACGCCGACGATATGGTTCTGATTTCCCCATCAGTGCAAGGTCTCCAACGACTCATCGACACTTGCCGCCAATATGCAGAGGAATTTGATATATTCTACAACGAAACCAAGACCCAGTGCATGTCGCTGCTCCCGAGATCGCTTAAGCATATTGCAGAACCTCAAATTTTTTCCTCGGAAACCATCGGCTGGAATTTGTGCACGAATTTCCGTACTTGTGGGTCACATTATCACGGACGACCTAAAAGATACGGCAGACATTGAACAGAGGCGTCGTAAACTATGTGCAGCGGGCAACATGATTGCAAGGAGGTTTGCCTTCTGTCACCGAGACGTGAAACTGCTGCTCTTCCGCTCGTACTGCTACAGTATCTATGGGTGTTCCCTCTGGACGAACTATACCCGAGAGACGATGCGACGCATCACTGTTGTGCACAATGACATTCTGAGGCGCCTCACAAACACTCCCCGCTACCACTCCGCCATACAGATGTTCATAGAAAACCACCTGGACAATTTAAAAATCATTGTTAGGCGAACAATGTCCAGTCTGGTAACCCGAGTGAGAAACAGCAGCAACTCGCTCATACAAAGCATCCTAAGGAGTGAAGCAAGAAGAAAATCAAAATTGTGGGAAAGATGGGAAAATGAGACCTTTGTCCCCTAAAGGACTTAATATCTGTATTGGCAAGATGCCATCTGCAGTTTTTGTCATTATTACATTTATTGCTATTTTAAAATTTTTATTTCTTCATTATTACTGTGATTACTATCCAAGTTCAAAGTTTTATTTACATTTAATTTATGTATTAAGCCTCTGGACCTGACTACTGTAACCACCTAAGGTCTCTAGCTGAAATTTGAGTTATATAATATGCACCATTCTGTTATTACTCTCAATTCATTTTTTTTTGCTCTCACCAATATTATTACTGTTATTACCAGTATGATGATTACTAGCTTTTATGCTACCTCAGATACCTTGTGGATAAGTGCCGATTATTCATTTTCTTTTTCTATTTTATCATGTCACATGTATCTAGATTGTGTTTGCTACTGTCTGTATTTTGTATATTCAATGTATATGGCCCCGAGCCAAAATAAAGTATTATTTTATTATTATTATTATTATTATTATTATTATTATTATTATTATTATTATTATTATTATTATTATCATCAGAACCTGGCGTCCTAGCTCCACCTCCTCAACTCTGGCATGCCCTCGCCTCTCTCGACCACGTGTTTTCCTTTGTTCTCCCTATGTTTGCACCTCTTTGCCGGTGTTCACTGTTTCTTTCAGGCTCCTGTGGGGGATTAGTGTCAGAGATGAAAGATCCAAGACGAATCACTCCCTCATGGAACTCGGTCATGTTTTGAGAACAACAATATCCTGTTTGGATAGGATGATTCCAGTTATCCAACTCAGGTACCTATACAGCCTGACCTGGCCTATCAAATTGCATTTCATCCAAGCCAGAAACTGAAGGCCTATCGCTCTGCTGCAGTACACCACCCTGGAAGCAGTTTTGTGCCTGATGACTCAGCCTGCCATTCTCCTTACCCAACGTCTTGAAGTTGAAACAGCTTGTATTTTTAAGTAAACACGAACTGTGCATCAGGACTCTGCCTATGAGTCCTCCTGACGGCTGCCCAGCTAGCTGGTTTTGCATTGATCAAAGCATTGTCGTTTTCTAACCTCCGGTGAAGCCCTGCACGCAACCTTCAGCCGACGCTCTAAGCCCTGTCATTCTAAAAGAACTAAATGTAACTAGAAAGTATATTTTGTTGTTCTGTCCCCTGCCCCTTACCCCTTGTTCCTGGCACTGATTCCTATTTTCAGCTGTGTCCTTTCCAGTAAATTCCCATTCCTAGAATTCCTGTCTCACTATGAGACCCCATTGAGTGATTTAGTGTGATATAGTGATATCAGCGATCATACTTTGTTACTTTAAATCGAGTTATGCTCAACGCACTTCACATAATATCGAAGATTTGATATCCTAAGTAATCTGCCTATCACTGTAAATTTATGCTTACCAGTACCATTATTTCATCGTGAAATACTTTGCAGATCTATGTAGAACTGCCCCATTGTGTGCCTGCTCCTGTAGATCAAGTGCCACTCACCTCACTCCGCCAGTGCCGATCTCGGGTTGCCATATCCCTGAATACCAGCGACTCTCACGCTCGCTTACAGTGCTCCACTGTATAGTGTTATTGCGTATTGCTAATTTTAAGTTCTCGATCTATACCTCCATGCACCTACGTGACCCCGTAGGATAAGTGTTTCGCATACAACCTTGTGCTGCGGATCCCAGACAGAACTCCTGTAATTGTATTATTCATGATTGTCCCTTTCAGAAATTATAATTTGTGGACAGATTGTGTGTTATATTCATTCCTTATCTTTGGAAATAAATTTTGGTTGTTTTAACAAGGGGTTTATTCTAATTTTTTGTTTGTTTTATAGTGTGCATGCCATTAGCCAGGAAACGCGTAGATTGCGCACAAGGAATAATTTTGGAAATCCAGAATTTTGGATTTGGTAACTTTGCTTTAACCCCGGCCTCTGACTATATATACCTATATATATATATATATATATATATATATATATATATATATATATATATATATATATATATATATATATATATACGTGTGTGTGTGTGTGTGTGTGCGCATGTAAATGCATATATACTACCTGAGAACTTCCATCTCTTCCATTATTCCATCAGCAGGTAATAAACTCTATCATATATCATCAGCACCACCAGGTCGAAATCCGATTCTCCATCGCTCACCGAAGCTGTATTTGTGGTCACATTACTATTCAAGATTTGGTCGTGTTTCGTCAGGGTCGATATAAAAACGAATCCTCCGAGGCTGTGTTCGGCATGAATTTGAGATACTGCCGGTGTTGAAATCTGCATTGTCATGTTTCTCTGTTTTATTATTATTAACATTATTATTATTTTGGATAAAGACGGACAAAATGATACTGTATGATGAAACTTATCGTTTGCCTTGAATGTGTTTTTTTATATGTTGATATGTCAGTTGGATTTATATAGTCGGTCATTTTCTCGATATTTTATTAGTATTATTTAGATCGAAAAATAGTTCCGTTAGGCTTGCTTTAGTTTAGCATCTTCAGGGAGACACATACGTACATAAATGCATGCATCATAAGAACATGTAATTATATGTATCTCGCATTTAAAGGATTATACACATACATACCATACATACATACATACATACATACATACACTAACATACATACAGTAAAACAGCACAAAATTGACTGATTCGTATCGGGAATATTTTTGTAATTCAGGTATTATTGAAATTTTATTTGTAATTGTTGGCCCCATCAAAAAGTTCTTTTTATCTTGGTAGCTGAACTTTTGATTCAGTTTTTCTCAATAGTGTGAGGTCATATCGTTAGATTTTTTTAAGGAAAACATGGATATATTGCCTTTATTCTTAATCATTATATATATATATATATATATATATATATATATATATACATATATATATATATATATATATATATATATATATATATATATATATATATATATATATATATGTGTGTGTGTGTGTGTGTATGTGTGTGTGTGTGTGTGCGCGCGTAACTGATATATGGACATTAATTTCAATGAATTATATTATTGTTGGAAAAGATTTCTAGTTTTATCTTTGATTCTCCAGGGAGATTCCGTAATTAGATCAGTATTAATTTAGTCCAACGGGACGTCTGTGGTTAGAAACTTCCACACTAAAATACAGTCAGTGTTCTTGAATGAACATTCTCGTACTTTTGATCATAGTGCACAGGTAAATTACTTTTTTTACGGATGAGGCTCTTTAAATATAGTTCTGTAATTGGAAGAAAGTAATTATTTGTAAAACTTTAAAAAGTTACCTTAATGTTTAGTACCATCAAGGAAGGAATTATTATAATCATTCTCATGAATTCCACGTCTTTTTAAGCTCTAATGAAATCTAGGACCTCAGAAGGTAATCCCTTGCTAAAGAATAAAGTTAAAGATACTTTTCCATGAAAACCAGTGTAATTAGGATATTCTATATTAATACTTACATTCTATTCATTGGTATTTTAAAGTTAAATGGGTACATTTAGAAATAAACAACCATTTTAAGGCTATAAATGCATACAAGCTACTGATAAACATGAGTATTAAATATTCTAGTCAGCAGTTCGGAATGATTTTAACCCGTTGTTTGACGATCTAAAGTCAGTGAAGCTTGTGTTTACAAGAGGATCACAATTCATATATTACATATATTTTCCGTGAACCTAACTGGAAGTACAGTAGCTTATGATGATCTCTTTTTTCTTCTTCTTCTTCTTTTTTACTGGTGTGTAAACAAGTAATTTTTTCGAACGTACATTATTTTTAAGATATAAAAAACAAATCAGTTCAACATGCGTTTGTAGATACCGTAGACTCTCACCAAACCGAGCATGTTGACATCAAAGATACTATGGAGTACACAAAGATACTCAAGTTACCTTATGAGCCGTACCACTGCGCCAGTAGAGACAACTGGCGGCCGTAATCAAAATTTAAAAGCATGACGTCATAAATCCCAACCAAAGGAAGTATGATTTTCACATGACTGACGAATAGCGTCATTTGTTTACGTACTGTTTTCGGAAGGTATATTTTTGGTTGTGGCTTCTGTAGCCAAAACGTTTTTTATTTCTGTGGATCCCATTTGGAATTTATTAAAATGTACCTGTTTAAATGAATACTATAGTTACAATTTACAAGAAATACGACTGTACTGTGTTGCAGTGCTGCCCAGCATTCATGGTGTAAAGAGAAAATCTTCGATGCTTGGCATTTAGAGAAAATCCTGGGTGCAAGGTATCAAAGCCCAGAATGCGTGTGTGTGTTTAAAAATATGAAAAATTCTGAATATATGTTATAAAGAAAATCTTGAAACTTATGGTATAAAGAGAAAATCGTGAATGACACATAGTATGAAGAGACAATCTTGAATGCAATGGTGTTCACCTTCGTGACGTAGGTCCTGACGTTTCACGTGAAGTCCTTGATGACGCCATTAGATTACAACCGCTTGGTGGCTTTCGTGGTACGCATCCTCTTATGGGAAGAAATTCGAGTTGAGTATCTATGTGTACTCTAAAGTATTTTTGATTGACATAATGTATTTTCCACAGTTGACTGCATACATACATGCGTATATACATACGTACATACAAACAGGTTTATTGTCCTAATCGCCAACGTATCTTCTGCCAGAGTCAGTTATTTCTGAGCAATGTCTCCAAAATATTGACATAAAAGTAAATGAATATGTGAAAACAATATTTGATTTCCTGATTATCACCAAAATGGTATTTGTTTTTGTCCACTCTGGAGGGTGATTATAGTGTTTCTTATTGATTGTTTTCCTTTACTTATTTATTGGCTGTCTGTGTCACAAAATAAGGCAATTTTCAATTATGAAAGGTGCTATGAAAACAAAGTAGATATTTTAAGATGTTTTTGAACACATCGTTTTGTGAGTACAATCATTTTAACTCGCAAAACATATATATTTTTGGGTATAGTAAACATTATTGTTAAGTTAACTAACTCAAGTTTAAAAATCATATTATATGCTATTAGCTTTAAAGGTCTGCTATAATGAGCATTATTGATCTGTTCTTGAAGTTTGCATGAAAAAAGGCAAGTAATATTACATACTTAGCATTGAATCATTTTATTCTTGAGAATATAGATTCATTACACTTGAATAAGGTAACTGTTTGCGAATTTGCATGTCTACAAAATAAATGCCTCTGGTGTATGACACTTTTTAACAATAATATAGGATAATAGTGATAGTAAAAAATTCTAATTTCTCTTAATATCTTGAACAATGTAATGGAGGACTTCGGTATTTTATTTTATAGAAATGAATGTGAAGTTCGCTCTACAATAATGGTGATATAATAATTACAAAAGGCTGGTCTTAGCAATAAA
>NC_061101.1:45602007-45620503 GCF_015104395.2 Macrobrachium nipponense
TTAGTTTTCGTGATATTTTGCTAAGTTTGATCCATTAGATTCTTCTTAGGGATCCACTCCAATTTCCATTCCAGAATCAATGCCCCCACCCATCCTCTCTCTCTCTCTCTCTCTCTATCTCTTCTCTATCTCTCTCTCTCTCTCTCTCTCTCTCTCTCTCTTCGATTTTCCTTTTACCTTCTAAGGTCTCCTCGTTAATTCTAAAACGCTCCGTGACTCGAGGATGAAGGTTCCCTTGTCTATTCTCTTTTCTCTTTCAGTCTGCACCATACAGAGAGAATGGCCCTTTGTACTTCCTCCCCCCATTAAAGGGAAACCTGTTTTTCATATTCAATGTGCTACGATGTGCTTGTCTTTCGTTACGTATAGATACGCTTAGAATTAAAATTTTAGTTTATGAAGTATGATTGTCTTCAATTTTAAATTTTATCTGGAAAAACCTTCGTGGGTTTTGTACAATACTGTATTGCTGCTGCTGCTACTACTGTACCGTTGTCTGTTTATGCGATGTAAGGCTACCCTCCCCTTACCCACCCTCTCTCCTTGTGTTAACTCCATCATCAAACATGTAATATTTACCACGGGCAAAACGTACTTAGCGTGTTTTTCAATTTACAGCAAGAGACCGGAAACAAACTCTTATTTATCATCAATTCCAGAAATGGTTGAATAAGTTTTTTCAACTTTCATTCACTATTTATGTCCTTGTTCCAAAAGACGTATACTAAACTAATTTCTCTTAAATTCATTTATTAAAACTTACAGCACCGAGTTTCATATATTCCATTCATTCGTATTAAATTAATGGCTAAATAATTGTGTATAGTGAGTCTAGATAGTCAGAACATAAACATAGATGATTAAAAATGGATTTTGACATATTTTTCGCTGATGAAAATTAATCAGGAGAACAGATTTACTTAAAAGGTATCTTGTTAAATTCAGTAGCTAGCCTTAATAATAGATATCCCATCCTCACTCCTTTTTTTTTAAATGCCATTAGTTTTCATACAATATTAAACGCTATCCAGAGTGGAAACTGGAAAATCGTTATTAGTGATAAAGAATTTCGGTTTTTAATATTACAGATAAGTACAAAACAATAATGAATATGTATCCCAGAAGCGTTCCCGTTGTTATTACTGAAATGTCTGCAAAAAGAGCTCTGTCATTGAGAAATGTCTGCAAAAAGAGCTCTGTAATTGAGAAACGATTATTTCACAGAAAACGGGGTTTCAGTGACCCTAAACCACATATATTATCAAAATAGATGACGAACACAAATGTACTAGGTTATTTGTAGTGAAAGTTACTCCAAGTAATAAAAATGCATGCAGAAGTTCATTACTCCTATCTCCTATTTAAAAGTGTCTTCCAGTTCACTTCTTGATAAACGTGAAGTTTTATCTCGTGGCTTTCATAGAGAAATGGTCATCGCACTAAATGTACATCCATGGTTATACAACTGGCTGACAACTATCTCAATCTATTCCCCGTGTGTCATTACGCGGAATTTACATGCTAATGTGTCTTGCTAACTCATACATTATACCCCAGAATGCGAGGTCAGGCTAAGCATACATATCTCACGTCTACCCTAAAGTGAGCAGGTTGATCCGAGCAGAGATATGACAACGGTGTTAATAATTGCATCGGTTACATGATGTAACTCTTTGAAGATTTATATGGGATGTCAGTAAGTACCGAATAAACGCAGAACTAGTTAAAGTTTTTCTTATAATTACTTTAATCTTATTAGTCCATCGTTGGACGAGTAGATTATTTGTTCACCTACCGATTCGGTATTCCAGAGTTCGATTCCTCGCTCTGCCAACGTGGAATCAGACGAATTTGTTTCTGGTGATTAGAAATTAATTTCTCGATATAATGTGGTTCGGATCCCACAATAGGCTGTAGGTCTCATTAGTCAATTACCAATGGGTTACCTAGCAACGGGACCTACAGCTTATTGTGGGCTCCGAACCACATTATATACCTTCAAAGAGCTTAAATCGTGTACCGATACAATTATCAACACCGTTGTCATATCTCTATCCGGATCAACCTGCTCACTTTAGGGTAGACGTGAGATATGTATACTTAGCCTGACATCGCATTCTGGGGTATAATGTATAAGTAGGCAAGACAGACCAACATGCAAAAATATTTGATCCTTCAGGCCAGCCCTATAAGAGCTGAATCAGCTCAGTAGTCTGATTAAAGTAACGTTTATTCAAACTTCTTTAATCTTATTTCTAAATTTACATAATAAAAAAGAGGCTCCACGATACCTAAGAGAAAGTACCATCATGACACTATAAATTCCCGCTTTGGGTCATCATTATTAAAAAGAAATAATGTGCTTTCCTTATAAGAATGGGTTTCCTCATTTCCCTTTTACATAAGGGAAGGTTTATTCTTTACATAATTAATTTTTCACTCCACCACACATATCTATAATTCATCAGCTTAAAGAGAGAGTCTCAGATTTCTCATCCAGGGTAGGGAATGGCATTCTCATAACGCAGTAGAGAATAGTTCTTAGGCGATGGTGCTTAGAGAAATTATTCCCTTCGAAAAGGCAGAACCTGAACAGGGGATTACTGTAGAATGGATTGCAGAGGCCTTTGTTGGAAAATATGAGGCATTTTTCAGAGAATCTTCTCAAGATGGAGCTCTTGTGTTCTCTGAGATATTTTCACCTTTTTTTTCTAATATATATATATATATATATATATATATATATATATATATATATATATATATATATATATATATATATATATATATATATATATATATATATATATATAAGCGAATACCACGGGAAATGATAGACAGGAATCCAAGCGCTTTTTTAAGCATATATATTATATATATATATATATATATATATATGCATATATACACACATTATATATATATATATATATATATATATATATATATATATATATATATACATATATATATATATATATATATATATATATATATATATATATATATATATGTATAACATATATACATACATACATATATATATATATATATATATATATATATATATATATATATATATATATATATATATATATATATATATATATATATATATAGCATGATTCTGTTCTCCCGGTTTGCTCATCCTTACTTTATTTTTTACCAGTACTTTCATCCTTAATTTGATTTTTAACGGTTTTTTCTCAGTCCGTAAGTTAGATTTTACCAGTTTTTTTTATTGCTAATTTAGTTTTTACAATTATCCTTTCTTTATTTCGGTTTTTACCAGGTTTTCTCAGTCCCTAATTTGATTTTTTACCAGTTTTTTCTCATCCTTATTTTGGTTTTTATCAGGTTTTTCTCAGTCCATAATTTGGTTGTTACCATTTTATTCTTAGTCCTTAATTTGACTTTTACCACTTTTATCGTTCCTTATTTTGGTTTTTATTATTTTTTTTTTCTCAGTCTTTAATGTGGTTTTACCAGTTTTCCTCAGACCTTAATTCGGTTTTCACCAGTTTTTTTTCTGTCCTTAATTTGGTTTTTACCAGTGCGAGCAAGCGCCGTATACATTATACATAAAGTTTTGCCATTACTGGATCGTGTTCGTTTTAAGCGATAAAGTTGGTTTTTTTTTGGTTGCTCGTTTTTCCTGTTTCACACTTTCTCGAGCTGCAAAAAAAAAAAAAAAAAAAAAAAAAAGTGGGACGTTGTTCTGTACAGCCGCTACAGCGTCTAATCAAAGCCACCGAAAATAGTTCTGTCTTTCGGTGGTCTATCTATAATGCTGTATGAGCCGCGGCAAACCAAAATTTAACCAGGGCCCTGTGGTGGCCTATCCTATATCGTTGACAGACACACGATTATGGGTACCTTTAACCTTATATATAATAAAAACTACAAAGGCTAGAGGGCTGAAATTTGGTGATGATTGGAGGGTGAATGATCAACATACCAATTTACAGCCCTTTAGCTTCAGTAGTTTTTAAGATCTGCGGGAAGGCAGAAAAAGTGCGGACGGACAGACAAAGCCGACACAATAGGTTTATTATGAACGACCACATATTTCCACCATCCAGAATATTGTATTCAGATCTGCTGTCTTTTTATGAATCAAGTGACCAGTCACTTTTCGTAAAAGTAGATACCTTAGCATGTTAATACGCTAAGTAATCCATTCTTATCTTTATCCTAATCATATAATATTTTATATTATTTATACATAAGGTACCTACATATTTTCAACTTCTACTTCAAGTCGCTTCTGCTTACCTTTTTTTTATCTATAAATTATGTATCTTTTTTTTATACACCCCTTATGGCACGACTCTGTCGTCCTTTCGTTTTTTTTTCTTTTCCTTACTTTTTTCCTCCAGGCATGGGCTAGAAAAGTGCATTACGGTACCTGTTCCCTTTGGCTATTTGCCCCTGGCTATTTACTTCTCTCAGTTATCTCATTTTGTATTCTTTTCATGTTTTCAGTTTTCCCATCCGCTTTACCTTTCCTACTAGAGTTATTTATTTCTTCCTCAGTTACGAAATCATTTTCTTTAGTTCTTTACTCCCAAATTATGTAGTACTCCTTAAATTTTCTTTTTTTATTTAATTTCATCTTTGCGCAACGTAAGCCCTTTTAACGCAAATGAAATGTGCATGAATGTATGTATGTGTTTGCGCTTATACTTGTTTGTTTGTGTGTGTGTGTGAATGTATTTGTGAATTTTTGTTGGGGTGGGGGAAGACCATCCTATTGTCCTTTATTTGGTCCTCAGTCATAATTTACCAATTAATTTTTTTCTATTTTCTTTAATAACTTTTTAATGACTTCATATACGTTTATGGAGGTGCAATGTGAACAATATTTCTGTGCAGATGAACTTTTCTTTATCTCTTGATAGTATTAAATCCTTCAGTATCCTTATGGGAATTATAATTTTCTCGAAATATCGATGTATATTCATCCGATTCTCAAGTAAAACTTTTTTCAATTATCTCTGAAAATCTCTTTGAGTTAGTTATCCTTTGATATTGTTTTGTATATTAATAATCAGAATAATGAACCGTTTCTTTGAGCAGCGAATGTTCGGTGCATAACAATGAAGAACCAAGTAAAAATAATGTTTGTCACCTAGTATTCCACCCTTCGCAGAAGCGTTACATTATATAACAGTAATAATCGGTTAAGTGAGACTTAAAAATGGTGTTTTGTGCATATTTACCCTTTGGAATTTCCTATTTCTAACTTGAATTGTTCTTTTTTTTTTTAAGGATGATTAAAAAGATAATGATAATTAACGAAAACTGTAAAGTAGAAAGTGTAACAAAATGAAGTGAACTCATAAAAGGAAATTTTATAAACTCCCACGTTTATAAAATCTGTTTTTTTACGAGACTGATTAATTGACCCACTTCCCATATCCTGGTTAAAGGATGATTGCAGAGGGGATGTAAACTACCAAAATAGGAGGACCAGATTATGGGAAGAGATAATGTAGCAATATGCACGGAAAGGATAGAGGGACCTATGTGTGATCAAATCATTTTCGAAAGAACCCGGTTCTTTTTTCATTTATTAATAGCATTATTTTATTGATTCATTAATTGTATTACTTCTATTCTGCATTATAAGAAGGATATTATAAGGGAGGTAAAGTTTAATCTTTTAAGTTGCTTTAATCCGTTCTTAACACAACTGAGTTTTATGAAGGAGATATTGCTTCATACGTGTTTATTATCTATTTTAAGGTATTTGATTATGGGATATCAGATTAATATCTAAAACATATAATTACAAAAAGCCCGTATTAATTTTTAATATATATATATATCTATATATATATATATATATATATATATATATATATATATATATATATATATATATATATATATATATATATTTTTTTTTTTTTTTTTTTTTTTATTACAGTCCTCCAATTCGACTAGGTGGTATTTATAGTGTGGGGTTCCGGGTTTGCATCCTGCCTCCTTAGGAGTCCATCACTTTTCTTACTATGTGAGCCGTTTCTAGGATCACACTCTTCTGCATGAGTCCTGGAGCTACTTCAGCCTCTAGTTTTTCTAGATTCCTTTTCAGGGATCTTGGGATCGTGCCTAGTGCTCCTGTGATTATGGGTACGATTTCCACTGGCATATCCCATATCCTTCTTATTTCTATTTTCAGATCTTGATACTTATCCATTTTTTCCTTCTCTTTCTCTTCAACTCTGGTGTTCCATGGTATTGCGACATCAATGAGTGATACTTTCTTCTTGACTTTGTCAATCAACGTCACGTCTGGTTCTGTTTGCACGTATCACCCTATCTGTTTCTGATACCATAGTCCCCAGAGGATCTTTGCCTGATCGTTTTCTATCACTCCCTCAGGTTGGTGCTACGTACCACTTATTACTGCAAGGTAGCTGATGTTTCTTGCACAGGCTCCAGTGGAGGGTTTTTGCCACTGAATCATGCCTCTTTTTGTACTGGTTCTGTGCAAGTGCCGGGCATTCACTTGCTATGTGGTTTATTGTTTCATTTTTCGTATTGCACTTCCTGCATATGGGAGAGATGTTATTTCCGTCTATCGTTCTTTGAACATATCTGTTCTTAGGGCCTGATCTTGTGCCGCTGTTATCATTCCTTCAGTTTCCTTCTTTAGCTCTCCCCTCTGTAGCCATTGCCAATTGTCATCGCTGGCTAGTTCTTTAGTCTGTCTCATGTATTGTCCGTGCATTGGTTTGTTGTGCCAGTCCTCTGTTCTGTCTGTCTTTCTCCTGTCTCTGTATATTTCTGGGTCTTCGTCTACTTTTATTAGTCCTTCTTTCCGCTGCACTCTTTAGCACTCGTCTTCACTGGTTTTCAGATATTGGCCCCAGTGCTCTGTTCTCGATGTTGACGCAGTCCTCTATACTTAGTAGTCCTCTCCTTCCTTCCTTTCGTGTTATGTATAGTCTGTCCGTATTTGCTCTTGGGTGTAGTGCTTTGTGTATTGTCATATGTTTCCTGGTTTTCTGATCTATGCTGCGGAGTTCTGCCTTCGTCCATTCCACTATTCCTGCGCTGTATCTGATTACTGGCACTGCCCATGTGTTTATGGCTTTTATCATATTTCCGGCGTTGAGTTTTGACTTGAGTATCGCCTTGAGTCTCTGCATATATTCTTTCCTGATCGTGTCCTTCATCTCTTGGTGTTTTATATCCCCTCCTTCCATTATTCCCAGGTATTTGTATCCTGTCTCATCTATGTGTTTGATGTTGCTCCCATCTGGTAGCTTTATCCCTTCAGTTCTCGTTACTTTGCCTTTTTGTATGTTGACTAAGGCGCATTTTTCTATTCCAAACTCCATCCTGATGTCTCCAGATACAATCCTTACAGTCTGGATTAGGGTATCTATTTCCTTGATGCTCTTACCATACAGCTTGATGTCGTCCATGAACATCAGATGGTTGATTCTGTTGCCTCTTTTCTTGAGTTGGTATACGAAACCCACGAACCTGGGCATGTGCCTGAATGGCGAGAGCGAGTGTCCAGAGAGATACAACGCACTGCAATCAGCGCCTTCATCAAGAGAGCTCCCTCACACTGCTCTTCGTGGAAGGACACGCACACTGAATTAGAACGTGTTGCCCAAGTTCTAATTAACAACGGGTATTCCAACCGGGACATCGAAAAAGCCATTCGCAGAAACATCGATAAGTGGTACCAGCAGGAGCCTCGCCCCGCCGCCCTTGAAGACGTCACTCTCTTTTACAAGGGAGTGTTTCACAAGAAATACAAAGAGGACGAGCGAGCCCATCGTAACATCATCGAAAGGAACGTCTCCCCCACTGACCCTGCGAAAAAAGTGAAATTGATCATTTACTATAAAAGCAAGAAGACTAGTGGCTTGATTATGAAAAACAACCCAGCCCCCGTGATGCAGGACCCTCTCAAGAAAACTAACGTTGTCTACCAATACAAATGCCCTGTCCGGGAATGCCCCGGCGCCTACATCGGTATGACAACGATGCGATTTTCCAAGAGGATATCCTGCCACGCTCAGGAAGGCGCCATCCATAACCATGCAAAAAACATCCACAATACAAGGATAACTCGGAAGGACATTATTCCTAATATGGTATTATCGATAAGGCGGCTGACCCCACCGTCCGCCTCCGCCTCTTAGAGGCCCTACACATCGGGAAGGAGAGACCCAGCCTCAACACCATAGAGCCGATCGAACGGACCAATCAGGTGCCCCTGCCCAATACTACGCTCCCAGTCTCCAGCGTCCGCACGCGAAGAGCAGCGCGAGCTTCCACCTCTGCAAGACGGCTTGACTCAGGGACTTAATCCCCTGTTCAGCCAATGAAAACGCAGCGCCCATCAGACAGAGCACCTGGGACACAATAAATACCGCCAAACGACCCCATTCCAATCAGTTCACGCTCACCTTTCCTTGAAGATGAACCGATGATACGGTTAGAAACGTTGGAATTCCATTACGCCCTTAGACTAAGATTTGTTAACCACTCTTGTTATCATAACAATAAATTAGTATTTTTAGAAAACATTTCTTTAACCAAGATATGAACATCGGCCAGCTATTAGCAAATATCAGCCCTGATGAGAAGAGAATAATAAGAAGAATTGAAAAGACCATATATAATATCAATTCCACTGATGCTGCCATCATCTTTAACAAAAAAATATTGTTATTATTATTATTATTATTATTATTATTATTATTATTATTATTATTATTATTATTATTTCAAGGAAACCACTGTACTACTTCCAATTTCTTATAAGGTTTGCCGATGGACCTGTGCTTAAAAGAGAAGTAAACATAATTACATGGAAATGTTAGAGAAGTTGCACGTCTACATGGAGAGATCATATGCAGCAGAAATTCCACTATGATGCGCTTTAATAATTTTTAATTAGATTTTTTTTTATCACAGTCATCCTATTCGAATAGTTGGTTTTTATATTGTGGGTTTCTGGGTTGCATCCTGCCTCCTTAGGAGTTCATCACTTTTCTTATTATGTGTGCTGTTTCTAGTAGCACACTCTTCTGTGTGAGTCCTGAAGTTACTTCGGCATCTAGTTTTCCCAGGTTCCTTTTCAGGGATCTTGGGGTTGTGCCTAGTGTTCCTATGATTATGGGTACAATCTCCACTGGCACATCCCATACCCTTCTTATTTCTGTTTTCATATCTTGATACTTATCAGTTTTTTCTCTTTCTTTCTCATCTAATCTGGTGTCCCATTGTATGCGACATCAATGAGTGATACCGTCTTCTTGATTTTGTCAATCAACTTCACTCCTGGTCTACTGAGAATCTTTGCCTGATCGTTATCTATCACTCCTTCAGGTTGGTGTTTGTACCATCTAATAATGCAAGCTAGCTGGTGTGTCTTGCACAGTACAGTAAGTCCTCGGGTTACGCTGGTCTCGACTTACGATGTTTCGTGGTTACGAACGCGCCCCCATAAAAATATAAAAAATAATATTTTGCGTCGTTCCGTCTTACGCGGTTTAGCGTCGTAAGCAACGTAAACAAACGCGAACTAGTTCCAGGCGCACGGCGGAAGAATACGCTTTGTGGGGGAGAGGACGGCCTCAGTCCTCGCCCATACGCCATTTTGGTTGTTTACACTGCCTCTCTCTCCCTCGTGTTGTATCGTTTTTGTAACTTTTTGCTCTTTGTTATGGCTCCCAAGTGCAAGGCGGACTCTTCTGATGGTAGTGCATCGAAGAAAAGAAAGGCCATCACCATGGAAATTAAAGTGGACATTATAAAGCGATCCGAGAAGGGAGAAACGCCAACAAACATTGGCCGCTCGCTTGGCCTTAGCCGTTCGACCGTTGCTACCATTATCAAAGATAAAGAGCGCATCGTTGAACATGTGAAAGGATCTGCTCCTATGAAAGCGACAGTGATAACTAAGCAGCGTAGTGGTCTAATAATTGAAATGGAAAGGTTATTGGTGCTTTGGTTGGAAGACCAAAATCAACGGCGTATCCCAGTCAGCCTTATGGTGATTCAGGAGAAGGCGAAAAGATTGTTTGAAGCGTTGAAAAAAAAAAAAAGAAAAGGGGGAGGGAAGTGAAAGTGAAGAGTTTGTGGCTAGTAGGGGTTGGTTTATGCGATTTAAGGCTCGGGCCAATTACCATAACCTTAAATTGCAAGGTGAAGCTGCTAGTGGGGATGAGAAAGCAGGCGAGTGAATTTCCTAAAGCGTTGTCTGAGATAATTAAGGAGGGGGGTTATTCTGCTCAGCAAGTGTTTAACGTAGACGAGACAGGTTTGTTTTGGAAACGTATGCCTAACCGCACTTACATCGCCAAGGAGGAGAAGTCAGCACCCGGTCATAAAGCCAGCTAATGTGAAAAAGAAAACCATTGTTCTTGAGTAGATTAAAGCCTTTACATAAAGCAAATGTGAGAATTGCTGTGGGGTAGACTAATCTGTAAAAGGAGCTAGCTAGCCTAGCTAATATTACTTTGCTTACTACCTAGATGCAATGAAGCCAACCCCAAAGGTAACAGGTTAGGCTAGGCTATTCGACATACTATACAACCATAGGCAAGCATCCTTCTGATCAGTGGAGGTTCTTTTTCTCTTCACTAACCTCCCCAGTCTCTCCAGCACCGCAGCTTCCTCTCCAGTGTGCAAGCCAATCAAACTAATAAGGTAAGGAATTGTTCTCTCGTTGTTATTGATAGGTATTTACATTAAATCATGTGGTATTTTTCAATGTTCCGACTTACGCTGAAAATCGTGTTACGATGCATCGTAAGAACGGATCAACGTCGTAACTCGAGGACCCCCTGTATCCAGTGGAGAGCTTTTGCTACAGAATCATGCCTCTTTTTGTACTGGTTCTGTCCAAGTGCAGAATTCACTTGCTATGTGGTTTATGGTGTCGTTTTTCATATTGTACTTCCTGCTTGTGGGCGAGTTGTTATTTCCATCTATCGTGCTTAGGGCCTGATCTTGTTCCGCTGTTATCATTCCTTCTGTTTGCTATTTGAGTTCCCCTCTCTGTAGCCAATACCATGTTTCATCGCTGGCCAGTTCTTTAGTCTGTCTCATGTACTGTCCATAAATTGGTTTGTTATGTCATTCCTAAGCTCTATTTGTCATTCTCCTGTCCCTGTATATTTCTGGGTCTTCGTCTACTTTTATCAGTCCTTCTTCCCATGCACTCCTTAGTCACTCGTCTTCACTGGTTTTCATATATTGCCCCAGTGCTCTGTTCTCGATGTTGGCGCAGTCCTCTATGTTTAGTTGTCCTCTCCCTTCTACATTTCATGTTATGTATAGTCTGCCTGTATTTGCTCTGGGGTGTAGTACTTTGTGTGTATTGCTGTGTGTTTCTTAGTTTTCTGGTCTATGTTGCGGAGTTCAGACTTCGTCCATTCCACTACTCCTGTGCTGTATCTGATTACTGGTACTGCCCATTATGGTGTTCCACATACTTTCGGCGTTATTATTATTATTATTATTATTATTATTATTATTATTATTATTATTATTATTATTATTATTATTATTATTATTATTATTATTTTCTGTTTATAGCTGGAAAAGTTAGGGAAGTTGCACATCTAGATAGAAAGTGACAGAATGGAAGTTAAAAAGTAGACAACAACCCCCTTAAAAAGTGACCTTTATTATTAGATTTTAGTGTTTTCCTTGTTTGTCTGCCTATTTGCGGGTCACGTTACAGCATTATTGAGAATTATTTAGTGATTTTACCCACATTTTAATAAAGGTAGCCAACTCCACTGACAAAGAGGTAGTGTTGGACTCTTTGACTTATGCGAGATAGATGCTTCACGTTTGGCATACAGAAACCACTAATGACGTCGATGAGTAGGATAGGTCAAGGTATTGGTAAAATCATTCTTCAAGGTCAAATGTCAAGTATGAATTTCACCTTTGTCATTTCTTTTGAAATGTATGAGGTAGAGACTTCATGATTGGCTTACTCAATTCATCAATAATGCCAGTGTGCAAAGTGAAACCAAAGTTATGGCTAACATGGAGGTTCACAAAATCGTCGAGGGTTGAGTAAGAATTTGACCTTGACTATAACCTTTGAACCATATTAGACCTTCACCATTACTTTTGGAGTATATGAGTTGACTTTATATCTGCTAAACATTTTTCACTAATGAGGCCGAAATGCAGGGTGAGGTCAACTTCACTTCTGTGCAAAGTGTAAAGAGGCCAGAGGTCACATAAGAATTTTAAGAAAATTTTACCTATGGTGAACATTGTGATTGACAGCAAATGATCATACCCAGGGAGATATAAGAATGTAAAATTTGAGGGTCAAATTGATTAGCATTCGTTCTGCTTTTATTTGTATCCGAACGCAGTTATATAGATATAAATAAATATACATATGTATATATATATATATATCTGTGTGTATGTATGTACATATATATTCTGCAGTATTTGATTTATGTTTCATAGAGGAAAGGAAATATAGCAGTTGGCATAATCCTCTCTCTCTCTCTCTCTCTCTCTCTCTCTCTCTCTCTCCACCAGCTTCCGTACTTGCCAACGTTCAATTTCCCTCTTTTCCTGCCAATCTGTCGTGGACGATGAAATATCCAAAAGTATTTCGAGGTTTTTTCTCATTTTTATTTTGTATTTTTTTTTCGAAATAGCAACAAATATTTTATTTTCTTTTTACTGTCTTTTATGTAGTCTGTTTTTTGTTTTTAAAATTGTAAATTTTACTGTTACTTGTTTTCCTGTTTTGACAGTATGAAAAATAGATGTTGGTTGTCTTCATTTATGATTATATTTGATATTGCAATGTTTACCGAATCAGTCACTTATTAATAGATAACCTTGGTTGATTTCCTCTTTAAATATACTGAGAAAGTAAGCTTGTTTACATTCATAGCAATTATTTTTATTCTTGTTTGTTTACTGTGTACAGAGTACCATGTTTATTCATTATAATTAATTTTTTTCCTATAAATTACAAATAACCCTATTCAGTATCAATAATTAACCCCCAAACCTTCTTTTACTATATTTAATCATAGTTTTGATGTTTATTTTAGTAATCCATATCACGTATCCATATTGATCTTTACAAATAAGGTTCACGTAATGGGCTATGCCATATGTATTATAGTTACTTGTTATCGAATAACATATATTCACATTTTTTCCATATTGGATATCCCTCCCAGTTTGATGTCTATGTATTATATATATATATATATATATATATATATATATATATATATATATATCTATATATATATATATATATATATATATGTATATATATAATATATATATGGATATATATATAATATATATATATATATATATATATATATATATATCTATAATATATATATATAATATAATATATATAAAGGTTTTTTGCCACGAAGGAAAAAATGAAAAAGCGAGATAGCCAAGTACTTTCGGTCCTATTCGGACCCTTTACTGAGGCAAACTGATTTTACAAAGAACGACACAGTCAAAAGAAGGCTTAATATACAAATGACACTACCAGATTAGCCATAAGGGCGATTTTCACTCTACAGAAAGGAGGAGTCGCCAGAGGCTAGCCACACCTTGAAGGATACCTGCAGTAAACAAGTGATTCTTCCAGAAAACGGTACATTTTGAAAAAAGCACTGAAGCATATACAATTTAATATCATGAATTTTTACACAAATTTTCCCAACAAAATTATTATTAATGAAAAGACGAAAGAAAATATAAATATATATATATATATATATTTATATATATATATATATATATATATATATATATATATATATATATATATATATATATCGAGCAAGAGAAAGAGGGAGAGAGAATATCGAACCAGAGAGAGAGAGAGAGAGAGAGAGAGAGAGAGAGAGAAATAATAACTATATACATGTGGGACTAATTTATTAGTTGTTCATTTATTTTGAGGTCCTTCATAACATCTTACACATATATGGGTCCAAATGGTACATTCCCAGACTAAGATTTAGGTTGTTTTTATTAATGACTTGTATAATTGCCGATTCCAGTAAATTTCTTGAAACATAATCATTAGATCTAGCTATTACCGAGGTATCACCCCAATTAATACAATGAGATTTTTCACTCAGATGGATAAACAGTGCATTTGAAGTCTGGGCTCTAACTGAATACATATGCTGCTTAATCCGAACACATAAATTTTTACTAGACTGACCAACGTAAAACGATGGGCAATCCTTACAAGGAATTTTGTAAATGATGTTGTTATTTGTTACGGGACTATTTCTTAATTAGCATCGTCTTTAATGGTATTGTTGTAAGAGAACACTACATTAACATTAAACGATTTAAATATTGATTTTATGGTTTCAAATCCACGAAAATAAGGTAAGCTAAGTACATTTTTAGGCATTTCTTTTTCATTAATAGCAACATTATAAAACTTTTTGTGAGCTTTTTGATAACATAAATCAATTAAATGAGGTGGGTAGCAGAGATCGTTTCCTATCTTTTTTATGTATTCTATTTCTTGGTCCAGATATTGTGGACTCGTGATACGCAAAGCGCGTAGGAACATAGAAGAAAAAATTGAAATTTTAATATTAAGTATGGTGGCCAGAATAAAAATGTACATATGTTAAATTATTTGAGGGTTTTCTATAAATACTGAATTTGCATTGGAAAGATTCTCTATGTATTAAATACATCTAGGAAAGGGATGACATTGTTATTTTCAATTTCAACAGTGAATTTTATGGATTGCACTAAATTATTCAATTTAGACAGCAAATCATTTACATCGATACCACCAGGTAAGACTACTAAGATATCATCGACATATCGGCCTACCATTTTAAGGATAAGTGTGATATTCGGGAGGTGTTGTCTCTCAAAAAATTCCATATATAAGTTTGAAAGGAGAGGTGATAAAGGGTTACCCATGGCCATACCAAATATTTGTTGGTAATATTCTCCATTAAAATAAATCTGCAATCACAAATACATAACTTAATTAAGGAAATTATGTGACTAACGGACATAGGCAATTCATCCAGTACAAGTTCATTACTTAAATATTCTAGCACAGAGTCAATTGGGACTTTTGTAAACAAAGAACATACATCAAAACTGACAAAAATATCGCTAGGGTTTAGTACAATGTTATTTAATATTCCACAAGATCAAGAGAATTGGGCGCATAAGGAAAACAAACCTATGCACCCAATTATTATACTGTAGGATCAATTGCTTATAAACTATCTAAATATCTTACTAAACTGTTATCCCCGCTACTAGGAACTGTATCTAATTCACACATCCGGAATTCTCTTGATCTTGTGGAAAAATTAAATAACATTGTACTAAACCCTAGCGATATTTTTGTCAGTTTTGATGTATGTTCTTGTTTACAAAAGTCCCTGTTGACTCTGTGCTAGAATATTTAAGTACTGAACTTGTACTGCATGAATTGCCTATGTCCGTTAGTCACAAAATTTCCTTAATTAAGTTATGTATTTGTGATTGCAGATTTATTTTTAATGGAGAATATTACCAACAAATATTTGGTATGGCCATGGGTAACCCTTTATCACCTCTCCTTTCAAACTTATATATGGAATTTTTTGAGAGACAACACCTCCCGAATATCACACTTATCCCCTTAAAATGGTACCGATATGTCGATATCTTAGTAGTCTTACCTGGTGGTATCGATGTAAATGATTTACTGTCTAAATTGAATAATTTAGTGCCATCCATAAAATTAACTGTTTGAAATTGAAAATAACAATGTCATCCCTTTCCTAGATGTATAGAGAATCTTTCCAATGCAAATTTAGTATTTATAGAAACCCCACAAATAATTTAACATATGTACATTTTTATTCTGGCCACCATCTTAATATTAAAATTTCAATTTTTTCTTCTATGTTCCTACTCGCTTTGCGTATCACGAGTCCACAATATCTGGACCAAGAAATAGAATACATAAAAAAGATAGGAAACGATCTCTGCTACCCACCTCATTTAATTGATTTATGTTATCAAAAAGCTCACAAAAAGTTTTATAATGTTGCATTTAATGAAAAAGAAATGCCTAAAAATGTACATTGCTTACCTTATTTTCGTGGATTTGAAACCATAAAATCAATATTTAAATCGTTTAATGTTAATGTAGTGTTCTCTTATAACAATACCATTAAGACTGCTAATTAAGAATGTCCCGTAACAAATAACAACATCATTTACAAAATTCCTTGTAAGGATTGCCCATCGTTTTACGTTGGTCAGCCTAGTAAAAATTTATGTGTTCGGATTAAGCAGCATATGTATTCAGTTAGAACAGCCCAGACTTCAAATGCACTGTTTATCCATCTGAGTGAAAAATCTCATTGTATTAATTGGGGTGATACCTCGGTAATTGCTAGATCTAATGATTATGTTTCAAGAAATTTACTGGAATCGGCAATTATACAAATCATTAATAAAAACAACCTAAATCTTAGTCTGGGAATGTACCATTTGGACCCATATATTTGTAAGATGTTTATGAAGGTCCTCAAAATAAATGAACAACTAATAAATTAGTCCCACATGTATATAGTATTTATTTATCTCTCTCTCTCTCTCTCTCTCTCTCTCTCTCTCTCTGGTTCGATATTCTCTCTCCCTCTTTCTCTTGCTCGATATATATATATATATATATATATAATATATATATATATATATATATATATATATATATATATATATCTATATATATATTTATATTTTCTTTCGTCTTTTCATTAATAATAATGTTTGTTGGGAAAATTTTTGTAAAAATTCATGATATTAAATTGTATATGCTCCGTGTTTTTCTGGAAGGATCACTTGTTTACTGCGGGTATCCTTCAAGGTGTGGCTAGCCTCTGGCGACTCCTCCTTTCTGTAGAGTGAAAATCGCCCTTATGGCTAATCTGGTAGTGTCAGTTTGTATATTAAGCCTTCTTTTGACTGTGTTGTTCTTTGTCAAATCAGTTTGCTTCAGTAAAGGGTCCGAATAGGACCGAAAGTACTTGGCTATCTCGCTTTTTTCATTTTTTCCTTCGTGGCAAAAACCTTTATTTATACATAGCATCACGTTTCATATACTTCGTGATCAAGTTATTCATATATATATATATATATATATATATATATATATATATATATATATATATCTGTGTGTGTGTGTGTGTGTGTGTGTGTTTGCGTGTGTGTGTGTGTGTGTGTGTGTTTGTGTGCGTGTGTTTGCTTCGGTCATTATTGAATAATAATTATTAACTTTTTCAAACCTTTGCTGCAAAATAACACACACAAACACACACACACACACACACACACACACACATATATATATATATATATATATATATATATATATATATATATATATATATATATATATATATATATATAGTATATATATATAAAATATATATGTATGTATTTGTGTATGTTTGTATGTATGTGTTTGTGTGCGTCCCATCGGTGAGTGTATATTTATAAGTGTACAGGATAGATAGATAGATTGATAGATAGAGAGAAATACAGGCAGATAGATAGGCACTAGGTACACATCTACAAATAAAATTGCTGCCAAAGCTTATTTATAAATGATATCTGATAATTGTAGGTAATTGCTATGAGAAGAACAATCTCGTACTTGTACAACTACTTTGAAAAAAAAGACTAAGGAAACCCTTTCTTCTTCTACTTCTTCCTTCTTCTTCTTCTTCTTCTTCTTCTTCTTCTTCTTCTTCCGGGGTGTTCTCAAGTCTTTGTCTGCTCTTCCTGGATGTCGATGTAATTGCTTAAAAAGTCTGCATTGTACGCAGAGTTGTCTTGGCTAGCTGTTAGATATATATATATATATATATATATATATATATATATAATATATATCATATATATATATATTATTACTATATATATTATATATATATCTTCTTCGTCTTTCTCTACAAGCCTGTCCCTATTTAGGGTCGCTGTAATAGTTCTTCAGCACATTCTTCCATCTCCTTCGGTCCAGTACATCGTCCGTGCTCAATCCCAGCTCCCTCATATCTCTCATCACACAGTCTATCCATCGCAATTTTGTTTGGTCTACTTAACCTTCTCCCACCTGGCAGTCCCATCTCCATCATCTTCCTTATCGGGTGGTCTTCCTCTCTTCTCTTTATATGTCCATACCACCTCAGTCTACTTTCCCTCACTTTGTTTGAAGCTGGTGCTATTTTTGAGAGTGCCTCTAACATGTTCGTTCCTAACTTTATCGGTTCCAGTAAGTCCACATTGCCATCTCAACATCCTCATCTCAGTCACATCAATCCTGTTCTCATCTCTCTCCTTAGTTGCCGATGTTTCGGACGAGTACAACATTGCAGGTCTCACAACCCGGCATCCTACGATCTCACAGCAGCCCACTACATTTCCTCCTGCTACCTCCACCCTCACT
>NC_061101.1:45626003-45658503 GCF_015104395.2 Macrobrachium nipponense
GACACATCCGGAATTCTCTTGATCTTGTGGAAAAATGAAATAACATTGTACTAAACCCTAGCGATATTTTGTCAGTTTGTGTATGTTTTCTTTGTTTACAAAAGTTCCTATTGACTCTGTGGCTAGAATATTTAAGTAATGAACTTGTACTGCATGAATTGCCTATGTCCCTTAGTCACATAATTTCCTTAATTAAGTTATGTATTTGTGATTGCAGATTTATTTTTTAATGGAGAATATTACCAACAAATATTTGGTAATGACCATGGGTAACCCTTTATCACCTCTCCTTTCAAACTTATATATGGAATTTTTTGAGAGACAACACCTCCCGAATATCACACTTATCCCCTTAAAATGGTAGCGATATGTCGATGATATCTTAATAGTCTTACCTGGTGGTATCGATGTAAATGATTTACTGTCTAATTGAATAATTTAGTGCCATCCATAAATTCACTGTTGAAATTGAAAATAACAATGTCATCCCTTTCCTAGATGTATTAATACATAGAGAATCTTTTCCAATGCAAATTCGATTTATAGGAAAACCCACAAATAATTTAATATCCGTACATTTTTATTCTGGCCACCATCTTAATATTAAAATTTCTATTTTTTCTTCTATGTTCCTACGCGCTTTGCGTATCACGAGTCCACATATCTGGACCGAGGAATAGAATACATAAAAAAGATAAGAAACGATCTCTGCTACCACCTCATTTAATTGATTTATGTTATCAAAAAGCTCACAAAAAGTTTTATAATGATTGCTATTAATGAAAAAGAAATGCCTCAAAAATGTACTTAGCTTACCTTATTTTCGTGGATTTGAAACCATAAAATCAATATTTAAATCGTTTAATGTTAATGTAGTGTTCTCTTATAACAATACCATTAAAGATATGCTGAATTAAGAATTAGTCCCGTAACAAATAACAACATCATTTACAAATTCCTAGTAAGGATTGCCCATCGTTTTACGTTGGTCAGTCTAGTAAAAATTTATGTGTTCGGATTAAGCAGCATATGTATTCAGTTAGAACAAAAAGGCTCCAGACTTCAAATGCACTGTTTATCCATCTTGAGTGAAAAATCTCATTGTATTAATTGGGGTGATACCTCGGTAATTGCTAGATCTAATGATTATGTTTCAAGAAATTTACTGGAATCGGCAATTATACAAATCACTAATAAAAACAACTTAAATCTTAGTCTGGGAATGTACCATTTTGGACCCATATATTTGTAAGATGTTTATGAAGGACCTCAAAATAAATGAACAACTAATAAATTAGTCCCACATGATATAGTTATATTTCTTTAATTCTCTCTCTCTCTCTCTCTCTCTCTCTCCTCTCTGGTTCGATATTCTCTCTCCCTCTTTCTCTTGCTCGATATATATATATATATATATAATATATATATATATATATATATATTATATATATATATATATATATATATATATACTATATATATTTATATTTATATTTTCTTTCATCTTTTCATTAATAATAATTTTTGTTGGGAAAATTTGTGTAAAAATTCATGATATTAAATTGTATATGCTCCAGTGTTTTTTTTTCAAAATGTACTGTTTTCTGGGGAAGAATCACTTGTTTACTGCGGGTATCCTTCAAGGTGTGGCTAGCCTCTGGCGACTCTCCTTTCTGTAGAGTGAAAATCGCCCTTATGGCTAATCTGGTAGTGTCAATTTGTATATTAAGCCTTCTTTTGACTGTGTTGTTCTTTGTAAAATCAGTTTGCCTCAGTAAAGGGTCCGAATAGGACCGAAAATACTTGGCTATCTCGATTTTTTCATATTTTCCTTCGTGGCAAAAAACCTTTATATATATATATATATATATATATATATTATATATATATATATATATATATATATATATATATATATACATATATATATATATATAATATAATATATATATATATATATATATATATATATATACACACACATATATATATATATATATATATTATATATATATATATATATATAATTATAATACATAGACATCAAACTGGGATTGATATCCAATATGGAAAAAATGTGAATATATGTTATTCGATAACAAGTAACTATTAAACATATGGCATAGCCCATTACGTGATACTTATTTGTAAAGATCAGTATGGATAACTAAAATGAACATAAAAATGTGATTAAATATAGTAAAAGAAGGTTTGGGGGTTAATTATTGATAATGAATAGGGTTATTTGTTTAATGATAGGAAAAAAAATTAATTATAATGAATAAACATGGCACTATGTACACAGTAAACAAACAAGAATAAAAATTATTGCTATGAATGTAAACAGCTTACTTTCTCAGGATATTTAAAGAGGAAATCAACCAAGGTTATCTATTAATAAGTGACTGATTCGGTAAACATTGCAATATCAAATATAATCAGAAATTAAGACAACCAAACATCTTATTGTTTTCATACTGTCAAAACAGGAAAACAAGAAACAGTAAAATTTTACGAAATTTTAAAAACAAAAAAACAAAACAGACTACATAAAAGAACAGTAAAAGCAAAAGAAAATAAAATATTTGTTGCTAGTTTCGAAAAAAAAATACAAAATAAAAAAAAATGAGAAAAAAACCTCGAAATACTTTTGGATATTTCATCGTCCACGACAGATTTTTGGCCAGGAAAAGAGGGAAATTGAACGTTGGCAAGTACGGAAGCTGGTGGAGAGAGAGAGAGAGAGAGAGAGAGAGAGAGAGAGAGAGAGAGAGAGAGAGAGAGACGAGAGAGAGGATTATGCCAACTGCTATATTTCCTTCCTCCTAGTGGAAACATAAATCAAATACTGCAGATATATGTACATACATACACACATATGTTATATTATATATATATACATATGTATATTTATTTATATCTATATAACTGCGTTCGGATACAAATAAAAGCAGAACGAATGCTAATCAATTTGACCCTCAAATTTTACATTCTTATATCTCCCTGGGTATGATCATTTGCTGTCAATCACAATGTTCACCATAGGTAAAATTTTCTTAAAATTCTTATGTGACCTCTGGCCTCTTTACACTTTGCACAGAAGTGAAGTTGACCTCACCCTGCATTTCGGCCTCATTAGTGAAAAATGTTTAGCAGATATAAAGTCAACTCATATACTCCAAAAGTAATGGTGAAGGTCTAATATGGTTCAAAGGTTATAGTCAAGGTCAAATTCTTACTCAACCCTCGACGATTTTGTGAACCTCCATGTTAGCCATAACTTTGGTTTCACTTTGGCACACTGACATTATTGATGAATTGAGTAAGCCAATCATGAAGTCTCTACCTCATACATTTCAAAAGAAATGACAAAGGTGAAATTCATACTTGACATTTGACCTTGAAGAATGATTTTACCAATACCTTGACCTATCCTACTCATCGACGTCATTAGTGGTTTCTGTATGCCAAACGTGAAGCATCTATCTCGCATAAGTCAAAGAGTCCAACACTACCTCTTTGTCAGTGGAGTTGGCTACCTTTATTAAAATTGTGGGTTAAAATCACTAAATAATTCTCAATAATGCTGTAACGTGACCCGCAAATAGGCAGACAAACAAGGAAAACACTAAAAATCTAATAATAAAGGTCACTTTTTTAGGGGTTGTTGTCTACTTTTTAACTTCCATTCTGTCACTTTTCTATCTAGATGTGCAACTTCCCTAACTTTTCCAGCTATAAACAGAATAATAATAATAATAATAATAATAATAATAATAATAATAATAATAACGCCGAAAGTATGTGGAACACCATAATGGGCAGTACCAGTAATCAGATACAGCACAGGAGTAGTGGAATGGACGAAGTCTGAACTCCGCAACATAGACCAGAAAACTAAGAAACACACAGCAATACACACAAAGTACTACACCCCAGAGCAAATACAGGCAGACTATACATAACATGAAATGTAGAAGGGAGAGGACAACTAAACATAGAGGACTGCGCCAACATCGAGAACAGAGCACTGGGGCAATATATGAAAACCAGTGAAGACGAGTGACTAAGGAGTGCATGGGAAGAAGGACTGATAAAAGTAGACGAAGACCCAGAAATATACAGGGACAGGAGAATGACAAATAGAGCTTAGGAATGACATAACAAACCAATTTATGGACAGTACATGAGACAGACTAAAGAACTGGCCAGCGATGAAACATGGTATTGGCTACAGAGAGGGGAACTCAAATAGCAAACAGAAGGAATGATAACAGCGGAACAAGATCAGGCCCTAAGCACGATAGATGGAAATAACAACTCGCCCACAAGCAGGAAGTACAATATGAAAAACGACACCATAAACCACATAGCAAGTGAATTCTGCACTTGGACAGAACCAGTACAAAAAGAGGCATGATTCTGTAGCAAAAGCTCTCCACTGGATACTGTGCAAGACACACCAGCTAGCTTGCATTATTAGATGGTACAAACACCAACCTGAAGGAGTGATAGATAACGATCAGGCAAAGATTCTCAGTAGACCAGGAGTGAAGTTGATTGACAAAATCAAGAAGACGGTATCACTCATTGATGTCGCATACAATGGGACACCAGATTAGATGAGAAAGAAAGAGAAAAAACTGATAAGTATCAAGATATGAAAACAGAAATAAGAAGGGTATGGGATGTGCCAGTGGAGATTGTACCCATAATCATAGGAACACTAGGCACAACCCCAAGATCCCTGAAAAGGAACCTGGGAAAACTAGATGCCGAAGTAACTTCAGGACTCACACAGAAGAGTGTGCTACTAGAAACAGCACACATAATAAGAAAAGTGATGAACTCCTAAGGAGGCAGGATGCAACCCAGAAACCCACAATATAAAAACCAACTATTCGAATAGGATGACTGTGATAAAAAAAAATCTAATTAAAAATTATTAAAGCGCATCATAGTGGAATTTCTGCTGCATATGATCTCTCCATGTAGAACGTTGCAACCTTCTCTAACATTTTCCCATGTCAATTATGTTTACTTCTCTTTTAAGCACAGGTCCATCGGCAAACCTTATAAGAAATTGGAAGTAGTACAGTGGTTTCCTTGAAATATAATAATAATAATAATAATAATAATGATAAATAAGAATAATAATAATAATAATAATAACAATATTTTTTTGTTAAAGATGATGGCAGCATCAGTGGAATTGATATTATATATGGTCTTTTCAATTCTTCTTATTATTCTCTTCTCATCAGGGCTGATATTTGCTAATAGCTGGCCGATGTTCATATCTTGGTTAAAGAAATGTTTTCTAAAAATACTAATTTATTGTTATGATAACAAGAGTGGTTAACAAATCTTAGTCTAAGGGCGTAATGGAATTCCAACGTTTCTAACCGTATCATCGGTTCATCTTCAAGGAAAGGTGAGCGTGAACTGATTTGGAAATCAGGAATCAGGAATCGGGGTATAGGTTAGGATGGGGCCTCCGTAGAGGTTCCCAGGAAAGAAGGCATAGGTTTGGAAGGGATAATAGAATGCTAAAGGAAGGTATGAGTGAGAGAAAATAGAGTAGGGCAGACCTACTGGCCATAGCGTGTTAAGAATGTGTCATGTTACGTGTATTTTTGGCTGGTTTGAATGTGTAGAGTCACCATCCATTGGTGTGGCTCGTGAGTTGCCAAGGGCTGTGTGTGTGTGTGTGTGTGTGTGTGTGTCCTCGGTTCAATTTGGATCGTCCCTTCCCCCTCCCTCCCTCCAGGGGGGGAGAGGAACGGGACTCAGACCACTGTTCTCGCAGTTTTTCTATACCAAGAGCTTATTCTATTGTTAGTATTTCCTTAATATTATTGTTAGTATCTGAAGTGAGAGATTGATTTGATCTCATTCTATTCTGAAAATATTCTATGCATACATATATATATGCATAGGCATGTGTATCTGCACCCACATACATGCTTTTCTTAATGCTAATGTTAATGGAAATTTTTTTTTTTTTTTTTTTTTTTTTTTTTTTTTTTTTTTTTTTTTTTTTTTTTTTTTTTTTTTTTTTTTTTTTTTTTTTTTTTTTTTTTCCTTAATGCTAGTGTTAGTTGATGATGGTGAACTTAATTTATCTTATTACTTATGTTAGTTCGATGGGGTCGTTTGGCGGTATTTATTGTGTCCCAGGTGCTCTGTCTGATGGGCGCTGCGTTTTCATTGGCTGAACAGGGGATTAAGTCCCTGAGTCAAGCCGTCTTGCAGAGGTGGAAGCTCGCGCTGCTCTTCGCGTGCGGACGCTGGAGACTGGGAGCGTAGTATTGGGCAGGGGCACCTGATTGGTCCGTTCGATCGGCTCTATGGTGCCACCGTCGGAAGGAGTGCAGTCTCTTGAGTGGTGTTGAGGCTGGGTCTCTCCTCCCGATGTAGGGCCTCTAAGAGGCGGAGGCGGACGGTGGTCAGCCGCCTTATCGATAATCCAATATACCATAATTAGAATTTTTAATTTTTTTTTTTTTCCCTATTTTTTTTGGGGTTTTCCTCCGAGTTATCCTTGTATTGTGGATGTTTTTTGCATGGTTATGGATGGCGCCTTCCTGAGCGTGGCAGGATATCCTCTTGGAAAATCGCATCGTTGTCATACCGATGTAGGCGCCGGGGCATTCCCGGACAGGGCATTTGTATTGGTAGACCAAACAACGTTAGTTTTCTTGAGAGGGTCCTGCATCACGGGGGCTGGGTTGTTTTTCATAATCAAGCCACTAGTCTTCTTGCTTTTATAGTAAATGATCAATTTCACTTTTTTTCGCAGGGTCAGTGGGGGGAGACGTTCCTTTCGATGATGTTACGATGGGCTCGCTCGTCCTCTTTGTATTTCTTGTGAAACACTCCCTTGTAAAAGAGAGTGGCGTCTTCAAGGGCGGCGGGGCGAGGCTCCTGCTGGTACCACTTATCGATGTTTCTGCGAATGGCTTTTTTTCGATGTCCCGGTTGGAATACCCGTTGTTAATTAGAACTTGGGCAACACGTTCTAATTCAGTGTGCGTGTCCTTCCACGAAGAGCAGTGTGAGAGAGCTCTCTTGATGAAGGCGCTGATTGCAGTGCGTTTGTATCTCTCTGGACACTCGCTCTCGCCATTCAGGCACATGCCCAGGTTCGTGGGTTTCGTATACCAACTCAAGAAAAGAGGCAACAGAATCAACCATCTGATGTTCATGGACGACATCAAGCTGTATGGTAAGAGCATCAAGGAAATAGATACCCTAATCCAGACTGTAAGGATTGTATCTGGAGACATCAGGATGGAGTTTGGAATAGAAAAATGCGCCTTAGTCAACATACAAAAAGGCAAAGTAACGAGAACTGAAGGGATAAAGCTACCAGATGGGAGCAACATCAAACACATAGATGACGGATACAAATACCTGGGAATAATGGAAGAAGGGGATATAAAACACCAAGAGATGAAGGACACGATCAGGAAAGAATATATGCAGAGACTCAAGGCGATACTCAAGTCAAAACTCAACGCCGGAAATATGATAAAAGCCATAAACACATGGGCAGTGCCAGTAATCAGATACAGCGCAGGAATAGTGGAATGGACGAAGGCAGAACTCCGCAGCATAGATCAGAAAACCAGGAAACATATGACAATACACAAAGCACTACACCCAAGAGCAAATACGGACAGACTATACATAACACGAAAGGAAGGAAGGAGAGGACTACTAAGTATAGAGGACTGCGTCAACATCGAGAACAGAGCACTGGGGCAATATCTGAAAACCAGTGAAGACGAGTGGCTAAAGAGTGCATGGAAAGAAGGACTAATAAAAGTAGACGAAGACCCAGAAATATACAGAGACAGGAGAAAGACAGACAGAGACAGAGGACTGGCACAACAAACCAATGCACGGACAATACATGAGCAGACTAAAGAACTAGCCAGCGATGACAATTGGCAATGGCTACAGAGGGGAGAGCTAAAGAAGGAAACTGAAGGAATGATAACAGCGGCACAAGATCAGGCCCTAAGAACCAGATATGTTCAAAGAACGATAGACGGAAATAACATCTCTCCCATATGCAGGAAGTGCAATACGAAAAATGAAACAATAAACCACATAGCAAGTGAATGCCCGGCACTTGCACAGAACCAGTACAAAAAGAGGCATGATTCAGTGGCAAAAACCCTCCACTGGAGCCTGTGCAAGAAACATCAGCTACCTTGCAGTAATAAGTGGTACGAGCACCAACCTGAGGGAGTGATAGAAAGCGATCAGGCAAAGATCCTCTGGGACTATGGTATCAGAACAGATAGGGTGATACGTGCAAGACGTTGATTGACAAAGTCGAGAAGAAAGTATCACTCATTGATGTCGTAATACCAGAGTTGAAGAGAAAGAGAAGGAAAAAAATGGATAAGTATCCAGATCTGAAAATAGAAATAAGAAGGATATGGGATATGCCAGTGGAAATCGTATCCATAATCACAGGAGCACTAGGCACGATCCCAAGATCCCTGAAAAGGAATCTAGAAAAACTAGAGGCTGAAGTAGCTCCAGGACTCATGCAGAAGAGTGTGATCCTAGAAACGGCACACATAGTAAGAAAAGTGATGGACTCCTAAGGAGGCAGGATGCAAACCCGGAACCCCACACTATAAATACCACCCAGTCGAATTGGAGGACTGTAATAGAGCAAAAAAAAAAAAAAAAAAAAAAAAAATATATATATATAGATAAATATATATATATATATATATATAGATATATATATATATATATATATATATATATATATATATATATATATATATATTAAAAATTAATACGGGCTTTTTGTAATTATATGTTTTAGATATTAATCTGATATCCCATAATCAAATACCTTAAAATAGATAATACTAACACGTATGAAGCAATAATCTCCTTCATAAAACTCAGTTGTGTTAAGAACGGATTAAAGCAACTTAAAAGATTAAACTTTTACCTCCCTTATAATATCCTTCTTATAATGCAGAATAGAAGTAATACAATTAATGAATCAATAAAATAATGCTATTAATAAATGAAAAAAGAACCGGGTTCTTTCGAAAATGATTTGATCACACATAGGTCCCTCTATCCTTTCCGTGCATATTTTGGTAGTTTACATCCCACCCTCTGCAATCATCCTTTAACCAGGATATGGGAAGTGGGTCAATTAATCAGTCTCGTAAAAAACAGATTTTATAAACGTGGGAGTTTATAAAATTTCCTTTTATGAGTTCACTTCATTTTGTTACACTTTCTACTTTACAGTTTTTCGTTAATTATCATTATCTTTTTCTAATCATCCTTAAAAAAAAAAAAGAACAATTCAAGTTAGAAATAGGTAAATTCCAAAGGGTAAATATGCACAAAACACCATTTTTAAGTCTCACTTAACCGATTATTACTGTTATATAATGTAACGCTTCTGCGAAGGGTGGAATACTAGGTGACAAACATTATTTTTACTTGGTTCTTCATTGTTATGCACCGAACATTCGCTGCTCAAAGAAACGGTTCATTATTCTGATTATTAATATACAAAACAATATCAAAGGATAACTAACTCAAAGAGATTTTCAGAGATAATTGAAAGTTTTACTTGAGATACGGAATGAATATACATCGATATTTCGAGAAAATTATAATTCCCATAAGGATACTGAAGGATTTAATACTATCAAGAGATAAAGAAAAGTTCATCTGCACAGAAATATTGTTCACATTGCACCTCCATAAACGTATATGAAGTCATTAAAAAGTTATTAAAGAAAATAGAAAAAAATTAATTGGTAAATTATGACTGAGGACCAAATAAAGGATGGTCTTCCCCCACCCCAACAAAAATTCACAAATACATTCACACACACACACAAACAAACAAGTATAAGCGCAAACACATACATACATTCATGCACATTTCATTTGCGTTAAAAGGGCTTACGTTGCGCAAAGATGAAAGTTAAAATAAAAAAAGAAAATTAAGGAGTACTACATAATTTTGGGAGTAAAGAACTAAAAGAAAATGATTTCGTAACTGAGGAAGAAATAAATAACTCTAGTAGGAAAGGTAAAGCGGATGGGAAAACTGAAAACATGAAAAGAATACAAAATGAGATAACTGAGAGAAGTAAATAGCCAGGGGCAAATAGCCAAAGGGAACAGGTACCGTAATGCACTTTTCTAGCCCATGCCTGGAGGAAAAAAGTAAGGAAAAGAAAAAAAAACGAAAGGACGACAGAGTCGTGCCATAAGGGGTGTATAAAAAAAAGATACATAATTTATAGATAAAAAAAAGGTAAGCAGAAGCGACTTGAAGTAGAAGTTGAAAATATGTAGGTACCTTATGTATAAATAATATAAAATATTATATGATTAGGATAAAGATAAGAATGGATTACTTAGCGTATTAACATGCTAAGGTATCTACTTTTACGAAAGTGACTGGTCACATGATTCAAAAAAAGACAACAGATCTGAATACAATATTGCGGATGGTGGAAATATGTGGTCGTTCATAATAAACCTATTGTGTCGGCTTTGTCTGTCCGTCCGCACTTTTTCTGCCTTCCCGCAGATCTTAAAAACTACTGAAGCTAAAGGGCTGTAAATTGGTATGTTGATCATTCACCCTCCAATCATCACCAAATTTCAGCCCTCTAGCCTTTGTAGTTTTTATTATATATAAGGTTAAAGGTACCCATAATCGTGTGTCTGTCAACGATATAGGATAGGCCACCACCGGGCCCTGGTTAAATTTTGGTTTGCCGCGGCTCATACAGCATTATAGATAGACCTTGATTATACGCTGTAGCGGCTGTACAGAACACGTCCCACTTTTTTATTTTATTTTATTTTTTTTTACAGCTCGATAAAGTGTGAATAGGAAAACGAGCAACCACCAACTTTATCGCTTAAAACGAACACGATCCAGTAATGGCAAAACTTTATGTATAATGTATACGGTGCTTGCTCGCACTGGTAAAAACCAAATTAAGGACAGAAAATAAAACTGGTGAAAACCGAATTAAGGTCTGAGGAAAACTGGTAAAACCACATTAAAGACTGAGAAAAAATAATAAAAACCAAATTAAGGAACGATAAAAGTGGTAAAATTCAAATTAAGGACTAAGAATAGAATGGTAACAACCAAATTATGGACTGAGAAAAACCTGATAAAAACCAAAATAAGAATTGAGAAAAACTGGTAAAAATCAAATTAGGGACTGAGAAAACCTGGTAAACACCGAAATAAAGAAAGGAAAATTGTAAAAACTAAATTAACAATAAAAAAACTGGTAAAATCTAACTTACGAACTGAGAAAAAACCGTTAAAAATCAAATATATATATATATATATATATATATATATATATATATATATATATTATATATATATATATATATATATATATATATATATAGTATGTATGTATGTATGTATATATGTATACATTATATATATATACTATATATATATATATCTATATATATAATATATAATACTATATATATATATATATATATATATATATATATATATATATATATATATATATATATATATAATATATATATATATATAATGTGTGTATATACACACATATATATATATCTATTCCATATATAATATAGATTAAATATATATATCTCTATATATATATATATATATATATTAGAAAAAAAAGGTGAAAATATCTCAGAGAACACAAGAGCTCCATCTTGAGAAGATTCTCTGAAAAATGCCTCATATTTTCCAACAAAGGCCTCCGTAATCCATTCTACAGTAATCCCCTGTTCAGGTTCTGCCTTTTCGAAGGGAATAATTTCTCTAAGCACCATCGCCTACGAACTATTCTCTACTGCGTTATGAGAATGCCATCCCTACCCTGGATGAGAAATCTGAGACTCTCTCTTTAAGCTGATGAATTATAGATATGTGTGGTGGAGTGAAAAATTAATTATGTAAAGAATAAACCTTCCCTTATGTAAAAGGGAAATGAGGAACCCATTTCTTATACGGAAAGCACATTATTTCTTTTTAATAATGATGACCCAAAGCGGGAATTTATAGTGTCATGATGGTACTTTCTCTTAGGTATCGTGGAGCCTTTTTTTTTTATTATGTAAATTTAGAAATAAGATTAAAGAAGCTGAGTAAACGTTACTTTACTCAGACTACTGAGCTGATTAACAGCTCTTATAGGGCTGGCCCGAAGAATCAGATATTTTTGCATGTTGGTGTGTCTTGCTTACTTATACATTATACCCCAGAATGCGATGTCAGGCTAAGTATACATATCTCACGTCTACCCTAAAGTGAGCAGGTTGATCCGGATAGAGATATGACAACGGTGTTGATAATTGTATCGGTACACGATTTAAGCTCTTTGAAGATATATAATGTGGTTCGGAGCCCACAATAAGCTGTAGGTCCCGTTGCTAGGTAACCCATTGGTAATTGACAATGGGACCTACAGCCTATTGTGGGATCCGAACCACATTATATCGAGAAATTAATTTCTAATCACCAGAAACAAATTCGTCTGATTCCACGTTGGCAGAGCGAGGAATCGAACTCTGGAATACCGAATCGGTAGGTGAACAAATAATCTACTCGTCCAACGATGGACTAATAAGATTAAAGTAATTATAAGAAACTTTAACTAGTTCTGCGTTTATTCGGTACTTACTGACATCCCATATAAATCTTCAAAGAGTTTACATCATGTAACCGATGCAATTATCAACACCGATGTCAAATCTCTACACGGATCAACCTGCTCACTTTAGGGTAGACGTGAGATATGTATGCTTAGCCTGACCTCGCATTCTGGGGTATAATGTATGAGTTAGCAAGACACATTAGCATGTAAATTCCGCGTAATGACACACGGGGAATAGATTGAGATAGTTGTCAGCCAGTTGTATAACCATGGATGTACATTTAGTGCGATGACCATTTCTCTATGAAAGCCACGAGATAAAACTTCACGTTTATCAAGAAGTGAACTGGAAGACACTTTTAAATAGGAGATAGGAGTAATGAACTTCTGCATGCATTTTTATACCTTGGAGTAACTTTCACTACAAATAACCTAGTACATTTGTGTTCGTCATCTATTTTGATAATATATGTGGTTTAGGGTCACTGAAACCCCGTTTTCTGTGAAATAATCGTTTCTCAATTACAGAGCTCTTTTTGCAGACATTTCAGTAATAACAACGGGAACGCTTCTGGGATACATATTCATTATTGTTTTGTACTTATCTGTAATATTAAAAACCGAAATTCTTTATCACTAATAACGATTTTCCAGTTTCCACTCTGGATAGCGTTTAATATTGTATGAAAACTAATGGCATTTAAAAAAAAAGGAGTGAGGATGGGATATCTATTATTAAGGCTAGCTACTGAATTTAACAAGATACCTTTTAAGTAAATCTGTTCTCCTGATTAATTTTCATCAGCGAAAAATATGTCAAAATCCATTTTTAATCATCTATGTTTATGTTCTGACTATCTAGACTCACTATACACAATTATTTAGCCATTAATTTAATACGAATGAATGGAATATATGAAACTCGGCGCTGTAAGTTTTAATAAATGAATTTAAGAGAAATTAGTTTAGTATACGTCTTTTGGAACAAGGACATAAATAGTGAATGAAAGTTGAAAAAACTTATTCAACCATTTCTGGAATTGATGATAAATAAGAGTTTGTTTCCGGTCTCTTGCTGTAAATTGAAAAACACGCTAAGTACGTTTTGCCCGTGGTAAATATTACATGTTGATGATGGAATTAACACAAGGAGAGAGGGTGGGTAAGGGGAGGGTATCCTTACATAGCATAAACAGACAACGGTACTGTAGTCGCAGCAGCAGCAATACAGAATTGTATAAAACCCACGAAGGTTTTCTCAGTTAAATTTAAAATTGAAGACAATCATACTTCATCAACTAAAATTTTAATTCTAAGCGTATCTATACGTAACGAAAGACAAGCACATCGTAGCACATTGAATATGAAAAACAGGTTTCCCTTTAATGGGGGGAGGAAGTACAAAGGGCCATTCTCTCTGTATGGTGCAGACTGAAAGAGAAAAGAGAATAGACAAGGGAACCTTCATCCTCGAGTCACGGGGCGTTTTAGAATTAACGAGGAGACCTTAGAAGGTAAAAGGAAAATCGAAGAGAGAGAGAGAGAGAGAGAGAGAGAGAGAGATGGGTGGGGGCATTGATTCTGGAATGGAAATTGGAGTGGATCCCTAAGAAGAATCTAATGGATCAAACTTAGCATAATATCACGAAAACTAAAGACCCCTATGAAAATATAAGATATAACCTTGGACGATCTAATATTATCATTTCTATTACCTCTGTCATCATTATCATCTCTACTATTAATTGAGAATAATAGAGAACCAAAATGCGGAAAAAGAACTGTGATATTCATACCGTCTCATGAGTGAACTTTCATCGCCTTCCTTTCTTATGACTCATAAAACAGGAGTAAAAGTAAGTCCTGAAGGATCGCAGGTTAATGGCCCTTCTGTGGTCCTTCTGCGGTCCATCACGACGCACGACAAGGACCTAAGGACCGCAGGAAAGAAGGAGAAGTGGAGCGGAAAAGGATCCCTTTCCTAAGCTTCTCTTTTTTATAGTTTACGTGTTATGAGGAAACTCTCACTCACATATGGTAATAAAGGCTGAAGGGGGAGGGGACAGGTTGAAGGCGAGAGAAGGGGGGACGAAGAGGAGGAGGGGAAGGAGGAGGAGGAGGAAGTCGATTTGAGGGTGATGGGCAAGACAGAGAAAGTATAAAGAGTCGAGTAAGTGTGGGTGTTTGTCTTGTTGGAAAGAGGCAGAAGGGGGTTGAGAAATAATAAAACTCGTAGCAGTGAAGATGATATTACAGCAGAGAGAGAGAGAGAGAGAGGAGAGAGAGAGAGAGAGAGATTTTCTCCTTAACATAATATATATATATATATATATATATATATATATATATATATATATATATATATATATATATATATATATATCGAACTACAAATGTCCTTTAATATTTAATTCGCTCTACCCCGGAATTAATATATTTTCACATATGTTTAACTGAGGGGGAATTTTATTAAACGATAATAGAATTGCTGGCCAACAGGCGCGAACCATCGACCTCTCAATTCCAGGACTGGCAGTGAAGCTTAGCCAACCTCGCCACCGCAAGAGATATAAGTTTATGCCGCCTTCCATATCAAATACCTGCCGTGTTCAGGTGTTTTTTGTTTTGGAGACTGCATCAAGCCCATCTCGTCCTCGGTAGCGTGGTAGTGCTTTTGCCCGCACGTAGTCATATTATACGTCATATCACATTACCGTGATTCATATACATATATCGAAGTACAAATGTCCTTTAATATCTAATTCGCTCTACCCCGGAATTAATATATTAATTCCGGGGTAGAGCGAATTAGATATTAAAGGACATTTGTAGTTCGATATATGTATATGAATCACGGTAATATGATATGTCGTATATATATATATATATATATATATATAAATATATATATATAATATATATCATATATGTGTATAATATATATATATATATATATATATATATATATATATATATATATATATATAAATATATATATATATATATTATATATATATATATATATATATATATATATATAATATATATATATTACACTCGAAAGTTATAACAGAAAACCAGACAAGTCTTGATTACTTGAAAGAAAAAGAGAGAGAGAGAGAGAGAGAGATAGATATAAGACAGTCGACAAATGTAACAGTAAATCATACGAGTCTCATGAATACTTGAGAGAGAGAGAGAGAGAGAGAGAGAGAGAGAGAGAGGAAAACAAGGGGGAGAGATTTAAGCGACGGAAGATTATACGGAGATTGGCGAGATGGGGAGCGAACGTAAGAGAAATGACACATGGAAGAGAAGAGGGGAAGATGGATAAAAGTCAAGTGCATAATTTCACGATAACTTGGAAGCATCGGGGAAGATTGAAACCGGGAAAAGGGAAAGATTACGAACAGGGAAGAGAGGGAAAACGCGAGGACTTGTGATCTCGCCATATTAAAGACGGTAATAAGTAACCGAATGTTGCTAAGAGGATTACTCTCGTAAGTGACGGGGAGGGGATTATCATAATATATATGAGATTCCCTTTATTGCTAAGACCAGCCTTTTGTAATTATTATTATCACCATTATTGTAGAGCGAACTTCACATTCATTTCTATAAAATAAAATACCGAAGTCCTCCATTATATTGTTCAAGATATGAAGAGAAATTAGAATTTTTACTATCACTATTATCCTATATTATGGTTAAAAGTGTCATACACCAGAGGCATTTATTTGTATGACATGCAAATTCGCAACAGTTACCTTATTCAAGTGTAATGAATCTATATTCTCAAGAATAAAATTATTCAATGCCAAGCATGTAATATTACTTGCCTTTTTTCATGCAAACTTCAAGAACAGATCAATACTACTCATTGTAGCATACCTTTAAAGCCAATTGCATATAATATGATTTTTAAACTTGAGTTGTTAACTAATAATGTTTTCTATACCAAAAAATATATATGTTTTGCGAGTTAAAATGATTGAACTCACAAAACGATATGTTCAAAAACATCTAAAAATTTCTACTTTGTATTCATAGCACCTTTCATAATTGAAAATTGCCTTATTTTGTGACACAGACAGCCAATAAATAAGTAAAGGAAAACAATCAATAAGAGACACTATAATCACCCTCCAGAGTGGACAAAAACAAATACCATTTTGGTGATAATCAGGAAATCAAATATTGTTTTCACATATTCATTTACTTTTATGTCAATATTTCGGAGACATTGCGCAGAAATAACTGACTCTTGCAGAAGATACGTTGGCGATTAGGACAATAAACCTGTTGTATGTATGTATGTATGTATATACGCGAGTATGTATGCAGTTAAAAATGGAAAATACATTATGTCAACCAAAAATACTATACAGTACACAAAGATACTCAACTCGAATTTCTTCCCATAAGAGGATGCGTACCACGAAAGCCACCAAACGTTGTAATCTAATGGCGTCATCAAGGACTTCACGTGAAACGTCAGGACCTACGTCACGAAGGTGAACACCATGGATTCAAGATTGTCTCTTCATTCTATGTATTCACGATTTTCTCTTTATACCATAAGTTCAAGATTTTCTTTATACCATATATTCAGAATTTTATATTTTACATCACGCATTCTGGGCTTTGATACCTTGCACCCAGGATTTTCTCTTTACACCATGAATGCTGGGCAGCACTGCAAACACAGTACAGTCGTATTTCTTGTAAATTGTAACTATAGTATTCATTTTAACAGGTACATTTTAATAAATTCAAAATGTGATCCACAAAAATAAACGTTTGGCTACAGAAGCCGCAGCCAAAATATACCTTCCGAAAACAGTATGTAAAGAAATGACGGTATTCGTCAGTCCTGTGGAAAATCATGCTTCCTTTGGTTGGGATTTATGACGTCATGCTTTTTAATTTTGATTACAGCCGCCAGTTGTCTCTACTGGCGCAGTGGTAAGGCTCATAAGGTAACTTGAGTATCTTTGTGTACTCTATAGTATCTTTGATGTCAACATACTCGGTTTGGTGAGAGTCTACGGTATCTACAACTCATATTGAACTGATTTGTTTTTTTAAATCTTAAAAATAATGTACGTTCGAAAAAATTACTTGTTTACGCGCCAGTAAAAAAAAAAAAAAAAGAAGAAGAAGAAAAAGTAGATCATCATAAGCTACTGTACTTCCAGTTAGGTTCACGGAAAATATATGTAATATATGAATTGTGATCCTCTGTAAACACAAGCTTCACTGACTTTGGGATCGTCAAAACAACGGGTTAAAATTATTCCGAACTGCTGACTAGAATATTTAATACTCATGTTTATCAGTAGCTTGTATGTATTTGTAGCCTTAAAATGGTTGTTTATATTTCTAAATATACCCATTTAACTTTAACATACCAATGAATAGAATGTAAGTATTAATATAGAATATCCTAATTACACTGGTTTTCATGGAAAAGTATCTTTAACTTTATTCTCTAGCAAGGGATTACCTTCTGAGGTCCTAGATTTCATTAGAGCTTAAAAATGACGTGGAATTCATGAGAATGATTATAATAATACCTTGATGGTACTAAACATTAAGGTAACTTTTTTAAGTTTTACAAATAATTACTTTCTTCCAATTATAGAACTATATTTAAAGAGCCTCGTCCGTAAAAAAAGTAATTTACCTGTGCACTATAGATCAAAATTACGAAAATGTTCATTCAAGAACACTGACTGTATTTTAGTGTGGAAGTTTCTAGCCACAGACGTCCTGTTGGCCTAAATTAATACTGATCTAATTACGGAATCTCCCTGTAGAATCAAAGATAAACCTTGAAATCTTTTTCAAACAATAATATAATTCATTGAAATCAATGTCCATATATCAGTTACGCGCGCGCAGCACACACACACACACACACACACACACACACACATATATATATATATATATATATATATATATATATATATATATATATGTATATATATATATATACATATATATACATATATATATATATATATATATATATATATATATATATATATATATATAATGATTAAGAATAAAGGCAATAAATCCAAGTTTTCCTTAAAAAAAATCTAACGATATGACCTCACACTATTGAGAAACTGAATCAAAAGATTAGCTACCAAGATAAAAATAAAAAACTTTTTGATGGGCCCAACAATTAGAAATAAAATTTCAATAATACCTGAATTACAAAAACATTCCCGATACGAAGCAGTCCAATTTTGTGCTGTTTTACTGTATGTATGTATGTATGTATGTATGTATGTATGCAGGTATGTATAATCCTTTGAATGCGAGATACATATAATTACATGTTTCTTATGATGCATGCATTTATGTACGTATGTGTCTCTCTGAAGATGCTAAACTAAAGCAAGCCTAACGGAACTATTTTCGATCTAAATAATATTAATAATAATAATATCGAGAAAATGACCGACTATTTAAACCCAACTGACATATCAACATATAAAAATACATTCAAGGCAAACGATAAGTTTCATCATACAGTATCATTTTGTCCGTCTTTATCCAAAATAATAATAATGTTAATAATAATAAAACAGAGAACATGACAATGCAGATTTCAACACCGGCGGTATCTCAAATTCATGCCGAACACAGCCTCGGAGGATTCGTTTTTATATCGACCCTGACGAAACACGACCAAATCTTGAATAGTAATGTGACCACAAATACAGCTTCGGTGAGCGATGGAGAATCGGATTTCGACCTGGTGGTGCTGATGATATATGATAGAGTTTATTACCTGCTGATGGAATAATGGAAGAGATGGAAGTTCTCAGGTATATAAAATAAACATATACATACACACACATACACACACACACACACACACACGCGCACATATATATATATATATATATATATATATATATATATATATATATATATATATATATATATATATATATATATATATATATATATATATATATTGCTACGTCTATAGAACGCCTCGCCTTCCCAGCAGAGTTTTAGTGATATTTAATTATAAAAGTAGCAGCCATGCCTTCTCCTAAGGTAACTGTTGTTGGGAGAGTGGGTATGTCGTAGGGAAGATATTTCCGGTCTGACGGAAGCTTAGGGTAAGAGAGGCAAGTCACAAGAGTAGCTAGGCTTCGAGATGGATTTTAGGGACTTCTACAATAAGACCTATTTTCCTTCCCAATTTGCTGGCGTTGTGTTTACCACCTTTCAGGCAATGCTCGAGGCGGTCTTTGGAAGCCCCGTGATTCGAAAACAACCAGTATCGATCTCAGTCAACTGCAGTCGGTAGTCCAGGACAGATGTCCAGCCGGCCAGCCTCCCAAAACTTAGGCCTACCCACGGCGTACTGGTGGACACAAACCCCAGACCTGAACCGAGGTCAGGCCGCATTCTTCTACAAGGATACACTGAATATTGCATAAAGGTAGTCTGAAAGTGTAAACTTCAACCCAGCACCTTTTACTACCATACGACTCTTGCTAAATTCATTTTCAATTCTCATTTTTACCCCTTCTACATCAAAAGCCCTTTGTCCTCATCGGGTCATGTGCTCCCCTTTGTGACTTGTTAAAGACCAAGCTTTCGTGCATACCTCAGTGAACCATTCGAGTTTACCTTCCCCAATGTTAGAGAATTAATCAGCCTTAATCAAAGCAAGAAGTCATTTTTCCTTTTATCTTGTTTAATCTGGGATTCTTTTCCAGATTCCATGAGTCACGTGCCGTCTCTCTGCCCGCAAGTGTGCATTACCCCAAGTGTATGAAAACCAGCTATAACAGCTCCAGTGGAGCCATCATTTACCTTTTCTCAAGCCCAGCACGGGCCTTTTTGTAAATAAATAGCTGTAAGTAACGAGCTGAGTTTTCTGGCGACCTTCCCTCTAAAGAAATTAATAATAACTATCAGTTTACGGTAAGTTAAAGCAATTCCCTCTTGAAATCCCTCAATCACTTCCGTTTACGTATCTAGCCTCTCTCAAGGCCCGCTATATACGTAACATTGTCGACCTTCGCCGAGGATATGAACCTAGCTTGCTTAAAAAAAAAAAGCTTGTAAATCGCGTTATCCGTGTAAAACGTAAACTGTAAATTATTTTACAAAGCGTAAATCAAGCACACTTGCAGGGAAAGAAGACACACTGACTCACGTAAGGTATTCCATTCATTATATGATTATTCTATAACCAATGTTAGCTTAAGGTACGGTTAAGTATTTTTATTGTAGAAGTGTGTTAAACAAATGTGAAGGTAGAAATATTCTTATTATTGTAACGGCCAGAGCGCCGAGCGAATTCTGTTTTGTAAATCGCATTGTTGTCGTAGGAGCTCACACGAACACGTGTGCAGATAGATGCCAGAAAGGACCAGATCAAACTAGGAAGTGCTTTGCCAGGGTTTATTGCTGTATTAGAAAGCCTAGCTAGTTAGGAGTGTTTTACTAATAGTTACGGCAAAAGAAGTGTACAATTCTTTTGTCTGTGATATGTTAGGGAATCCATTTTTAACTTAGTTTTCATTCCAAGTGTTGGTAACCGCTTACCTCTCAGCTTAGTAAGCTTTCGCGCCTGCGCGGTCTCAACCAGCCTTCGTTTTCACTCACAGTGGCAGCCATGTTTTTATCCCTTCCAGAATTATCTAAACCATTTAAGCAAAGTAACGTAAGTCTCAAAGTTTTAACGTAAATAATATCGATCTCGGTACTAGTATCTATCGTCCTGCCAGAGATTAACGTAATTCGCCTTGAATAAGAAAGTAGAATTTTGTGTTTGTAAATTGCCTTCGCATTTACAGAGAATCAGCTGATTCGCCCGCGCTGGTCAGCTCGCTCCCGTGTTTCACCTCGCATCGCTCACTCACTCGCTCGCTGAGCGAAGTTTCATTTCACTTCGCACTTAACGTAACCTCATTTACAATTGTTTGCTAACATCGTTTTCAAATCCTTACCGTAATTTTTCACTTGTCCTTACGTAAAGTTAACGTAAATCTTAAAAGTAGAGTCACTTGCAAGAATTGTTAACGTAAAACGCGTCTTTGTAAATTTCATATTAAACCGCAAATCATTTCATAAGCGCAAGCCGCTAACATTAACGTAAACATCGTTCACCGCGAGCGCGTTATCATTTTTCATAAAACGTTTTCAAAAGCAATTCTTTCAGTAAACATTAACGTAAGTAAATCATTTAACGCAAGTTGCGTCATATTAAACTAACATGAGTAGTTCAATTCAAATATAAGGGAGTTCATTCATATATCATTTTTCACCCTCTCCGAGAGAGAGAGAGAGAGAGAGAGAGAGAAAGAGAGAGAAAACCAGAACCCAGTATTCACAAAGCCAAGAGTACTACATCTTACCATTAATTATAGCATGCCGAATTAACCTTATTCTAGTCTCTTGTGTCTTTCATTTACACAGCGTGATACGTACGCACATGTGTCCATTGCAGTTTGCAAACATTTATTTGTTTCATTTACCGAGTACTTCAGCGAGGGCCTGAGCATTTCTAAAATTTCCATTACCTGTCGTTGCCCGAGTGGTCTTGTTCATTTTTATCCCAAAAGACTTGCGTGTACCGCAAGCACAATTCGCACAGTGTGCCACGCAAATTCATTACTTCCAGACAGGGAAGTCGTTACCAGTTTAGGACTGGCCACCACCAGTGCACGTCAGGTCTTATCATTTTACAGTGCCACTAATTCTTGACACTGTTCATCGACTGGCTGCTGAAGTACTCCCACCTTTTACTTTCTCTCCTCCACCATTACACTCTGCCATGAGCAGTGCCCTTTCACTTCGGTATACTTAAGTATACTGCATCTAGTGTCGTCCGACGGGACACACCAGCACGATACCAGTGCTCCAAACAAGGAGCGCCTCCTCATAAGTGCCATTGCACCTGTACAGGCCGTACAGGTAGCCATTCTACCTGCGTGTCCGTCCTGCGGAACGCCCCTTAGTGTGACGTGCGCCGCACACTCCATTTGATTTTTCCGCCTCATCAGAAGGTGCCACTCCCCAAAGTGCCACAGAGCACCCAGTCCTTTAAGATTTTTTTCATCCAAGCCTCTACTGCAGCCTAAGGAAATGGCTTCTGCTGCCCAACCACATATATCCATGGAGCTGGAAAGGCTCCAGACCCTCATGGCTCTGGGCACGAACGCCGGTTACACTGGGCAGGACCTCACCCAGTGGGTGAAGGGGCAGGTGGATGATCTGCTCCTGCAAGAGAGGGCCGCCAGAGAAGAAGAGAGGAAGGAAAAGGAAGCAGAGAGAAGGAAGAAGCAGAGGAAGGCCAGAGAAGAAGAGAGAAGAACATGAGCTAGCTCTCAAGGAGAAGGAGCTCGAGGTGGAGAAGGCACGACAGGTGAACACCGAAGCCCTAGCCATGCAGCCAGCTCCCAGCCCCACGCCTACAGTGTCGTCCAACCCTATTGCCAGCATTAACGCTCTCATCCCGAAGTGGACTGAGGATGAGCCCGAGGCATGGCTGGAAGAAGTGGAAGCCTTATTCGGAAACTACCCTACCACTGAGATAGAGAGGGCCGCCCTGCTTGCCAAGCACCTGGACGGCAAGGCTAGACTGCCCTCCGCTCACTGGATCAGGGTCAGCGAGGGGACCTGGTGGAAGTTCGCCGGGTCATTATCAAGGCCTATGAAATCACCCCGGAGAGGTGGAGGCAGCGTTTCAGAGGTCAGGCAAAGGAAGTTGGTTGGGCCTGGGGAGATTACTCCTACCACAAAATCCAAGCCGGAAAGCGCTGGCTCGAGGCCATGTCATGCACCGAGTTCCAGGACCTGTTTAACAGGATCATGCTGGAAGACCTCTACCAGTGTGTACCTGGGCCACTCGCAGTGCACCTTAACGACAAGCAACCCAAGACACTTGCGGAAGCTTGTCACCTGGCTGACGACTGGGAGACCTTCAACCCCACCATCCACAGCACCTGCCCACCGACCCATAGTGCCACCCGGTCATCTCTCTGGATCCACTTGGCCAAAGGACGCCCACCAAGGACACCCACGGACTTGCAACGTTTGCAAGAAAGTGGGTCACCTCGCAGCAGAGTGCCGCCTCAAGAGCGCTGAGAGCCACAAACCCCCTCAGAACCCTCCTAGGCCACCGAACGGTGCCTCAGCCTCCTCTCAAGACCAATCAGATGCCTTCTGGAGACCAGCCCAGCAGAGGGACTCCTGCAGAGCCTGTGGGGCTACAGGGCACTACTCCCCTGGATATCCCGGGTGCCCCAAGCACGTGCCTGCGACCAGGCACGTCCACCTGATCAGTGCCACAACCCCCTCGGCCATTATGCCCGAGTCCAGGTCTCACCCTGAGCGGGTGTGGATCTCTTCAGTCACAGTGGCACCCCTGGATGGCTCTACCCTACCTGTGACTCTGCCGGTTACGGTAGATACCGGCTCCGATCTGTGTCTTATAGACCGGGACCAAGTGCCAGCCAGTGCCACAGTTGACGAGCACATCAGGTGGGCCATGACTTGGGTCGAAGGGCAGTCCAAGACTGTTCCCACAGTCGTCCTGCAGGTCACCACTCCTTGGTGCACCAAACCTCACCGCCTAGGTGTAGTGCATACGATTCGGCATGGAGTAGGTTTCCTATTGGGACGGGACCTCCTCTGGGGATGTCCCTCCCCCACACCACTCCAGGGCCAAGCTACCTCACCACATCAAATCACGGCCAGAGAGGACTCTTCACCTGTGCCAGAGCACACTGCCAGCCTTGGTGACTCCACAGATTCGCAACCTGTGGGGCATCTCGGCCTTACCGTCCAATGCCACAGAAGAAGTTCTCGAACCAGTTCTGCCGAGACTGTGGCCGCAAGGGTCACATGTCTGCCAACTACGTAGGGTGCGCGAATTACAATATTCCTGCCATCGCCATGGCAGTTACCAATCCTTCGTTACTAGGACCCCCAGCTCAGGGCCCTATAACCGTCGCACCCATCCAAGGTCATTATCCACCAAGCCATGTCAGAGCCTTTGATGACTCTGGCGCTCAAATCTCCCTGATACGGGAAGATCAAATCCCCCGAGGGGCTACCATTGATAGACGGCAACTGATCACGATTGAAGGCATCAATCATAGTAAGATGATCCTTCCCACCGTCCAATTGAGAGTCGTACGACCTCACCTTGCCAAGGTATGTACACTTGCAGTTGCAAGCTACCTTCCAGGAGGTTACGACCTCATCCTAGGGCATGACCTGAGGTCTCCCATTTCCAAGGGCACGCTGAGAGGTATTGCACCTCCAGTACCCGCCACAGGTCCAGTCGACCTCAACTCTCTGCCAGTGCCACTTGGCAGCACTGAGCAGTGCCAAGCTCCGTCCAGCCTGGACGTAGAGCCACCACCGAACTTGACTTCTGCGCCTGGCCCCGAGCTAGTGCCGGCGCCTAACCTAACCAAGGATCCTCCTACAGGAGATCTTCCAACAGGCATGGAGCTTACCGCAGCCCATGGCCAATCCAAAGTCCATGAGTCTTCTTCACCCTCACCACTGTCGCCCGAGGATGAACCTCCGGCAGACCTAACCTTCATACCTCCTCTGGAAAACCAGGAACTGCCCGACCAGGAGTCAGCCTGGAGTTTTCCCCTTACGACGGCTGTCGCAGCAGCCGGAGTGAGGGCCTCCCCTGCAGTAGGTTCCACCTCTACGACGGTTGCTGCAGATACCGAAGTAGGGTGTTCTCCTGCAATCCCTCAGGCTACCACTGCCTCTGCTCCTGCCGGCGTTTCTGGCCTTTCCCCAGAGTCGGTGCCTCCGTCTAGTCCTAGGACTGGTATAGCCAGGTCCTGGAGGAATAAGAAGAAGAAGAAGGGACGTAACCAATCATTAACAAACTAACACAAAAGAGCCACATGCTCTCCTTGACACCTGTGCCCGAGGTACAGTGTCGCATTCATTTGCAGAATGATCCTGGCACCTACCCAGAGAAGGTAGCCAGCCTGATCTCTGCCAGTAGCACTAACCCTCTAACCCCTAGCCATTGTAATACTAACCCTCACTTAAATATAATTACCTCATTGCATTTCCCTCCTGGTCAATTAACCACTCATCATCCCCACGCATCATTACCTCTCATTATGTATTTTAACAGTTCCGTCGCTGAACTACTGCTGTGCGTACCACACTCTGGAATGATTGCGTCTCCCTTTAACTGTATTGAGTAGGTTAGGCTAATGATTTAGTACCAGGGCATTACGTTAGTAGAAAGTATAATTTTCAAGTAACCTTATCTAGGGGTAGAGTAGACTGTCGTCACAGACAACCCGTAGTTATTACTTAGGCTAGATTACATCACTACATTAAGTTAGTACACTTAGCATCTTTGCCTATAAGTTAGGTAGGCATTGTAGTCAGCCGTATCGCTGCTCAAAAAACTTCAAGTTAGAGTAGGAGAACTGGGTAGTCGAGGCGATCAACTTATTTAAGCCAAGACCTTCAAGCCCGAAAGGGAGTGAATGCCTTCTTAACAGGGGGAGCTGCTACGTCTATAGAACGCCTCGCCTTCCCAGCAGAGTTTTAGTGATATTTAATTATAAAAGTAGCAGCCATGCCTTCTCCTAAGGTAACTGTTGTTGGGAGAGTGGGTATGTCGTAGGGAAGATATTTCCGGTCTGACGGAAGCTTAGGGTAAGAGAGGCAAGTCACAAGAGTAGCTAGGCTTCGAGATGGATTTTAGGGACTTCTACAATAAGACCTATTTTCCTTCCCAATTTGCTGGCATTGTGTTTACCACCTTTCAGGCAAATGCTCCGAGGCGGTCTTTGGAAGCCCCGTGATTCAAAAACAACCAGTATCGATCTCAGTCAACTGCAGTCGGTAGTCCAGGACAGAATGTCCAGCCTGCCAGCCTCCCAAAACTTAGGAGGCCTACCCACGGCGTACTGGTGGACACGAACCCCAGACCTGAACCGAGGTCAGGCCGCATTCTTCTACAAGGATACACTGAATATTGCATAAAGGTACGTCTGAAAGTGTAAACTTCAACCCAGCACCTTTTACTACCATACGACTCTTGCTAAATTCATTTTCAATTCTCATTTTTACCCCTTCTACATCAAAAGCCCTTTGTCCTCATCGGGCCACGTGCTCCCCTTTGTGACTTGTTAAAGACCAAGCTTTCGTGCATACCTCAGTGAACCATTCGAGTTTACCTTCCCCAATGTTAGAGAATTAATCAGCCTTAATCAAAGCAAGATGTCATTTTTCCTTTTATCTTGTTTTTTAATCTGGGATTCTTTTCCAGATTCAGAAGTCACGTGCCGTCTCTCTGCCCGCAAGTGTGCATTACCCCAAGTGTATGAAAACCAGCTATAACAGCTCCAGTGGAGCCATCATTTACCTTTTCTCAAGCCCAGCACGGGCCTTTTTGTAAATAAATAGCTGTAAGTAACGAGCTGAGTTTTCTGGCGACCTCCCCTCTAAAGAAATTAATAATAACTATCAGTTTACGGTAAGTTTAAAGCAATTCCCTCTTGAAATCCCTCAATTCACTTCCGTTTACGTATCTAGCCTCTCTCAAGGCCCGCTATATACGTAACAATATATATATAATATATATATATATATATATATATATATAGATATATATATATATATATATATATATATATATATATATATATATATATATATATATATATATATATATATATATATAGTCAGTGCCGGGGTTAAAACAAAGTTACCAAATCCAAAATTATTCTTTGTGCGCAATCTACGCTTTTCCTGCTAATGGCATGCACACTATGAACAAAAAATTAGAATAAAACCCTTGTTAGAACAACCAAAATTTACTTCCAAAGATAAGGAATGAATATAACACACAATCTGTCCACAAGTTATAATTTCTGAAAGGGACAATCAGAATATATACAATTACTGGAGCTCTGTCTGGCTCCGCAGCACAAGTTGTATGCGAAACACTTATCATACGGGGTCACGTAGGTGTATGAAGGTATAGATCGAGAACTTAAAATTAGCAATACACCATAACACTCTGCAGTGGAGCACTGTAAGCAAGCGTGAGCGTCGCTGGTATTCAGCGATATGGCAACCCGAGATCGGCACTGGCGGAGTGAGGTGAGTGGCACTTGATCTACAGGGGCAGGCACACAATGGGGCAGTCTACATAGATCTGCAAAGTATTTCACGATGAAATAATGGTACAGGTAAGCATAAATTTACACAGTGATCGGCAGATTACTTAGGATATCAAATCTTCGATATTACGTGAAGTGCGTTGAGCATAACTCGATTTAAAGTAACAAAGTATGATCGCTGATATCACTATATCACACTAAATCACTCAATGGGGTCTCAAAGTGAGACAGGAATTCTAGGAATGGGAATTTAGTGGAAAGAACACAGCTGAAAATAGGAATCAGTGCCAGGAACAAGGGGTAAAGGGGCAGACAGAACAAATATTTACTTTTAGTTACATTTAGTTCTTAGCATGACAGGGCTTAGAGCGTCGGCTGAAGGTCGCGTGCAGGGCTTCACCGGAGGTTAGAAAACGACAATGCTTTCATCAATGCAAAACCAGCTAGCTGGGCAGCTGTCAGGAGTCATAGGCAGAGTCCTGGTGCACAGTTCGTGTTTACTTAAAAATACAAGCTGTTTCAACTTCAAGACGTTGGTTAAGGAGAATGGCAGGCTGAGTCATCAGGCACAAAACTGCTTCCAGGGTGGTGTACTGCAGCAGAGCGATAGGCCTTCAGTTTCTGGCTTGGGTGAAATGCAATTTGATAGGCCGGGTCAGGCTGTATAGGTACCTGAGTTGGATAACTGGAATCATCCTGTCCAAACTGGATATTGTTGTTTTCCAAAACAAGACTGAGTTCCTTGAGGGGGTGCGTCTTGGATCTTTCATCTCTGACGCAAATCTTCCTCAGGAGCCTGAAAGAAACATTGAACATCGGCAGAGAGGTGCAAACAAAGGGAGAATAATGAAAAACACGTGGTCGAGAGAGGCGAGGGTCATGCAGAGTTGAGGAGGTGGAGCTAGGACGTCAGGTTCTGATGATAATGGTGAGGGACTAGGTCAAGTAAAAAGGGGCGAGGTCAGGTAGAAGTTTGGAGTTACTCCAAGCGACTTGGCAGGAAGCTCTCAATTTAATGGCTTTTACTAAACTAGGAGAGGAGAGAAGATCATTAGGATGTTTTCCATCTTCGTTTGGTGTAAGAATACAAAAGGAGAAATCTGAATGATCTGCATGCTCCGGTGTCTAATAAGAATTCTATGTCAGATCTTTCATCTTTTAGGAAGAACCACGTTTATTCTTTTCTTTCATACCTGTAAGAAAGACAGTGGTGAGCAGGAGCAATTTCTCTTCCGAGGCAACCTGTCTAGTCGTCACTGACATTAGATGAATAGTTTGCGTTTCTGACTCTGCAGCATGTATTTTTAGAAGAGGCAGCCCTTGACAGCATTTTCTAACCTTGTTCCCAAACCACAAGTGGAAAAAGCATATGCCCTCTGGAGGTTCTTGTTTATTTTGTTTAGTCTTCCCTTTGTAATTCTTTCTGGGGAAGCTTCTTTTGTATATGGGACGGCTGGCTCATCTCGATTGCTGGGTGATTCTGTCTAAATATTGTTCGGTCCGATGTGATGCCACTACTGCTGCTGCTGGCTGCGAGGTGTCTCCTGCTTTGTGGTTCATATTGATTTCATCAACCATTCCCAGGAACCCTTCTAAGAGGCATGGTGGATACTTTGGGCATGGCTCATACTGTCTGGCAGGGTAGTTTTGTAAGGAGTACTTCCCTCACTAAGTCCAAGGTTGACCCAGGTTGGTCATCCTTGGTGAGCAGTGATGAGCCACCGCAGTTGCTTGTACTCTTTTGACAGCCTCTCTTACCATAACAGGGGTCCAACATGGTTGAGGAACTTCTTTTCTTTCTGGGTGGGCGGTATGTTGGAAGGTGACTTCTGCTGGTCCTTCGGTATGTTGTAGGTAACGGTGGATTACAATTCCTTCAGAAAACTTCAAACGTTTCAGGAGAGAGAGAGAGAGAGAGAGAGAGAGAGAGAGAGAGAGAGAGAGAGAGAGAGACTAACGGGTTTTGAAGTAATGAGTGGAATTTCAGTACCAAGAGAATATTTTAAAACAGAGACAATTAGAAACAGATAAACATTCCTTAGTCATGACAATTCCGCATTGAAAGAAACCGTTTCACAATGATAAGGAACTTTCACTAATACGAGGTCGGTTAAATTTTGAGATACGGAAACTTTCTGAAATCATTACCCAGATAATAGACACCCATCCTTTTAGAAGCAAGAAAATGTTTCCAAGAACACTGCTACACCCCATATAAAGGAAAACGTTTCAGAGATCGCTCGATCATCTAATGAACATGAAAATGTTTATAGAAGCTTTGCATCAATATTTTATGAATAGCGAAGTACTGTATATAGCCAATGGCGATCTTGGATTTCATTTGTTACTTTTCTGGTTTGTATTCATTGGTGAGTTAGATTTTATTGACATCAGAGGTTATACGTAAACTATAAAGATGCAAAACAAGTAGCCAAATATCAGAACAGCCCTCCACTGACGACTTGCTAAATCTGTGTAGTAAAAACATTCATATATAGACAGATTTTTATTTTGTCCTCAATTGATCTTACAGTATTGTGGTGCAATGTCAATGGTCGTGTTCATTTAACAGTTTTGACTTTTGACTTTTTATTAGCTCTGAGGCAAAATTTCACCTTCGTCTACCAGACTGTTATGATTGATTAAAACTTGATACCTTACTCCTGAGGCATTTGTCGATTTCTTTTCATCTTTCTGAGAACACTGAATATTTTATGAATATTGCTATGATGGTGGATAAGATGATATATATCTTTTATGGGAATAAATGCACTTTATTGTCTCTTGACATCCGACTGAAATTTATAATAAGCCATCTAGAGCCAAAGAAAATTTAAGATCTTTTAATTAAAATCTAGATTACATTGAAACATCTCATGAACATGAAAACGTTCTCAAGAACACTGCAACACCTCATAAATTGAAATCATTTCCTGCAGAACGTAAACAGGCTCCGAACTTGGCAGCGTTCAGGAACGCGTGTAAAATCCACAGGAAATAAGTTTCAGGGTGAAAATGGTCTCTATCTTCGTCTGATTACATGCAGGAGAGGAAATTGAAAAGGCGTTAAACTTTGTTGATCAGAGAATGATGTCGAAAAGGGGATCTGGCGTGTTAATTAAAAAGGAAGAATCCAAGGGGGTTATACAGCCAGGGGTTTTTCATTAAGATAAGAGAAGTTCTTCTCTTTCCCTCTTACACACACACAACATATATATATATATATATATATATATATATATATATATATATAGATATATATATATATGGCATACATACATAATATATATATATATATATATATATATATATATATATATATATATATATATATATATATATATATATATATATGTTGTGTGTGTGTAAGAGGGAAAGAGAAGAACTTCTCTTATCTTAATGAAAAAAAACCCTGGTGGGGTCCCCCGGAAGAGCTTCACTGACGTGCCTGGACTTGAATGTCTTCCCTGCGTTCGCGCCCAGGTACAGGCAAATCTATTATCGTGAAAAAATTCCCGCCCCTTTCGGTTAAGCATATATGAAAATATATTAATCCCGAGGTAGAGCGAATTAGATATTAAAGGACAATTGTAGCTTCCGTTGTATGTATATGAATCACGGTAATGTGATATGACTTATGTTAAATGCTACGTGTTGTCAAAAAGCGCTACAACGCTACCGGAGTCGAGGCGGGTTTGATGTTGTCTCCAAACCAACGAATATCTGAGAGCGCGTGAGGTATTTGAGGGGTGAGAGAAGACATAAACTTTTGGGCCTCTCGCGGTGGTGGGGTGGAAAAGCTTCCCTGACATGCCTGGATTTGAATGTCTCCTGCGTTCGCGCCCAGGTACAGGCAAATCTATTATCGTGAAAAAAAATTTCCTTAGGTTAAGCATATATGAAAATATATTAATTCCGAGGTAGAGCGAATTAGATATTAAAGGACATTGTAGCTCGATATATGATATGAATCACGGTAATGTGATGACTATATATATATATATATATATATATATATATATATATATATATATATATATATATATATACATATATATATATATATATATATATATATATATATATATATATATATATATATATATATATATATATACACATAGCAACTCGTTTGTTAAATGACCGCCTTTAAGACACACGAAATAACGAAAAGGGGATCTGTTAATCCAAGAACGTCAAGAAATTCGAGGCACCGATACAAATGTCCCATGAAAGACTGCTCAGCAGGGGGCACGTTAACAACTACTATATGATAATACATACATGCTTTGAACGGAATCTTGATACCTGGGGCTGTTGAGCATAAGAGAAAAAATAACATACAACTGACTGGAGAAATATATGAGCAATTTAAACACAATGTCAGGGAAACTTTTCAACTTGACACACCTAATGAGTCTAATTAAAGTGTAATGTGAAAAAGGCCCTAGTAGCCTAAGCTTTCTATTAATCAATGTCAAGGTTTCAGTCTCTTTGCTATTGATCTAAAGCTGTCACAGAAGTCCATTTTCCTGTTTCTAGTCAGTGTCTCTTATGACACTGTTTTTCCACCACCTTTTTCTTACATGGATCACTGACTTCCTTAAGTGCTTCCTCTATCCTACAGATTCATATAAA